>NW_026652286.1:38775943-39182255 GCF_009828535.3 Hylobates moloch
GATATTGATTCTTCCAACCCATGAGCATGGAATGTTCTTCCATTTGTTTGTATCCTCTTTTATTTCATTGAGCAGTAGTTTGTAGTTCTCCTTGAAGAGGTCCTTCACATCCCTTGTAAGTTGGATTCCTAGGTATTTTATTGTCTTTGAAGCAATTGTGAATGGGAGTTCACTCATGATTTGGCTCTCTGTTTGTCTGTTATTGGTGTACAAGAATGCTTGTGATTTTTGTACATTGATTTTGTATCCTGAGACTTTGCTGAAGTTGCTAATCAGCTTAAGGAGATTTTGGGCTGAGACAATGGGGTTTTCTAGATATACAATCATGTCATCTGCAAACAGGGACAATTTGACTTCCTCTTTTCCTAATTGAATACCCTTTATTTCCTTCTCCTGCCTGATTGCTCTGGCCAGAACTTCCAACACTATGTTGAATAGGAGCGGCGAGAGAGGGCATCCCTGTCTTGTGCCAGTTTTCAGAGGGAATGCTTCCAGTTTTTGCCCATTCAGTATGATATTGGCTGTGGGTTTGTCATATATAGCTCTTATTATTTTGAGATACGTCCCATCAATACCTAATTTATTGAGAGTTTTTTAGCATGAAGGGTTGTTGAATTTTGTCAAAGGCCTTTTCTGCATCTATTGAGATAATCATGTGGTTTTTGTCTTTGGTTCTGTTTATATGCTGGATTACATTTATTGATTTGCATATGTTGAACCAGCCTTGCATCCCAGGGATGAAGCCCACTTGATTATGATGGATAAGCTTTTTGATGTGCTGCTGGATTCGGTTTGCCAGTATTTTATTGAGGATTTTTGCATCAATGTTCATCAAGGATATTGGTCTGAAATTCTCTTTTTTGGTTATGTCTCTGCCAGGCTTTGGTATCAGGACGATGCTCGCTTCATAAAATGTGTTAGGGAGGATTCCCTCTTTTTCTATCGATTGGAATAGTTTCAGAAGGAATGGTACCAGTTCCTCCTTGTACTTCTGGTAGAATTCAGCTGTGAATCGATCAGGTCCTGGACTCTTTTTGGTTGGTAAGCTATTGATTATTGCCACAATTTCAGAACCTGTTATTGGTCTATTCAGAGATTCAACTTCTTCCTGATTTAGTCTTGGGAGGGTGTATTTGTCGAGGAATTTATCCATTTCTTCTAGATTTTCTAGTTTATTTGCACAGAGGTGTTTGTAGTATTCTCTGATGGTAGATTGTATTTCTGTGGGATTGGTGGTGATATCCCCTTTTTCGTTTTTTATTGCATCTATTTGATTCTTCTCTCTTTTCTTCTTTATTAGTCTTGCTAGCGGTCTATCAATTTTGTTGATCTTTTCAAAAAACCAGCTCCTGGATTCATTAATTTTTTGAAGGGTTTTTTGTGTCTCTATTTCCTTCAGTTCTGCTCTGATTTTAGTTATTTCTAGCCTTCTGCTAGCTTTTGAATGTGTTTGCTCTTGCTTTTCTAGTTCTTTTAATTGTGATGTTAGGGTGTCAATTTTGGATCTTTCCTGCTTTCTCTTGTGGGCATTTAGTGCTATAAATTTCCCTCTACACACTGCTTTGAATGTGTCCCAGAGATTCTGGTATGTTGTGTCTTTGTTCTCGTTGGTTTCAAAGAACATCTTTATTTCTGCCTTCATTTCATTATGTACCCAATAGTCATTCAGGAGCAGGTTGTTCAGTTTCCATGTAGTTGAGCGGTTTTGAGTGAGTTTCTTAATCCTGAGTTCTAGTTTGATTGCACTGTGGTCTGAGAGACAGTTTGTTATAATTTCTGTTCTTTTACATTTGCTGAGGAGAGCTTTACTTCCAACTATGTGGTCAATTTTGGAATAGGTGTGGTGTGGTGCTGAAAAAAATGTATATTCTGTTGATTTGGGGTGGAGAGTTCTGTAGATGTCTATTAGGTCCACTTTATGTAGAGCTGAGTTCAATTCCTGGATATCCTTGTTAACGTTCTGTCTCGTTGATCTGTCTAATGTTGACAGTGGGGTGTTAAAATCTCCCATTATTATTGTGTGGGAGTTTAAGTCCCTTTGTAGGTCACTCAGGACTTGCTTTATGAATCTGGGTGCTCCTGTGTTGGGTGCATATATATTTAGGATAGTTAGCTCTTGTTGAATTGATCCCTTTACCATTATGTAATGGCCTTCTTTGTCTCTTTTGATCTTTGTTGGTTTAAAGTCTATTTTATCAGAGACTAGGATTGCAACCCCTGCTTTTTTTGTTTTCCATTTGCTTGATAGATCTTCCTCCATCCCTTTATTTTGAGTCTATGTGTCTCTCTGCATGTGAGATGGGTTTCCTGAATACAGCACACTGATGGGTCCTGACTCCTTATCCAGTTTGCCAGTCTGTGTCTTTTAATTGGAGCATTTAGCCCATTTACATTTAACGTTAATATTGTTATGTGTGAATCTGATCCTGTCATTATGATGGTAGTTGGTTGTTTTGCTCGTTAGTTGCTGCAGTTTCTTCCTAGCATGGATGGTCTTTACAATTTGGCATGTTTTTGCAGTGGCTGGTACTGGTTGTTCCTTTCCATGTTTAGTACTTCCTTTAGGAGCTCTTTTAGGACAGGCCTGGTGGTGACAAAATCACTCAGCATTTGCTTGTCTGTAAAGTATTTTATTTCTCCTTCACTTATGAAGCTTAGTTTGGCTGGATATGAAATTCTGGGCTGAAAATTCTTTTCTTTAAGAATGTTGAATATTGGCCCCCACTCTCTTCTGGCTTGTAGAGTTTCTGCTGAGAGATCAGCTGTTAGTCTGATGGGCTTCCCTTTGTGGGTAACCCGACCTTTCTCTCTGGCTGCCCTTAACATTTTTTCCTTCATTTCAACTTTGTTGAATCTGACAATTATGTGTCTTGGAGTTGCTCTTCTCGAGGAGTATCTTTGTGGCGTTCTCTGTATTTCCTGAATCTGAATGTTGGCCTGCCTTGCTAGATTGGGGAAGTTCTCCTGGATAATATCTTGCAGAGTGTTTTCCAACTTGGTTCCATTCTCCCCGTCATTTTCAGGTACACCAATCAGACGTAGGTTTGGTCTTTTCACATAGTCCCAAATTTCTTGGAGGCTTTGTTCATTTCTTTTTATTCTTTTTTCTCTAAACTTCCCTTCTCTCTTCATTTCATTCATTTCATCTTCCATCAGCGATACCCTTTCTTCCAGTTGATCGCATCTGCTACTGAGGCTTCTGCAATCTTCGCATAGTTCTTGAAACTTGGCTTTCAGCTCCATCAGCTCCTTTAAGCCCTTCTCTCCATTGGTTATTCTAGTGATCCAGTCTTCTAATTTTTTTTTCAAGGTTTTTAACTTCTTTGCTATTGTTTTGAATTTCCTCTCGTAGCTCAGAGTAGTTTGATCATCTGAAGCCTTCTTCTCTCAACTCATCAAAGTCATCCTCCATCCAGCTTTGTTCCGTTGCTGGTGAGGAACTGCGTTCCTTTGGAGGAGGAGAGGTGCTCTGCTTTTTAGAGTTTCCAGTTTTTCTGCTCTGTTTTTTCCCCATCTTTGTGGTTTTGTCTACTTTTTGTCTTTGATGATGGTGATGTACAGATGGGTTTTTGGTGTGGATGTCCTTTCTGTTTCTTAGTTTACCTTCTACCAGACAGGACCCTCAGCTGGAGGTCTGTTGGAGTTTACTAGAGGTCCACTCCAGACCCTGTTTGGCTGGGTGTCAGCAGTGGTGGCTGCAGAACAGCGGATTTTCGTGAGACCACAAATTCAGCTGTCTGATAGTTCCTCTGGAAGTTTTGTCTCAGAGGAGTACCTGGCCGAATGAGGTGTCAGTCTGTCCCTACTGGGGGGGTGCCTCCCAGTTAGGCTGCTTAGGGGTGAGGGACCCACTTTAGGAGGCAGTCTGTCCGTTCTCAGATCTCCAGCTGTGTGCTGGGAGAACCACTACTCTCTTCAAAGCTGTCAGTCAGACAGGGACATTTAAGTCTGTGGAGGTTCCTGCTGAGTTTTTGTTTGTCTGTGCCCTGCCCCCAGAGGTGGAGCCTACAGAGGCAGGCAGGCCTCCTTGAGCTGTGGTGGGCTCCACCCAGTTCGAGCTTCCTGGCTGCTTTGTTTACCTAAGCAAGCCTGGGCAATGGTGGGCGCCCCTCCCCCAGCCTCGCTGCCGCCTTGCAGCTTGATCTCAGACTGCTGTGCTAGCAATCAGCGAGACTCTGTGGGCGTAGGACCCTCCGAGCCAGGTGCAGGACACAATCTCCTAGTGTGCCGTTTTCCAGGCCCGTTGGAAAAGCGCAGTATTAGGATGGGACTGACCCGATATTCCAGGTGCCGTCTGTTACCCCTTTCTTTGACTAGGAAAGGGAACTCCCTGACCCCTTGCGCTTCCCGAGTGAGGCAGTGCCTCCCTCCGCTTCGGCTTGCGCACAGTGCGCTTCACCGACTGTCCTGCACCCACTGTTTGGCACTCCCTAGTGAGATGAAACCGGTACCTCAAGCAGAAATGCAGAAATCACCAGTCTTCTGTGTCGCTTGGGCTGGGAGCTGGAGACTGGAGCTGTTCCTATTCGGCCATCTTGGCTCCACCCCCCCGACTTGTGTTTCTTGTCCCAGGTGTAACATGTGTAAGATCTAACTTAGTAAATATTATTGTTAAAACAGAGGAGACTCTTTGGGTCACTCTTTTTTTTTTTTTTTTTTTTAGAGACAAGGTCTTGCTGGATCACCCAGGCTGGAGTGCCGTGGTGCAAATATGGCTCACTGCAGCCTGGAATTCCTGGGTTCAAGTGATCCTCCTGCCTCAGTCCCAGAGTAGCTGGGACTACAGACATGTGCCACTATGTCTGGCTAATTTTTAAATTTTCTGTAGAGATTTTGCCATGTTGCCTAGGCTGGTCTTGAGCTCCTAGGCTCAAGTGATTCTCCTGCATCAGCCTCCCAAAGTGTTGAGATTACAGGCGTGAGCCATCAAGCCCAGCCTGGATCACTCTTTATATCAATAGGCTATAATCAGCTGGGTAAAGGGGTACTTCTGGGTCTAATTACCAAATTGGTTCCAGGGCAGAGAACTCTCTCTCCTGCATTGCAGGGGATGCCTAGGCAGTGTGTAGGCCTAAGCCTGAGAACTACCCAGGCCTTCCCATACTTTGGAAGCAGTTGACACTTGACTTCTTGGTTTCCATCTTTGCACTGTGCTGTGTAGCCCTGTGTGTAAACAGCAGGCACTCATGTGCCATTGACTCAGGGTCAGAAGCCCCGCAGCGCTGACTGCGTGCTCTCTGACTGAGGTGGAAACTGCAGTCAGCACGGGGTAACAGGTTGGACTGAAGTTGATCTCATCTGGAGAGTCGGGAGCAAGGGTCTGCCTGGGGGCCTTGCTCACGTAAGGCTATTGGTCCTTCCAGGTCTGTGTCAACCTGGTGAATATTCTGCAGATGGCTTCGCACCTTGCCAGCTCTGTGCCCTGGGCACGTTCCAGCCTGAAGCTGGTCGAACTTCCTGCTTCCCCTGTGGAGGAGGCCTTCCCACCAAACATCAGGGAGCTACTTCCTTTCAGGACTGTGAAACCAGAGGTGAGTACTTGGCAGCTTGCCTTTTTCTAGGACTAGATTTCCCTTCTAAGTATCATGGGAGTCTGGTGAGGCTCCAGTCAAGCCCAGCCTGATGCGGTGCCCCAGTGGCTGGGTGTTCAGGTCCCAGCTCCACTCGCCCCAGCAGGATGTGCAGGGGGCACTGGAACTCACTGAACAAGCTGTCCTTCAGCCACCTTAGCCCCTTTGGACAGGCTGACAAGGGATGATCAGGCACTGATGAGCCAGTTGGTACACAGGTTCCCCTGGTTCCTTCCTCTAGCCCTCCTCCATCTCAGTGCCCTGACCTAGAGCTTCCCCCAATACCCCTTCTCCAGAACCCCACTCCAGCTGTCTTCCCAGGGAGCCCAACTCTAAACCCAACCTCAGTTCTGCAACTGCCTGCCCCCTATACTCACAGACGTGCTCTGCATGAAGACTGGAGTTGTGATCATTGATGCCTGACTCTGCATGAACCATAAACTCTTCAGAGATACACACATATCTTGTTCCTCTATATTTCTCTGTTTCATGAGCCCCATCCACACTGCCTATTTAGTGAATTAAGTGTTGATTAGCCCCAGATTGGTAGGAAAGCCCTACTTCATTTGCACATAAACATTTCTTTCACAAACTTTAAAATCTTTGTGCTGCATTTGATTAAAAATAGTCTTTCTTTTTTTCATTCTTCTCACCCTCCCTTGCCCCACAGTTCAATGTTCACCTGGACATTTCTACAACACCACCACTCACCGATGTATTCGTTGCCCAGTGGGAACATACCAGCCTGAATTTGGAAAAAATAATTGTGTTTCTTGCCCGGGAAATACTACGACTGACTTTGATGGCTCTACAAACATAACCCAGTGTAAAAGTAGGTCTCTCTCTAAGGCTTTTCACAGTTCTGGCTAGGAAGATATGTGTCTGGGTCCAACTCAGAGCAGGGGGCACGGGGCAGAGGTCCCAGGTTCACTCAGAACCACGTAGATGTTATGAGCCCAGCTCACAGCCATGCAGACCAGCGTGGAGAGAGAGCAGGGCCTGACAGTGCAGAGCGACTCATCTTTATTGATCTTGGCTACTTCCTCAGGCACACTTACAACCTGTACTTGCCTTAATTTCCTCCCTGGGGCATAATTTCAGTCCAGACTTGATCAGTATGCATTGCTTGAGGACCTGTTACATGCCCAGCATTCTGCCGGGACTTGGTTGATATTAGGCAGAATAAGTCAGCATCGCTGACCCTGCAAGGAGCTCAGGCAGTGAGGCTGCAGAGGAAGAAGCGATTGATTCTGTCTCAAGAGATGAGGAAAGGCTTGTGGAGGGTGTGAGAAGGTTTTGATGGAGAGGATGGGGAAAGAGTAGGAGAAAGAGCCTTATGTTTGAGACAGCAGCTGGGGGAAGCACAGATCGAGGAAAGCAAAGGCCTTTTGGGAGGAGACCCCTGGACCTCAGGCTAGAATGTGCCAAAGGGAGTCTCAGGCAGACCAGGAGGCAAAGCCTCAGATGGATGCTGAGGAGACCGGTTTGTGTTTTTTAGGAAGGGGGAAGCAAATCATTTAAGGACTTGCTGTCTAGGCTTTTTTTTTAAAGCCATTATTTATAACCAAAATTACAACAAAAGCTCTGTAGTAAAGGCCAAAAGTAAACCCCAGCTAATCTTTAAGACAGCGATCAGAGGAGCAAAGAGGCCCCCCCTAAACTGGAGGAGCTTGGGACTGAGGGGGGCAGTACATCATTAGAACTTTATGATTGAAAGGTCATCTGGTTTTCTCTCTATTGCAAGGAAGTCCTTTTAATAACATCTTTATAAGTAGCCTTCCATCTAGTCTCTTCTTGAATACCTGCTATGACAGGAAGCTGGCTACCTCATGATATCCTAGCTTGTTGGTGGATTGGACTTTAGAAAGCTCACAGTGTTAGAACAAGATGAATGTTCCCTTGTCTTCCACCACCTGGCCCTTTGTTGGCCCCATGGGAGCCTTATGGCACAGTTCCTAGGGCAGCCCTTCAGGACTGAAGGCAATTCTCCGCCCCATGGCTCCCCCTTCCTCCTCTTTTCTTCCAAGAAGAAAAGCCTATTTATTTTTTTCTAGTAATAATAAATCCCAGTTGTAACTAGAGAGGGAAAAAGTAATCCCTTCAACATCTTCTCTTGCACAGATTTACCTGACAGTATTAAATAATGAGCTCCTTGAGAGCAAAGACTGTGTCTCTCTCATTTCTGAGCTCTCAGAGCTTTGGGTGACATTTCTGGGATGAGTGAGATTAGATGAATGAAGATGCAGCTGGGTGCTGTGGGTGAGGGAGGGGTCTGTGCAAGCATGTGCACGTGTGTGAAGCCTCTGCCTTTGGTGCCAGACGTAGGTATCCAGCATGCCCCGTACCTACTGATAGCTAATTAGAATTTTCTTCTTTCCTTAAAAATAAAATGTGGGTTGGGTGCAGTGGCTCATGCCTGTAGTCCTAGCACTTTGGGAGGACAAGGCCGGGATAGCTTGAGCCTATGAGTTCCAGACCAGCCTGGGCAACATAGACCTTGTCTCTACAAAAAAATGAAGAAAAAAATTAGCCAGGCCTGATGGCACTTGCATATGGTCCCAGCTTCTTGGGAGGCTTGAGCCCAGGAGGTCAAGGGCGCAGTGAGCCATGATCGCACCACTGCACTCCAGCCTGGGCAACAGAGAGAGAGACCTCATCTCAAAAAAAAAAAATAATTTTTTTTAAAGATGAATAACAAATAAAATATGGTCTTAACCAGAGAGAAAAGTGAAAAATATATGTCTGTCTTCATCAAAGTTCTCTGAAAAAGGGTCAGATAGTCTCTGCAGAGCAATGAGCTCTGTTCCCCCTATTTTGAGAGAACTAGAATTTCTGTCTCATGGGTTCCTCTGGCACTTGGACTTGGTAGACAAAACACTGAAAGCTAAATTTATCCTTTTGTTCACAAATACCTGCCCTGACCATGAACACTTTCAGGCTAATGAGAAAACGGTGCCTCAGGAACTCAGACAGGTAGACTCCTTGTGGGGAGTTAATGGTTTGGCTTCCACAGGGGGCCCTCTGGGAATGACAGACTCATTTCCAGATGGTGTCATTTTCATGCCCCATTCCTGGGTGGCAACAGGGATGCTGCGGGGCTCAGCAAGCTAGCGGTGGTCAGGACAGAGATGACAGTGTCGTGCCATAACTCAGGGCATCTCCTTTTTCAGACAGAAGATGTGGAGGGGAGCTGGGAGATTTCACTGGATACATTGAATCCCCAAACTACCCAGGCAATTACCCAGCCAACACTGAGTGTACGTGGACCATCAACCCACCCCCCAAGCGCCGCATCCTGATCGTGGTCCCTGAGATCTTCCTGCCCATAGAGGACGACTGTGGAGACTATCTGGTGATGCGGAAAACCTGTGCGTCTCACTCCCTCCCTCCCTTTCTCAGGCCAGCTGGGAAGCCTGATGACCTGCTCCTCAGGCTTTCAATATGAGGAGCAGGCCTAGAACGTCACCTCCATATTAGATCAGAGGTGAACATGAGTTTATAGAGTTGGTGAGAAACAAAATTTAAATGAAAGCCACACACTGAAGCGTCTTGCTGGGCCCCAGAGATAGTAACCCTGCAGGTCAGTCTTCCCCTCTTTGCTCACTGGGGTGTTTTGGACCCTCTTCCACAAGGACCCAGAGAGCCAGTGAGGATCATGCAGTGTTGGCCCCAGACAAGGCCTCATACTGAGTTGCAATTGATGGCTTGGAGACTGACCGGGCCTGGCCAGGTGGGGACCTGTCCTCCTATCCTGATTCATGGTCCAGTGTCCATAAAGGAAGACTGCTGTTAACGCAGCTTATGGGCAGTGTAATGAGGGGCTCTGCAGCCAGACTGCCTGGATCTCTGTCCCAGTTCCACCTCTTACTAGTTCTATGATCTCGGGCACACATTCTGAATCTTTCTGCACTTCAGTCTTCTCATCTGTTAAAATGGGGCTAACAACAGTTGCTACCTTATAAGGTTATAAGGACTAAAGGAGTTCATAGTTGCGAAACACTCAGAATAATAGGCCAGGCACAGTGGCTCACACCTGTAATCCCAGGCTGAGGGAGGAGGCTGAAGCAGGAGAATCGCTTGAGCCCAGGATTTTGTGACCAGGCTGGGTGAGACCCTGTCTCTACATAGCGAGACCCTGTCTCTAGAATTTTTTTTTTTAATTAGCTGGGCATGATGGCGCATGCCTGTGGTTCCGGCTACTCGGGAGGCTGAGGTGGGTGAATCGCTTAAGCCTGGGAGGTGGAGGATGCAGTGAGCCGTGATCATGCCACTGCACTCCAGCCTGGTTGACAGAGCTAGACCTTGTCTCAAAAAACAAACAAACAAACAAAAAAAGAATGATGATGACACATGGAGCCACTATATAAATGTTTGCTCTTCTTATTAGTGGTTAAAATGTCTGAAGTCAAGTATAGGTTTAAATCCTTGTTTTACCACATACTGGCTATATGACCCTGGGCAAGTATTTAATCTATTAAAAAGGTAACAGTTGCACCAACTTTCTGTGATTTTCAGAAGATTAAATGAGACAAAGTCCATAAATTGCCTAGCACACTGCCTGGTCTTAGGCAGCAAATGGTGGTGATGACGATTAGATGACAGCAGGTCAGTTCTGGAATGGGAGGCCCTCACCCAGCTCCTACAGTGAACGGTACAGCCTGGGCTGCTGCTGCTTGCCAAGCCCCAGGTCTTTCAGGCGTAGCCTCCCCTGGGGGTCCACAATTACCAGCTGAATCTACTCTGTTTCCAGGACCTTTGACTTATGATGGCTCAGCTGGGCCTGAAGAGCTCTTGAGCATAACTTATTGTATGGTTTGAGTGTTTAGGGCCAGGCATGGTGGCTCAAGCCTGTAATCCCAGCACTTTGGGAGGCTGAGGTGCGCGGATCACAAGGTCAGGAGATCGAGACCATCCTGGTTAACACGGTGAAACCCCGTCTCTACTAAAAATACAAAAAATTAGCCGGGCATGGTGGTGGGCGCCTGTAGTCCCAGCTACTCGGGAGGCTGAGGCAGGAGAATGGCGTGAACCCGGGAGGCGGAGCTTGCAGTGAGCCGAGATTGTGCCACTGCACTCCAGCCTGGGCGACACAGCGAGGCCCCGTCTCAAAAAAAAAAAAAAAAAGAAAGATGAGCATCTACTGTATGCCTGATCAGTGATGAGTCTTGAACCCCACCCCTCTCCAACTTCCTTTGGCAGCTTCATCCAATTCTGTGACAACGTATGAAACCTGCCAGACCTACGAACGCCCCATCGCCTTCACCTCCAGGTCAAAGAAGCTGTGGATTCAGTTTAAGTCCAATGAAGGGAACAGCGCTAGAGGGTTCCACGTCCCATACGTGACATATGATGGTAAGCACAGACTGCAGCACATGGAAAGAGCCTCTCTGCTTTGAACAGAGCCAACTTCAGAGCCAGCTGGCAAACTGCTGACAAGCACACATGCTCAGAAAGGCAGGCAGGATGAAGGGAAAAGACATTGCTGACTCACAAGTGCCAAATTTTAACAGGCATTTGGGGACACTGACAATAGGAGGAAAAGATGTTTTAGAAAATATATTAAAAGTGAGCATAGCTTGGTGAGTAAGAACATGGGCACGAGTCAGACTGATTAGCCTGGCTATGATCTCTTCTGTGACTGTGTATGTCACCATCTCTAAACCTCATGTTCTTAATGTGTGAATGAGGATAATCATTAGACTTATCTGAGAGTTCAGTGAGAGTTCCTAAAGGACTTGAGGCAGTGCCTGGCACATAGCAATTGTTCAGTAAATATTAACTTCTGATGATTGTGGCTTTTATTAGTAGAATCCTGAGGCAGGGAAGGACCTGAGTTCTGGTCCTGGCTTTTTCACTGACTTGCTGTGGGATCTTAGGCAAGTCAGATGACTTCTGGTTTAATTTTCTTCATGTTAGATGAAGAGGTGGCCCATCTGAGCCCTGGGGCTCTACCTAGCTCTGAGACTTGATTGGAAAACATTGACTAGGAGCATAAAATGAACCGGACCTTTGTCCTGGAGGACTACACAGTCCTATAGGAGAGGAGTCATCTGTTTCTTCATGAGCTTATTTGTTCACCTAGCCAACAAATATTTAATGAGCATCTACTATGTCAGGCATTGGGCTAAGTGCTGGAAACGACATGGTTAGTGACAGAAACACTAAATATATATATTGTTATAGATGCTGTAACAGCCCAAAGCCCTATGTGAGCATGGAAGAAGCAGCAGCAGTTAATTTTACATGAGGTTTTAGAAGGAATAGAGCAAAGTCTTGAGAGATATGGGTCTTGAAAGAACATATACATTTTGAGCATAAATGGGGGAGAAGAACATTCAGAAAGAGGGAAGGACATAAGTCAAAGGATGAAGTACCCCGGTGTATGTGTGGATCGATGAATGGTCTTATTTGGTCAGTGGGTTGGGTGTGTGGGGCTTGGCAGTGAGAGAGGAGACTAGAAGGGAATGGGGTTCAGCTGGGAAGAGCCTTCAGGGCCAAGCTCTGGAGGATAGACTTAATCTTAGAGGAAGCCACTGAAGGATTTTAGGATGACAAGTGCCAAAATTGTTTGGGAAGACAATATTCTATGGCTTTCCTAAAAAGTAACAAAAGCACGGATCATCATCTTTGTCCTACAGTTGCCAGAAATAATGTCAAACACCCAAGACAAGGAGTTTTAGTATCTCTTGGGGTGGACACAAATGCCTCCCACATGGCTCTGCTGAGAGAGACAGAGAGCCTCATCTACCCAAAAGCAACCAACTGGCAACCTCTCCTATCTGGAATCAGGAAGAAAGCAAAAAGACACTGAGACTTCAAAATAAATATGGCTGTTCTCAACTCTGCCTTTGTGACACATGAAAATGTCTTTTTTTTTTTTAAATTGAAAAAGAGTTGTAGCTCCAACTAGGGAAAATTACGCATAATGCAGTGTATGCCCACGAGAGTGTCTTGCATGTGTCACAGTAGAGAATAGTTGGAAACTGCTATTTTTCCCACAGAGAAGCTCCCGAGGCCTTCACTCACAGTGTTTTTTTCGAACATATATTTCCAAAAAGTTTGATATCTTCTTTTCAAACCCAGAAGAATAGAAATCACATTTAGAAGGTGCACATGAGGCTGCTACAGACGGGCCCTCTGAGCACGGGAGAATGGTGAGAACTGTGTAGCTGGGACTAACACGCATTGAGCATTGCTGACTGCCAGGTACATGCTGAAGTGCCTTTTACGATGTGCTTTCCTCACAATCACTCCATAAAGTAGACATGATTATTTCCTGATTTTATAGATGAGGCCACTCAGGCTTAGAGATTTAAGGAACTGACCTAAGGTCCCAGCATGGCAAGGTTGCAAAGCAGGGTTTGAACCAGGATTTTGGGACTCCAGAGCCTGGATTCTTACCTGTAACTTTGCTGCATTTCTAATGAGTTGGAGCAAGTAAGGAAACACAGTAGTTCTTAAAAGCAGATGAAATATTTTTTTTAAACAATAGCAGTTGGGAAGCATTTGGTGGAGTGGCAAACAGCTGTCTAGTATTCTATTACACCAGAACGCAGCACAGCAACCGACATTCTTAATGGTAAGTCCCATCATCAAAAAGAGGAGAGACACTGCTGCAGAGGAATTCAAAATGAAAAGAAAATATATTCTCATATTTTATATTCACTAAAAGAAAGACACCACACTAATGGAGTACCAATGCTACTGTAAACATATCAAATTAGTAACTGTGACTATTATACCATTACTTTCCATTTACCATCCCTTAACTGAGATAAACTTTTCAAGAGTTCCTCTCACACAATTTCAATGATGTTCTTATAATGTGTTTGGCTTTGTCGCACACGATATGCATACAAAGAGGCATTTTTTCTGTGTCTGGAATTTGGAAAAGATTGTGCTTTGCATATGCTTGATTTGAATGATGACTATAGGAAATAAGCTAGACTTCAAAGGGGGAAGATTGGCATTTGGAGAAGTACAGCGTGCACTGCATTTAATGTGTACATCAGGACAAAAAATATTAATGAGAGAGCACACATAGTTTTTTTCCTCCCCGACCAGCCAAATTCTCCACCCTCCAGCCCCATTCAAATAAAGGAGAGAAGACTCTTTCTTGGTGGATAAGAAGCTTGATTGTCTTACATAATACAAGGATAGAGAAAAAAGTGGGAGGCAGGGAGGTGGAGAGGGAAAGGAGAGCCTGATGAGCTCAACAGGAAGTGAGTATAGACAGAGAAGAGAATACCAAGGACTAAGCCCTGGGACCTTCCTTCAGTAATAGGTCAGAGAGAAGAAGAAAAGCAAAGAAGCCTCAGAGAAGTAACCGGTAAGGTAGGAGGAAAACCAAAGAGCATGGTGTCCTGGAAGCTCAGTGAAGAACTGGATCAAGGAGGGGGAGTGACCAGCCAGGTCAAAAGCTACTGATGCATCAAGGAGGATGAAGACCAGGAGCTGGCTGTTGGGATTTAGCAACATGAAGGTCATTGCTGGTCTCATCAAGCAGTTTCGGAGGAGTGATGGGGGCCAAAGCTGATTGGATTGGGTTTAAGAGAGAAAGAAAGGAAAAGAATCAGAGACAGTGGGTGCTGACAATATTTTTAAGGATTTTTGCTGCAAAAGGGAGCAGATAAGTGAGATGGAAGCTGGAGGGAGAAATGAGGTCAAGGGAGGGATTTTTAAACTCAGAGACATACAGCATTTTTGCATGCTGGTGGGAGAGACCAATAGAGAGAAAAATGTATCACGTAGGAAAGAAAGAACAGAATTACTAGAACAATGCTGTTGATTTGGGGAGAGAAGATGGACCTGGCATGCTAAGTGGAGGGATGAGCCTGGACTGGATGCTCAGAGGCTCATCTGAGGGAAGAGGGGAAGGGGAAGATGGGTGCAGATGCTGGTAGGTGAAGAGAGATGGTGGTGGGAGTCTGTGGAAGTTTTCTTCTGACTGTCTTCTCAGTAGCAGAATGGTAAGTGATAGCAGCCACAGAAGGGGCATTTCTCAGAACCTTATCAAAAAGTGAAAGAGCGAGTTTGGAAGCAACTAAATCACAAGAATGCAAAACATGTTCTTTATTCCAACAGAGGACTACCAGGAACTAATTGAAGACATAGTTCGAGATGGCAGGCTCTATGCATCTGAGAACCATCAGGAAATACTTAAGGTGAGTGCATGGCTCAGGTGGACATGGCAGTTATCCACAGAGCTTCCCAAGTACTGTTGGAGAAGGCTTCTCCTCCTGCTCCTTGTTGCCACCTTTCAGACATGGTGCCTGTCCTGGGCCAAGGTCAGTTTTATACCTTCACCAGACTTAATTTTTAAAAAAATCAGGTTGCTGTCTTTAGTGTTGTCAAGTGAAGTTGTATTTTTTAATTTGGAAACGTGTGGAGGGGCAGGGAGAAATTTGCTTATAAATCCAAACCAGCAGCAAATAATGTTTTTCTATTAATTCCAAATAGTTGAGGATCCTTGGCTCTTTATGTATACTTCAAGCCTAAAATTCACCAGAGTTTAAATACTTATAAATAATTAGCAATAAACACTTGTGGTATCACTAATCCTACAAATACTCCCAAATCCCAGTGTTGCATTCATCTGGTTGGGAAAAAGAAAACAGTTTTTTACATATTAAAGTTTTATTTATAAAAGTAATTCATACTTCTTATAACTAATTAGGAAAAATAAAAACTGGAAAGAAGATAAAAATCAGAGGAAACAATTTTTGCAAGTGTTTTTCCGCTAAGCAAGCTACGGCCTAATACTGGGTCATCATAGTTCCATGGGCAAAATGTCAGCATATTTAAATATTTTGGCCCAGTAACAAAAATTCTGTTCTTTTTAGGATAAGAAACTTATCAAGGCTCTGTTTGATGTCCTGGCCCATCCCCAGAACTATTTCAAGTACACAGCCCAGGAGTCCCGAGAGATGTTTCCAAGATCTTTCATCCGATTGCTACGTTCCAAAGTGTCCAGGTTTTTGAGGCCTTACAAATGACTCAGCCCACGTGCCACTCAGTACAAATGTTCTGCTATAGGGTTGGTGGGACAGAGCTGCCTTCCTTCTGCATGTCAGCACAGTCGGATATTGCTGCCTCCAGTATCAATGACTCATTAGAGTTCAATTTTTATAGATAATCCAGATATTTTGGTAAATTGAACTTGGTTTTTCTTTCCCAGCATCGTGGATGTAGACTGAGAATGGCTTTGAGTGGCATCAGCTTCTCACTGCTGTGGGCGGATGTCTTGGATACATCAAGGGCTGGCTGAGCTGGACTTTGGTCAGCCTAGGTGAGACTCACCTGTCCTTCTGGGGTCTTACTCCTCCTCAAGGAGTCTGTAGTGGAAAGGAGGCCACAGAATAGGCTGCTTATTCTGAAACTTCAGCTTCCTCTAGCCCGGCCCTCTCTAAGGGAGCCCTCTGCACTCGTGTGCAGGCTCTGACCAGGCAGAACAGGCAAGAGAGGAGGGAAGGAGACCCCTGCAGGCTCCCTCCATCCACCTTGAGACCTGGGAGGACTCGGTTTCTCCACAGCCTTCTCCAGCCTGTGTGATACAAGTTTGATCCCAGGAGTTTGAGTTCTAAGCAGTGCTCATGAAAAAAATACTTAAAGCAGAAAGAATTAGAAATAAATAAAAACTAAGCACTTCTGGAGACATAAAAATGTACATTTATTGCCAGCCTTCCTCGTTGCCAGCTTCCACCCTGCAGCAAATGCACAGTGCTGACTCTCGCACCTTCAGCTGTGCTCTCCGACACTCTGCTGGCCATTGCCTGAGGGACTGGGGAGTTCAGGTGAAATGTAATTTCCTCAGTGGATGAGAATCATCAATTGTCATGAAAAGAAGATTTCACCAACCCTGAGTCAGTATTGCCAAGGGTTCTACTCCCCAAGTGGACTTCCCATCACAAGGGATCTGAGGTCCAGGTGGGTGTGGTGAGGCCCAGCCTGTCATGTATGCCTTCCTTCGCCACTCTCAAATGTGAGAGACGGACTCTGCTCCGTGGACATGAGCAGCCCCTTGAAGGTGGTCTCATTCTCTAACAGTAACAGCACTGCCAGAAACACCCTCTAAATGCCACACGGTCATCTCACTTTAGGTCAGCCCAGCAGGGCCTCACGATCATTTCTTGAACTTGAATTTTCAGTGTTATTGAATCTTTAAACATTTAAATCCCCAAGCAAAAATCTCATTACAGTGAATAAAAAGGAATCCAATCAAACAAGCCACCATTTCCCTAATGGATGGACTACCTACAACTATAGTGTTTTGTTATTTCAATAACAATTCTATGCACAGCCAATTCTCCATACCAAAGTACTAAAAAAATGTTTAACAAGCATTTTTGAAGAACACAAAGAGAACTTCATTATGGTTAAACTTGCTTTTCATCTCAGTGTTGCTTTTTTTAACCTGTTAATAACATTGTTCTTAAAAAGTCCTAATCAAACTTCTTTATTTGGATGGGCCCTAAATATTCATTTTCAGATTTCTCTTCAAAAGTTTGAACATCATCATTAAAAAAAAATAGCATTAAAACAAGCACTTGGACTTTGTTTTACTGGAGCTTGGCCTATATTTCTGAGTCTGACCATAAGATGAAAATTCGAATGTCACATAACCCGAGTTAGTGACCGTACTGATGTGAAGGTGAGATGAGCTGAGCTGCACCATTCTGTCCAGGCATGTTAGCAACTTTGTGCTCATGACTGTGTGATCCTGTCTTGCTGATTTCACAAGAAGGCTAGGGACGGGAATACTCTGGGGGTTGGAAGGAGGCTGCATAAACCCGGTCACTATGGAGCATCCTCCACGGGGCAGCCCCATGCACCAGAGCTGTGTTGCTGGTACACACACAAGCCACTGACGCCCAGGAGGTATAGAGAGGAGCTTCCTCTCTATACCCTCAACTACCTTAAGAGATGCTGTGATCCTGTTGGGGGCTGGCTGTCTGGAGATACTATTTCTACCTGCAACATCAATATTTATCAAACTTCTGCCAGGTACTCTTCTAGGCTCTGGGGATGCAGTGATAAGACAGACAAGGTCCCTGCCCTCATGAAGCTTACATTTTAGAGGGAAGAGACAAAGAACAGATAAATCAACATGAAAAGTAGCAGCTAGTGGTAAAAGCTATGTTGAAAATTAAAATAGGTTACTGTAACAGATGACTGTGTGGCTACTTTAGGATTGGGGATTATAGATGGCCTCTATGCGGAAATTACATTTCAATTGAAAACTAAATGGCAAGAAGAAACCAGCCTTGGGAAAATTAGGGGGAAGAGCTTTCCAGAGAGAGGAAAACCAAGTGCAAAGGCTGTCAGGCAGGAGCAACCATTTGTGTATATCGTAGTCTAGTGAGAAGGCAGGTCATACCAGATGAGGCCAGAGAACCAGAGAGGCCAGATCACATCAGGCTTTGGAATCTAGAATGAGGGGTTTGAGTTATTTCTAAATATGTTGCAAACTTTCGAATGGATTTAAGCAGAGGAGTGAGATAATCTGATTTATGTTTTAGAAGGGTAGCTGTGGCTACTGTGTGAATAGGAAGCCAGCACGGAGGCAGAGAGAGTTATTCACAGACTGCTGCAACAGACCAAGCAGCCATCCAGTTGGCAGATGAAGGTATTGTCTGGATTAGGGTGTTGTAGTGGAGATGAGAGAAGTGGAAGGATTCTGGACACGTTTTGGGGCACAGTCAACAGAATTTGCTGATGGGGATTGTATGGAAGGGCTGAGGGAAAGAAGGAAGTCAAAGATGACTCCTAGTTGCCTAAGAAACTGGTGGATGGAGAACACTAGGAGGAGCAGGTTTGGGATATGCAGCAGTTTTAAAACATGTTTGCAAATTCTTTGAGGCTCCTTTCATGGACAGTTGGGGTTTATGTCACCTCCCCTTGACTCTGGGCTCTGCGACTGCTTGACCAATATTAACATGGCAGAAGTAATGGTTTACGAGGCCCAGGGCTTAAGACACTAGCAGCTTCCACTTCCTCTCCTTAGGACACTCACACTTGAAACTCAGTCACCATGTCATGAGGAAGCAAGCCATAGCAGCCTGTGGAGAGGCCATGTGGAGAGGAACCACAGTCCCTCCACCCACCGGCCAGGCTGAGCTTCCAGGCGACAGCCAGCAAAACTTGCCAGCTGCGTGAGTAAGCCATCTTGGAAAGGGATTCTCCAGCTGCTCCAGCTGACGCTTCATGGAGCAGTCCTCATTGAACCATAGAAAAATTAGAGATTTGTGTGCAAGATTAATGATTATTATCTTAAATGATAGGTTTTGAAGTGACTTCTTATGCAGTAATATAACAGTGAAAAGGGGAGATGGTTAAGAGTTCCATTTCGGCCATTCTAGGTTCTAGGTGCCTATCATATGTTCAACTGGAGGATTCAAATAGGCAAGTGGTTATACAAAGCCCCAGGAGAGGTCAAGGCTGGAATATAAGTTTTAATGTCACACAGTAAAGGCATGAGACTTTGCCCAGGTTAAGGTCACCTGGGAAACATGTAAATAAAAGAAGACCAGGGAGCTCTTAATTCTGGGATTTCCTGTGTGGGCACAGGAACCAGGACTTTGAGGAGCTGCGTATTAAGTAAACAGGAAGAGGTCAGAGCTGAGCTTCCATCTTCCCTCCAAGAGAGCTAGTTCTATGGGTGAACCCTGAATGGGCGTGGATCTGTACAGTCCTTCCTTCTAGCTGTAGATATTGTTCTTTAGCCATTTACTGAAGTGCTGCATCTATGGATTTAACAACATCTCCCTTGAATTTCCAATGCTAATAAAAAAGCACTTGCCTTTTCCCACTAACAGACAATTATCTTCACTTTGGAAGATTGCTTCCTCTGAATCATGCCCTGAGCTGTTAAGTGTGTCGTCTGTAGGCACTCACTGGATTTAGGTTTGCAGGTGATATTAAAATGTCATGTGGCAGCTTGGAAAAGGCAGTGGCCGCACAGCACAGTGCAAGGACTTGCTTACCCTCCGGCAAATCTTTGCAGGAAGATGCAGCGGAGCTGTTGCCTGCAGCTGACCACCACAGCTGGTGGGCCTATGTGCTGGAAAACCCAAGGGTCATTCCAGGCCCAGCTGTAATCTTCTTAGCCCTGAAGAGATGCCTCTTACTGTCAGCATCTCTGCTTCTTTTCACACAGCAGGATACGTCCTGAGAGCCTTACCCAAGTCTACACTACTTCTAGCCAGCATTTGGGAGGCAAATGGACTAGCTGAGGCTGGAGTAAAGCAGTTCCTCATCAAGTTGAGGGAAATACGGCCCTCTAGCTAGGCAAGCCATCAGCTGCCTACGATTTAAGGTCCTGGGAGTGGCCAGTAGGGGCCCATCCACAGAAACTTAGAGGCCTTGGTGAGGCTTCATTTCTGTGACCATCTTCCACTCCAGGGGCTTGTGAGCCCAGCTCAGAGGTGTCCTAATATTTGTAGCACCCTGCCTCCTTCTGCCTTCAGGCAGTCTCGATCAGCCTGCAGGAGACAATCCTTAGGGGCCTGTTAACACAGCAAGGCTGCTCCTGTGATCCATGTCAGTGATATAGCTATGAAGATATCACTACTCAGCAGGGAGCACTTTTCAGAGAACACAGTAGCATCAAAATAGATCTAGAAAATGAAACCACTCTAATATAGGCAGTTTGCCTTAGTTGAATAAAAGGGATACAAATTAAACCTACCTAACTGCAAACAATGACACTAACTCAGTAGTGCTTGGTTTTCAGAGAATCTCGTAAAGGGGATGCAACTACAGACCTTAGTTACTAATAATTTCTTATTATGTTTTTGGTCATTCATTCATTTATGCAACATATATTTATGGAGAGCCTATTAAGTGCTAGACATTGTAGGAGCCAGGGATACTGCAGGGAGCAAAAGAAGCTCCATGCTCCTGTAGAATTTAGGTTCCAGTGTGGGGAAACAGACAATAAACAAATGAACATATACGGTAAAGTCAAGTAGTGATGAGTGGTATAAATAAGGAAGGGCTAAAGGACAGAGAATGAGGAGGTGGTGGGAGGGAGCTGCTGTCTTAGATAGGATGAGCTCATCATTAGAGTCATGAATCCAGTCCCCTCCTAGAGCACTGGCTCCTCAAACCAAGCCCTGGCAAGCTCCTTTATCCGCCCAGCAAGACCTTGGCATTTCATGTGAAGCCAAGCTGACCAATGCTCCAAGCTGTGAACGAGCCATTTGGCAGTTCCTCGAACAGGTGCCACCTAGTGGTTGCAATATGGAGTCGACCTGTGTTTCTGTCTCCCGTCCCACTGCCTCAGACCTTACATGCCCATAATTCAAGACAAGATCTTACCCAAGGGGCCCTGGGGATTAGGGCTGTGATTTGACAACTGATTGGTCGAATGTTGTTGGACACAGCCCTCGGAGTTTATTTGTTTAGATATTTTCCTTTTTTCTCTGCTTGGCAGAGAAAAACTAGTGACCAAGTCCAAACTCATTGATCTAGGTCATTTCAAACTATCAACAACGCTCTGAATCTCACATAAAAGCACAGCATATTCATGCATTCACTGTTACGGTCTAGGCACCAGGGTAGGCTGGATATATAGTCCTGAGTCAGAAGGGAAAAGGAGTTGAAGGAATGATGAGGAAAAAACCTACTCCTCGATTACAATCTTGTATGTTTTACCATTTTGTAGTTCCAGGAGCTCCCTACCACACTCCCCTGCCTTGGATTGTTCTCTGATCCTACACAGTATCCTAGGACTGAAGGATAACTTTGGGCCACAGTTTGAAGTTTTCTGTCTTTTTCCTACAAAACGCAAAAAGTAGAAATAGAAGCCTACCTCAAATTTGAGCTTCGGTGCTGGCTTTGCCTTATTACATGTGTGGCAGTTGAAAAAAATTAATAGCTGCTAAGCAGGAACTGGAACCAATGCCCCAGAGAAGACAGAGCCCAGTAATGTCTGAAGCAGCATGCACAGCAGAACAGCATGGAGGTACAGGGTGTGAGCTTGTGGTGAACCCTGGCCAAGCCTGCTAAGTGCAGCCCTCTGCAGCCTTGTGGGTAACCTATCCTGTGTGACCACAAATTGGTCATCAGCACACACTGTCAATGCAGCTGTGTGTGTGATGCCTGATCATGCTATAGAACTGTGGACAGTGTAGCACATTGGAACCCCAATGTTACTTCCAGGTGACTTGGCTTGAAGAAGGCAGCTTTTAGCAGCCACATCAGGTACCTAAACTGGAGTTTTAAGTGATGCAGGTGCCAAGTATAAGAGGCTTGATAGCGCCAGGCACGGTGGCTCATGCCTGTAATCCCAGCACTTTGGGATGTCAAGGCGGGTGGATCATTTGAGGTCAAGAGTTCAAGACCAGCCTGGCCAACATGGTGAAACCCTGTCTCTACTAGAAATACAAAAATTAGCCGGGCGGTGGTGGCGCATGCCTGTAATCCCAGCTACTCGAGAGGCTGAGGCAGGAGAATTGCCTGAGCCTGGGAAGCGGAGGTTGCAGTGAGCCGAGATCGTGCCACTGCACTCCAGCCTGGGCAACAGAGTGAGATGCTGCCTCAAAAACAAAAAACAAAAAAATAAAAAAGAGGCTTGATAAACTATCACTAAGGAGGCTCCCCATGAGGAACTGGGATGACTCAAACAACATCACTCACCCAGTACTCCCCGGGCCCAGTATTCCTAATGTACTTCTCTGAAAATGCATTCTCTACATTTATCACACTGATAGGTGCCTTCTCTAAGACTTATGATTCATAATGCTCATATTCTCCAAGACTCCCATTATGTCCTTTACAGTACCTGGATTTGTATCCCAGTTCTGCCACTTATTAGCTATGTGACCTTGTGGAAGTTATTTAACTTCTCTGTGCCTCAGTTTCTTCATGTGGTAAATAAAGATAATGATACTACCTACAAGATAGAGCTGTTTTGAGAATTAAATGAGTTAATACCTGGAAAACTCTTGAAACATTGCCTGGCATATAGTAAGGGCCCAATAAATGTTAACTGTCATCCTCATCGTTACCTTTCACTTCTTGAGACTTTAGAAGTTAAACCCAAGAAACGTTCTTTAAAGGGGTTCATTCTCTGCTTGGTTTCCCCATTTCACTGAGATGGAAAGTTCTTTAGTCACAGTTTTTCTAGTGGGGTATGTCCTAGCAACAGAAAAGTTAAAGCTTGAAGTAGGAATGAAAGGCTATGATGCCTGATTTGGGTTCTCGCACAAGGCCTTCCAAACACCCGTGTCCTCCTGAGCTGGGAAGGTAAAATGAGCTGTTCCAATCTCCTGAGCTTCTCTTAGGTCAGGGATGGCACAGACGCAAGTGCACATACACAGTGCGGCCTCTCAATCCTTCATCTTTTTCTGAGTTCCAATCCTCAGCCCCTGGTATGTGAGGATCACAGTACATCTCCTTGCTGAGCCCAGAATCACATGTCTTCCAGAACTGCCTATTTCTATTTGATGTTTCCAGCATGGCAACATCCAACTTCAGAGTCCAAGAAGGCAGTACTCAGGTCTCTAGGCAGGCAAGGTCAATGAAGACACTCACTGTGGCAGGGTGTGAATAATTTGCATGAAACCTGTGGTCAGTGGAACAAAGCCCCTTTCTGAGACATGAGGACACAGGCCTGGCCAAGGTGGGTCTGACCACTGTGCAGCATGTGCCAGGGAGAGTACAGAACTCAAAGTGCAATGTACTAATGGAGTGTAGACAGACTGAAAAGAGTGAATTTCATCTTTTTAAACATCACGAATGGGATAAGAAAAAAGCCAGTAATTATACAGCAGAGAAATCAGGCAATACCTTGACCAGATGATCAAAATTAGCATGTCCAATAAAGGACAGATGGATATCATGTGCCTACAGATGTGATATCCTGAGAAGAACATACCATCACCTCTACTGTACTCGGGCCAAAAATGCATCACCTCAATCTCAATACAAGGAAAATGCAGACAAACACAAAATGAAGAATGCTCTATTTTAAAAAGGGGAGGAAAGTTGAAAAACAACTTGCACATCAGTGAAATTTTAAAACTTGTGTGCTTCAAAAGACACTATTAAGAAGTGAAAAGGTAGCCCATGGAATGGTAGAAAATGTTTGTAAATCATATATCTGACAAGAGACTAATGGCTACAATATGTAAAGAGTTCTTACAAGTCAATAATAATGAGACAAATCACTCAATTAAAAATGGACAGAGGAGGCCGGGCGTGGTGGCTCACGCCTGTAATCCCAGCACCTTGGGAGGCCGAGGCAGGTGGATCATGAGATCAGGAGACTGAGACCATCCTGGCTAACACAGTGAAACCCTGTCTCTACTAAAAATACAAAAATTAGCCGGGCGTGGTGGTGGACACCTGTGGTCCCAGCTACTCGGGAGGCTGAGGCAGGAGAATGCTGTGAACCCAGGAGGCGGAGCTTGCAGTGAGCCGAGGTCGCGCCACTGCACTCCAGCTTGGGTGACAGAGCAAGACTCCGTCTCAAAAAAAAAAAAGAAAAAAAAAGATGGACAGAGGATTTGAATAGACATGTTTCCAAAGAAGACAAACAAATGACCAATAAGCACCTGAAAAGATGCTTAACATAATTAGTCATCAGGGAACCACAAATCAGAACCACAATGAGATACCATCTCAACCTCACTAGGATGGCTATAATAAAAAAGACAGATGGTAAAAAGTGTTGAAGAGGATGTGAAGAAATTGGAACCCTCATACACTGCTGGTGGAGATGCAGAATGGTGCAGCTGCTTTGGAGAGCAGTCTGTTAATTCCTCAAAGGTCACACGGGCTACCATGTGACTCAGCAATTCTACTCCAGGAGATGAATAAAAGGCACAAAAAGATTTCTACATGAGATTTCATAGCAACATTAGTCATAATAGCTTAAAAGTGGAAACAGCTTACATATCTATCAACTAATGTACAGCTAGACAAAATGTGGTATATCCATACAATGGAATATTATTTGGCCATAGTTAAATACTGATGCATGCTATAGTATGGATGAACTTTGAAAACATTGTGCTACGTGAAAGAAGCCAGTCACAAAAGACCATGCATTGTGTGATTCCAGTTACATGAAATGTCCAGAATAGGCAAAATCATAGAGACACGAAGTGGATTACAAGTTAGGTGTCTAGGGCTGGAGAAATTGATAGGCAATGGGGAATGATTAATGGGTACCAAGTTTCTCTTGGGATGATGAAATGTTCTAGAAGTCATTGTGGTGATGGTTGCACAGCTCTCCAAATTTATTTAAAACTATTGAATTGTACACATTAAGTACAATTGTATGAATTGGGTGAATTTTATGGTATGTGAATTATATCATACACAGAAACCAGTAACTAAAAAGGGTTAACTGGTTTTTGTGTGAACCAGTTAACCCTTTTTAATGACACTGACATTTTTGAATTTTGACATTTTGAATGTCAAAAATGTCAGTGTCATGGAGGACAAAGAAAGCTGTGGAAATGTTCCAGATTAAAGGAGGCTAAAGAGACATGACAACCAAATACAATATCTGCTCCTAGCCTGGATCCTGTACTGGAGGAATGTGTTATAAATGGTCAACTGACAAAATTGGAACATGAATAGTAGCTTAGATAAAAATATTGTTATCAATGTAAATTTATCAAGCTTCTATCTGTATTGTGGTTACGTAAGAGAAAAATCCCTATTTTTAGGAAATATACAATGAAGTATTAGTGGTAAAGGGTCATAATGTATATGTAATCTATCCTAAAATGGTTCAGAAAAAAGTGTGTGTGTGTGCGTGTATGTGTGTGTGTGTGTGTGTGTGTGTGTGTGTGTTTTGCAGGGAAGTAAATGAAATTTAACATTTTTATGAGTCAAAGGAAGCCATCAAGAAAGTGAAAAGGCAACTCATAGAATGGGAGAAAAATTTTGCAAGTCATGTCTGACAAGAGTAGCTAGAATATATAAAGAATTCTCCATTTGTTTGTGTCCTCTCTTATTTCCTTGAGCAGTGGCTTGTAGTTCTCCTTGAAGAGGTCCTTGAAGAGGAAGAATCAATATCGTGAAAATGGCCATACCGCCCAAAGTAATTTATAGATTCAATGCTCTCCCCATCAAGCTACCATTGACTTTCTTCACAGAATTGGAAAAAACTACTTTAAATTTTATACAGAACCAAAAAAGAGCCCACATAGCCAAGACAATCCTAAGCAAAAAGAAAGAAGCTGGAGGCATCACACTACCTGACTTCAAACTATACTACAAGGCTACAGTAACCAAAACAGCATGGTACTGGTACCAAAACAGATATATAGACCAACGGAACACAACAGAGGCCTCAGAAATAACACCACACATCTAAAACCATCTGATCTTTGACAAACCTGACAAAAACAAGCAATGGGGAAAGGATTCCCTATTTAATAAATGGTGTTGGGAAAACTGGCTAGCCATAAGCGGAAGTCTGAAACTGGATCCCTTCCTTACACCTTATCCAAAAAGAACTCAAGATGGATTAAAGACTTAAACATAAGACCTAAAACCATAAAAACCCTAGAAGAAAACCTAGGCAATAGCATTCAAGACACAGGCATGGGCAAAGACTTCATGATTAAAACACCAAAAGCAATGGCAACAAAAGCCAAAATTGACAATTGGCATCTAATTAAACTAAAGAGCTTCTGCACAGCAAAAGAAACTATCATCAGAGTGAACAGGCAACCTATAGAATGCGAGAAAAGTTTTGCCAATCTATCCATCTGACAAAAGGCTAATATCCAGAATCTACAAAGAACTCAAACAAATTTACAAGAAAAAAACAACCCCATCAAAAAGTGGGCAAAGAATATGAACAGACAGTTCTCAAAAGACATTTATGCAGCCAATAAACATATGAAAAAAGCTCATCATCACTGGTCATTAGAGAAATGCAAATCAAAACCACAATGAGATGCCATTTTAGGCCAGTTAGAATGGCAATCATTAAAAAGTCAGGAAACAACAGATGCTGGAGAGGATGTGGAGAAACAGGAACAGTTTTACACTGTTGGTGGGAGTGTAAATTAGTTCAACCATTATGGAAGACAGTGTGGCAATTCCTCAGGGAACAAGAACTAGAAATACCATTTGACCCAGCAATCCCATTACTGGGTGTATACCCAAAGGATTATAAATCATTCTGCTATAAAGATACATACACACGTATGTTTATTGTGGCACTGTTCACAATAGCAAAGACTTGGAACCAACCCAAATGCCCATCAATGATAGACTGGATAAAGAAAATGGGGCACATATACACCATGGAATACTATGCAGCCATTAAAAAGGACGAGTTCACGTCCTTTTCAGGGACACGGATGAAGCTGGAAACCATCATTCTCAGCAAACTAACACAGGAACAGAAAACCAAACACTGCATGTTCTCACTCATAAGTGGGAGTTGAACAATGAGAACACATGGACACTGGAGTAGGGGCATCACACACCACGGCCTGTTGCAGGGTGGGGGGCTGAGGGAGGGATAGCATTAGGAGAAATACCTAATGTAGATGATGGGTTGATGGGTGAAGCAAACCACCATGGCAAGTGTATACATTTGGGCAATGTAGAGCAGTGCGAAAACTGGTCAGAGGGAACACTATGAGCATGAGCGTGTGCACATGTTTGCACACCTGGGAGTCTACACATGTTCCACAGAGCACTTCACCTCTCTGCTGCCACTGGCCCCCAGCCCCTGTGGCTTGCCCAGCATGCACACCATCACATCTGAGCAACATGCTTAGTTAACCCAGGGGAAGGAGGTAGAGCCCTCAGTGCTCCTGAGGTAGACAGAGGTTACCCATCAGTGTGAGCCACACTGCAGGCATTGTCTCCTTTGGCTGGGGCTGACATAAAGAGATATGGAGCAGGCGGGTTAGGCCTATGCTTTGCTGTATTCTGAGAGACTTGCCACCTTCAGAGTTCTTGTTTCCATACTGCAGAGTTTCCCACTAGGCTCAGAAGGGCCACTCTTTTTCTGGGTTCTCTACCTATGTTGGAGAGGGGAAGGAAAGAGGAACAGGACATATTTATTGGGAGCCCACTTTGTGCCTTTATATATTATTTCACTCAAATGAGACAGAACCCTGCAAGATGGGTAAACTGAGACTCAGAAAGCTTCAGTAACTTGGCCAAGGTCCCATAGCAAGCAAGGGGTGGAGCCAGATTCAAAGCTAAGCCTAGACTCCTCACTTCCCCACTTCCACCAGACACACTTGCTTCAGATACTGAGTTTTCTTTTTTTTCTTTCCATTGTTTCTCCTCTTCTGCTGTCTGAGTTGAGGTCAAAGCCTGTTCTCATCCCGGGAAATGAAACCAAATCATTGCTGACTGTAATGGATCCAAAAGACCCAGGCAACTTTGGAAAACACCAGCAGGGCTGCCATCAGTCCTGTTTCTTGAGGTCATGGTGATGTTGGCAATCACTCTGAAGGAAGAGGACAGAAATATATCTTATCTTTGCTTTAACTGCCAAAGCAGACACAGTCTTCAGGGCTGGGTGCCAAGTCAGGGGTACCATGTAGCCAGAGATCCTGGCACACATCTGGATAGCTGTTTGAAGAATCTTCCTGCCAAAGGGGGTTGGGGTAGTGGTGAGGACATCTGAGGAGGAAAGGGATCCTACAACTATAAGGACAAGGTGGTGCATGACAAGGGTCCTAGGAGTGGCCATTCTAACTTCAGGGTATGGCCAAAGGCAATATGCATGGGTAGGGAGGGAATGGGGAGGAAAATTTCTTGGCAGTCTCCCCTTCATCCTCTGCTCTTCTCTACTTTTCAGGCCTCCAAACCTCAGCACTCATCCTGTTTCTCATTCTTAAAGGCCTCTCTGTTAGCTGAAGACCCAAAAGAGGGTTGCTAGGAGAATAGGTTGTAAGCCTAGATCCACAAATAGCCATCAGACAGGAAGGGTCTGCCTACAGGGGCATCAGCTCAGAGGAAAGCAGAGCTGAAACACAGTGATAATGTCATTTGAGTCTTTGGATCCAGCCATGCCTGAAGCCCTGCACTTTTAAATTAAGGGGACCAAAAATTTGCATTTTCACATAAGAAATTTTCAACTGGGTATCTGTCCCTTATAAGAATAATAACATGAATAGCATTCTAACTGAAACAGTACTGGATTTTCTAGTATGATTTTCAAGTAAAGATCTTCTATAACAGCCAAGGGAAGATGCAGAGAACTTTAGGATAGAGCTATTGCACATGGAAAATCCAGAATCTGGAGACACTGAAGAGAGGAATAGAGCTGGCCAGCCCCTGCCTTAGGAGGCCTCTACTCTAGGGATAGGGTAACATGCTCAAGTCTGGCTTCATGTCTGAAGCTCTGTAGGGAAGCCTGGAGAAAGGATAGGCCAGCCCCAATTTGAGGGTTCTGCAACCTACAGTTTTTCCTGAAGTTATTCCAGGTAATGATGGTTGCTACCTTCTGCTGAGCCTATGCTACATGACCAATGTATTACACTATCTATCATTTTATTTCTCACAGCAGCCCTGAGAAGTAGAGATATTGGCACAATTTTCTAGATGAAGAACTGAAAGCTCACAATGGTGCAGTAACTAACTAGTCACATAGCTAGTAAGCAGCAGAGCAGGGATTCAAATCTAATGTATTAGACTCCAAAACCTGTGTTTTTAACAACCATATTGTATGTTACTTCCTCCAAGATGGGTCAATGAGTCAGGGGACGTTGATTGGCTATATGGATAATTAATAATAATCTTTTCTGTTGGTACAGCCCTAGAGAGTTTACAAAGCACAATTGTATATGCAATCTCAGTACATCCATTTTACAGATATGGAAACTGAGGCTCAGAGGTAGGAAGTGATTTACTCAAAGTCATTTGGGCAAACAGGATAAACCACCCAGAGATAACTCTCCTTAAACTAAGCAGGCAGTCTGTAGTCTGCGAATACTCATAGTGTGTGGGGGGAGGAAGGAGCTGGCCTCACCACACTGAATGATGCTTGAGGGCAGTGATGGTATCAGTCTGTCCAAGGAAGGTCTCAGACAAGTGAGGGGACCAACAGGTATTGCAGCCACAGACCCAGTTGCAGAACACAAATCCCACTACACCAAAGAGCTCTGAATTCACAAAAAGATTCCCAGTTCCAGCCAGGCACCATTTATTTTTCAGCAACACTTGATACGGGCAAATTCCAGTTCAACTAGAGAGATTCAGCTTCCTGGTGTTCCCAGGGGGATCTAGCTCTGAAAAGAGCCCCTTTCTTCTGTCAGGACATCCTCAGCAAAAAAGGCTGCAGGTCTGAGCTGAGCAGCCTGGAGAGTGGGGATTCCAGTCCCCCCAGAGAGTGTCTACGTGCCTGGCTTCCTCCCTGAGGAAAGTCGCTGTCCCAGCCCAAGCCCTAGGGCCCCTCACTGTTGGACCTGCCCTGATGCTTCGCCAAACTCAGAGGCACCTGTCCTAGACAGACAAGGCAAAGCTGACTTTCACTGTTCCCTGGGTGATCTGCACCTGGAGGAGTGATCAGGCAGGGATCCAGGTGATGGGACAGAAGGGGCCAGGGCAGCCATTGTTGTTCACTGCTGAAAGTGTGCCAGGGGACTGGAAGGTGAATAGCAATCCCACCTGTCTCCTAGAGACCCTGTCCTCTGTGCGTAGGGGAGAGTAGGGGATGGGTACACAGGGAGGAATCCAGCCCTGGGGCTTCCTTGAAGCCAAGTGAGCAGCCTTCTGGATTTGTTTTCCCACAGTCTTTGAAACTGGGGCAAGTTTTGAAGGCAGAACAGAGTAAAAGAAGCAGCTTCATGAGGCCAAACCCAGTCTCTCCAGGTCTAGGTAGTCCAGCACAGGTTCTGGGAGTAGATGCCAGCTCTACCATTTGATTTCTTTGGTATGACCTTAACTTTTTGCCATCCTTTCACTAGTATTTATGAGAACCCTCTGCATATTAGGGCATCAATGCTAAGCAAAAAATGGATTCAGTCACCTTTCTGGAGGTTCCAATCAGTGGGGGAGACAAATATTAATCCAACAACCAGTACCCCTCTACCCCTACCCCCACAGAAAGTGTGAACTGCCCAAGAGATAGATAGTATATACTTAGAGAGACTTCACCCTCTCTGGAAGGTCAGAGAATGCTTTCCTAAAGAAATGATAATGGAGCTGAGGTCTGGAAGAAGCATAGGAGTTTCCTGAAGAGGGTAGGAGGGGGCACTGCACACAGGGAACAGGACAGTCAAAGGCAGGCCATTTGGCAACAGGTGACTGGAAGGAACTGGAAGAAGGCCCCTGAGGCTGAAGTACAGAGTGAATTGCAGGGTCCAGGCAGACCATGCAAGAATGTGGGTTTCTCCTAAGAGCAATAGGAAGCCTTTTGAGGTGCTCTTAGCAGGGAAGTGAGATGATCACACTTATCGTTTGAGAAGATTACTCTGGCAGCACAGTGAACAACGTATTGGAGTGGAACCAAGGAGCATTCAGGAGGCCAGACAGAAGGTATCAGGTATTTGCCTGTAAAATGGGGGTGATGAGAATACTATCCTACAAGCTGTTGCCAGGATCCAATGAGATACTGCATTTTAAGTGTCTATTCTAGTACCTGGCACATAGTAAAGGTCCAGTAAGCGTCGATATTGTTACTTTTATCATTGGTTCTTTGCAGAGTGCACATATTTCTTATCCAGGTCTGCTCCTGTGTGATGGGGTGGAGGGGGTAGTTGTGGTTTCCAGAGTGGAAACGTGATTCGTGTCAAATCACAACGTCGAGACCAGAATCCAGGATGCCTGAAGGCCCGATCAGAATGTCTTAAAAGTATGGATTATTCAGGAAGAAAACGGGTTCCAATTGCTCCTACTAAGGACGCTGGAGGGATGGTGAACGATCCTTTAGATGGTAAGCCCTAGCGCTTATTGAGAAAAACAGGTGCTTCTTTGGTCGGAAAGCAGGTGTAGAGCTCGCAGCCGCGTGCGCTCCCGCGGAGGCGGGGGACCCTCGCCACTCCCCCGCCCCACGCCTACCCGCGGGCTTCCGACTGCACCTGCTCCCCCGGCTCGGAAACGCGGGCCGGGTGCCGGGCTGCAGGCAGAGGGTGCCCGGGGGAGGAGGTCCCGAAAGCTTCCTCCACAAGCCTGCACAGGCTGCCCCCTCCCCAGTCACGTGGCCTGGTGGGTGGGGACCTACCTGAAGTTGGAGAAATCCCAAGGGCTCCCAACTGCGGAGGGAGTCGCCAGTCCTCCGGGCCCGGGCGGTGGACGCTGGAGCCCCGGCTGGCGGCGTGGAGGTGCGTTTCTGAGAAGCCGAGCAGTGGCGCGGGCGGCGGGACTCGAGGCATGGCCCGGCTGTCGGTGATCCCCGGGTCGGCCACGGCGTGGACAGGTGAGCAGGCACCAGCGGCCAGCGGCAGAGATGGCCGAGGCTGCCAGGGCATCGGGCCCCAGAGCGCACGCCCGTCCAGGGGATGCGGGGCCCCCACGCAGGAGGGGGCGGTTGGGTGAAGAGGCCGCGGTGGATTCTCGGCCTGCCGGGTCAGTCCCACCAGCGCCGCCGCCTCCTCGCCGGCTTTGCCACCGGGTGAGCAGGGGACGCGGGACGCTGGGTAGCCTCGCGGGGCGTGGACTCTGTGCCGGCCCCGCCCCCCGCGCGCGCACTGGCTGCTCCCCGCGGCGTCACGCTCGGCTATAAAATGCGCGGCGCTCGGCCCTTCCGGCGCTGGAGGAGCTCGAGGCTGAGGCTCCCGGGGGGCCGCGGGCTACCGGGCTGCCGGCGCCTCAGCGATGTTTTACTCAGGGCTCCTCACTGAGGGCGGCCGCAAGGAGACCGACATGCGGGAGGCGGCGTCGCTGCGACAGCAGCGCCGGATGAAGCAGGCGGTGCAGTTCATCCACAAGGACTCCGCCGACCTGCTGCCCCTGGACGGCCTCAAGAAGCTGGGCTCGTCCAAGGACACGGTGAGCCCCCGCCGCCGTTCTCGCCCCAGCCCCGGCGGCTTCGCGCCCGCGGTTTTCCGAGGCCCCGCCGTTGCGGCTTTCACTGAGTCACGGCCCGGCCCGCCGCTGCCCTTGGCTCGCGGTCGCTGCGTCGCGGATTCCTCCCCTTCCAGCATCCCTGCTGCGGTTTCGGTGGGGATTCCGTCTTAGCTTTTCTAGCTTGCGCTCCCCTCGGCTGTGCCTCCTCCCTGGATGTCTCTTCTCCAGTAGAAGGAAGAGGTCCTGCTCTGCCCTCTTGCCCTCGGGTCTTTTCCTTATTCTTAATACCGAATTTTGTTCATGGGGCTTGTGCCTCCTACGGTGTGTGGTTGGTCCTGTGACCCAGACAGAGGTGATTCCTAATGGCTTCGTGTGAGGGGGAAAGAAGTGGAAAGGGGGTTTTTTGACGGTTGCCAGATCCAGAGGACTTTTGTTGAATCCATTGTCCCCCTATGCAAAATCCACTTCTCTAGTTTTGGTCCTGCCTTTGACCTTCCATCCTGAGTGGGGAGAGAGAAAAGGGGCCGAATGTGAAGGTTTCCTGAACCCCCAACATCTCTTCATCATTCTCCTCTTCCAGCCCCGCCCCCATGGAGTGGGTAGAGGGAGGAAGCCAGGGTGCTTCATCTCACCGACCAGCTAATGTGTGCATTTGGAGCTGGGGTGGGTGCAGTCTTCTTTTCTAGCACAGTTGTTCTTGGCATTAAGTAGAAGCACCCCAGGACAGGGGGCCTGGGGTCAAAGATGGTACTGTCCTCTTTCTATAGAATGGGATGGATGGCTAAGGGTTACCAATATAAAGAACTGTATTTGTCATCCCTCAGCCACTGTAGTGGTCCTGGGCCAAGTTTATGTTTAACTTTGTAGTTTTATCTGGAGTTTTCTTGTAGTTTGATTGTTTTCTCGAATTTCACAATCTTTTTACTCATTTGGGTGGTAATATGTGAAACACTAATTAAATGTCTTTTAACAAATGAAATAGGTGCTCTGCATAATTTTTCTAGTATTTTTTATTTTAAGCTTTTAAATTGTTTAATTTTGGAGGTGGTTGTCGGCCCTAGTTCACTGAAATTGCCATTTCTGGCCCCAGGAGGGCAGAGCTTCTGCATCCATTTCCTTTTTTTTTTTTTTTTTTTAATTTAACAGCTCTAATGATACACAGGTACATTATATTATACACAGTATAATATACAAAAATTATACACAGTATAATTTTTCTCCTCCCTGCCATTAGTTACTTCTGTGCAGGGTTTGTCTACTTCAGTTATCTTGCTCTGTTTTTTAAAAGTTGTGTTTTTTTGTTTTGTTTTGCTTTTTGCACAAGCCACAGGATAGTTTATCTGATTTATGCTAACCCAGAGTGATAAGTGATTGAAATGTGCTCCTGCAAAAGAGATAACTCTCTTTTCCCTTCTTTCACTTTAAAGCAATTCGATTCATTTAACAAATCAGGTTCGAGAAGTATTCTTTCCTTCAGGCCAAATAATCCTATCGTAGTTCCTAGAATGCTCAGCAATCAATAAAGAAGGAAGTATTATATTAAGAGAAGAATTAAAATACAGAGTTTTTTAATGCTGGATTTGGTTGTCCCTTGTTGTCGAGGAGTTTCCTAGCCCTGAGAGCTACCTGAGCTTCCTTCTGCCTAGGATTTCTTATACTACTTCATGCTGTGTAAGAATTCCATCTGCTTTTCTGACTCCAGTCTGTCTCAGTTGAGTCACAAAGGGCTGATAGCATACAGCACAGGCAGCAGGCTGCAAAGAGGAAGGAGCCTCAAGAAGCAGGATATTGCCTTGAGTATGACACATACACATGACAGTTGACTGTGAGGCTCTGAATCATGGTTCATGCTTTCTGTGCCCCACCGTCATGGAGTTGATGTCCCTCTCTCACTGTTTTCACACCTATAATGTACAAGTGATTGCCAGAACAGCCAGGTTACAGAAACCAAGGCAGACTGAGGTAGGGCTAGGAGAGCCGCAAGCGCTGGGGTGAGGCAGCATGCTTAAACTCTCTTGGAACTGTTGTTGCAGCCTTAGTACAATCTTAGAAGTGACCTTAGAAGTACATTATTATTGTTTTACTTTATAAATACATCTGGGATAGACCAGTGTTGACTCAATTTTCTCTCACTGCAAGGGAAATTTGGAGGATGCTAAAATTAATTGAATAGTTCTTACTTGAAGTAGTTTATAGTATAATCTCGACAGAAGGAGTCCAAGAAAAGGGAGAGGATAGCATCAGAGGGAGATAAGGAAGAGAGAGGAGAAATTAGTTGTTATTGACTTTTGGGTTTGTGAAGACTGTAGGTTGTTTTTCCTCATACTAGTAACCTATATTTGAATTATACCGCTGGGATTTCTGAATTATCTACCTCTTACTATGCTGTTTCTGTAATGTTCACTACTTGATACCAGCCTGCCAGCTCTTTTAGGACTGGCAGAAGGCAACCATAGTAAATCAAAGGGGGTCATGTTCTCCTGGCCCCAGGAAAGTGCCTTTGCCTATTCCTGTGTATATGGAGTTGGCTGCTACAAAGTCTTCTGTGGAAATTATATTTTTGTCTGGCCCTTTTGCTTTTATCCTTTTATCTTGTATTGTTCATTCTGTATTAGATTAAGAACTAAAACCAGAGATATGAGTGAGTAATATTATATTTGATTTTTTTTTTTAAGAGACGGGTTCTCACTCTATTGCCCAGGCTGGAATGCAGCTGCAGTCACATCTTACTGCACCCTCGACCTCGCAGGCTCAAGAGATCCTCCCACCTCAACCTCCTGGGTAGCTAGGATTACAGGTGCACACCACAACACCAATCTAACTTTTGTATTTGTTGTAAAAATGGGATTTTGCCATATTGCCCAGGCTGGTCTTGAACTCCTGGTCTCAAGCGATCTGCCCACTTTAGCCTCCCAAAGTGCTGGGATTATAAACATGAGCTACCACACGCAGCCCTGATTTTTTTTTTTTTAACTCAATGAAGCTGGAGAAAAACATCTCCGTTCTTGGAAATTTGCCTATTGTAATTTATCTTGTTTTAGCTACCAGGTTCATAAAAGTTTTTCTCATTGTGCTAAGGACTTTTTAATTTTTAAAAACAGTCACATTATGTGATAATATGCTGTCTTTCCTAAATGATATTATACTTACCTGTATGCATTAGGCCATATTCTTACTTGTCTGGCAATAGAGTTTTTCTTTCCTACATATGATTGCTTCTGATCATAGCTAAATGCTTTTTCAAAACTGACTAGAATTAGGAATGACGCTGGGGGAAAGATGGTTGAACACAGTAAAGCAAACTTACCATAAAATGCCTGAACAGAATCTCTGTCTATTAGAGCAGGTCTGTGTGGTGTGCCCTATAGAAGCCATCCATATCACCACAAGTCATGGGCTGGAGAATTTCAGAGGCTTAGAAGAGAAGCGTGAAATACCAGTATAACACCAAGATCTGGCACAAACTGCAGATTTGCAGAGTTGTGATTGCATCCTAGTAATAGCAAACATTATTTGAATACTTGCTGTGTTCAGGACACAGTCTAGGGGCTAGGACACAAATAGGAAGATAGAAAAGTTTCTCATTATAAACAGGTTTACAGATTGGGGGCAGGGAAGGACAGATCAGTTAATTTAATATACAAATATTTATTGAGTACCTACTACACATGTCATGCAATAATGTAAGCCTTGGAGATATAATAGTGAACCAAAACTGAGTTCCTGCCTTGACAGAACTTGCATTCTTGTGGGAGGAGGAGGCAGAAAGTAAAATTAAGTAAATGTATATAAGGTAATAATAATAAATATTTTCTATGGAGAAAATAAATCAGGGTAAGGGGAATAGGGAAGGCAGTGACTGGGGTGGGGTGGAGCCTGGCTATTTTGTACAGGGTTGTCTGGGAAGGCCTATCTGATAAGATTACATTTGAGGAGATACTGAAGGAAATGAAGGAGCAAAGTTTCTCAGGGAAGAGTGTTCTAGGCAGAAGGAACAGCAAGTGCAAAGGACTGAGGCGTCACTGTGCTTGATATAACTGAAGAACTGTAGGAGGACCAGTGTAGCTAGAGCAAAATGAGCAAGGGGGAGGGTGATAGAAGATAACATCAGAGATGTAGTAGGAGGCCATTGTGCAGGCATTTGGGTGTTTTTTATTTTTTATTTTTTATTTTTTTATTTTCCACTCCTTTCAGCGCATACCTATGCATTCGGGTTTTAACCCAAGATTGGAAACGAGTGGAATATTTTGAGCAGAGGGGTAACATGAGATGACTTATTTTACAAAAAGACTCCTCAGGCTACTACGTGGGTTACACTGTAAAGGGGCAAGAGTAGATGAAGCAGGAAGACTGATTAGGAAGCTATGATACAGTAATCGAAGTGAGAGGTGATGGTACCTCAGAGCAGTGTGATAAGCTGTGAAGGAGATGAGAAAGGATCAGGTTCTGGATATATGTTGAAGGCAGAGCTGACAAATGTAATTGATGCATTGGATTAAGAGTGAAAGAGTAATCAAGGAAGACCGCGAGGTTTTTAATCTAGCCGTTGGAAGAATAGAATTATCACTTACTGAAGTGGATAAGACTTGCAGGGGGGAGCAGGTTGAGGATGGCAAATAAGAATGAAGAGTTTGCAGGCCGGGCATGGTGGCTCACGCCTGTAATCCCAGCACTTTGGGAGGCCGAGGCGGGCAGATCACGAGGTCAGGAGATCGAGACCATCCTGGTAAATACGGTGAAACCCCGTCTCTACTAAAAATACAAAAAATTAGCCGGGCGTGGTGGCGGGCACCTGTAGTCCCAGCTACTCGGGAGACTTGGGAGGCTGAGGCAGGAGAATGGCGTGAACCCAGGAGGCGGAGCTTGCAGTGAGCCGAGATCGTGCCAATGCACTCCAGCCTGGGCAACAGAGCGAGACTCTGTCTCAAAAAAAAAAAAAAGAATGAAGAGTTTGATTTTTGAACAAGTTTAGGGTCCCAATTAGTTACTTAAATGTAGATGCTGAATAGACAATTCTAGAAGAAGATAAGTAACACCACCAGAAAGCCTGTGCTAGTTGCCAAGATGTAATAGTCAAATGTGCTAGAGGAGTCCAGTGGAAGAAGTGATTTCTCTAGCCTGATGTGATGATAAGGATGGAGACCGGCATCTAATTACACCTTTACCATTCCCTTTGAGCCAGCTGACTGTGAGATGGTATGGAGAGAAGGCTGCCTCTAGAGTATGCTTTGTAGAACCTCAGAGTAGGAAGAATTTTACAGGTTATCTGGTCTAATTCCTTGCCCATTTGTGAATCCTTTCTAACAAAATGCAGCCTCCATGAGCAGCTGAGAAACCATTATTTCAGACTAATCCACAAAACAGATAACAATGAGGAATAGGTTGTTTGTTGGGTCATGAGCAAAGGCAAAGAAATAGAACACAGAAGGCCTGGGGCAGTGTAACAGCCTGCCTTATGTTTTTGAGCAACTGCAAACTGAAGAACAATCTGTTTGTGTTTCCATGGGGTAGAATGGGTCACGTGTTATATATTCAGCTAGTAAGCAAAGAGAAGGCACAAATATTGGTGACCTTTTGGATTTCCAAGGTCAGAGATAGAGACATGTATACTGGGCTTGACTCAGGAGTCCATGTTTATCTATAGACTGTGTATGAGGACTAAAATGGAGTAGGATGATTTCAGGCCCTTTTGGGGTAAAAGAAAAAGTGAATGGTATCCATGACCCTTGTTCTAACTAAGCTCTAGTTGTGGCTCTATTGCTAGCTAGTGACCTTGGATTTCTCTCTTGGGAATAAATGCTACAAAGAAAGCAGACCCCTATCATTTCCTCTGTTTTCTGGTTTGGTTCATTCTGTGGACCACAGAAATCCGTTAGTTTCTTTCTGTCTGGGTAGCTTGGGTAAAGGGATTGAGAGAGTGGCTTTAAAGTTCTTGCTCAAATTATGATTCTATGGTATCCTGCACTATAGTCTGATTCCTCTCACCTCTCTTTTCTTCACACTCTATAGTTTGGTTAGAAGAGATGTTTAAGCAGCGTGGGTGCCAGACTGAGGAACCGTATTTTATTTTCACCCAGAATACAGCACTTCCCATAGTGTTAATTTCCTTTAGAAGCTCTTGATGGTAATGGAGGCAGAACTTGCCTGGTTAGAGTTTAGATGCCTCTAGCAGCCACATTTCAGGAAGAGTAGAGAAGCAGAGACTGCTTAGGTTAGCAGCTGCCTTGTTGAAGTTTAGCATAAAGCAGAATCCACGTCAGAAAGATGACTTAAAAATTATGTCTAAATGGCCACCAGGGTATCTGCAACATCCATCTAGCAAATTAGTACTGTGTATCCTTTTTTCTTTCTTTCTTTCTTTTTTCTTTCTTTTTTTTTTGAGACGGAGTCTCGCTCTCTCACCAGGCTGGAGTGCAGTGGTGCGATCTCAGCTCACTGCAAACTCCACCTCCCGGGTTCAAGCAATTCTCCTACCTCAGCCTCCCGAGTAGCTGTGATTACAGACACCTGTCACCACACCTGGCTAATTTTTGAATTTTTAGTAGAGACAGGGTTTCACCACATTGGCCAGCATGGTCTTGATCTCCTGACCTCATGATCCACCCACCTCAGCCTCCCAAAGTGTTGGGATTACAGGCATGAGCCACTGTGCCTGGCCTCCTTTTTTCTTTTTTTGAGACAGAGTCTCACTGTGTCACCCAGGCTAAAGTGCAGTGGCATGATCATAGCTCACTGCAGCCTTGAACTCCTGGCTTCAAGTGATCCTCCCACCTCAGCTCCCGAATAGCTGGGACTACAGGCGTGTGTCATCACGCCCAGCTAATTTTTAAATTTTTTAAATTTTTAATTAAAAAAAAATTTTTTTGTAGAGACACAATTTCACTGTGTTGCTAGGTTGGTCGCAAAGTCCTGGCCTCAAGGAGTCCTGCCTCAGCCTCCCAAAGGGCTGGGATTATAGGCAAGAGCCAGTGCACCTGGTCAGTACTGTGTATCTTGAAAGACAAGACAGCCCTTGGAAAGCCAATATGTCAATAAACAAATGAGAACCACTTAACCACATTTATAAAACAGTCATAGACTGGGGATACAAATAGTACAAACTCTTTAATATACAAGTATTGAAGGGATTCTGAAAGAAAGAATTCAATTATATTAATCAAGAAAGGCTTTTTGGCTGGGTGTGATGCCCCACACCTGTAATCCCAGCACTTTGGGAGGCCAAGGCAAGTGGATCACCTGAGGTCAGGAGTTCGAGACCAGCCTGGCCAACATGGTAAAACCTTATCTCTACTAAAAAGGCAAAAATTAGCTGGGTGTGCTACTACACGCCTGTAGTCCAGCTACTGGAGAGGCTGAGGTGAGAGAATTGCTTGAACCCAGGAGGCGGAGATTTCAGCAAGCCAAGATTGCGCCACAGCACTCCAGTCTGGGAGACAGAGTGAGACTCCATCTCAAAAAAAAAAAGGAAAAAAAAGAAAAGCATTTTGAAAAAAATAAAGGCGTTTTGAAGAAAGAAGATGTAGAGATTTCTTTCAGTACTATGTCAAGAGCTGAGGATATAGCTGAAATCAAGACAGTCATGGTCCGTGCCCTTGTGCAGTTAACATGCTGGTAGGGCAGGGGTGAAATATAAACAAGTAAATACACAAAATGATTTTGTATTGATAATTACTATGAAAGAAATAGTGAGATTTGTTAGTAACTAAAAAGGTGACCTACCTACTTTAAGTTGTATGGTCAAGGAAGGTATCTCTGAGGAAATGACATTTGAACAGAGACCTGGAAGATAAGAGGGACCTAACTATTAGAAATGTTAGGGGAAGAACATTTCAGGCAGAGGGGACAGCCGGTGCAAAGGGATTGGAATGAGAAAGAAATTTTGAGCAAGGAAGTGAGTGTGGATGGTGTTGAATCTGAATGAATAAAGGCAGAGTGGTTTGTATATGGAAGGAGAGGCAAGGGCCAGTTGGTACAGAGCTGTATAGAGAAGGGTAAAAAGTTTGGATTTTTTCTGAAGAACAATGGGAAGCCATTGAAGGGTTTTGAGTAAAGTACTGTATTACCTGACTTATGTTTTAAAAAGCTTACTCTGGTTTCCATGCAAAGAATGGACTGGAAAAGGGTAAAAGAAGAGGCAGAATGCAAGTTAGGAGGCTGTGACAGTACAGTTAAGAAATTATAGTGGTTTGGATTAGATTGGAGGTAGTAAAGATGCGGAGAAGCAGATCAATTCCAGGTGTGTTTCAGAGTACAATAGCACTTTTGATGGGAGGTCAGGAAATGAAAAAATAAAGAATGGATGTATGGTGGTGCCACTTACCAAGGTTGTTGGAAAGGAATTAACCCAATATGTTAAAACTGAACAAGACTTTGGAGCTCAAACCTCCTTTATAACTGATCAAGAGGGTAAGGTTTGGAGAAAAGTAATGCTCATAGAGGTTAGTGATTTGCCCAGGGTAATATGTGACAAGTGGTAATTTGCTGAAAGCAGAAAGCCTTCATGGAGTAGGAATTAAAAAGATGAGATTGGGAAGGAGGATGAACGGTAGTGGAAGGTCTTGAATGCTAAATTGAGGATTTTTCTTTGACACAACTAGCAAGAGAACCACTGTAGGGGAAGAGGACCATGAAAGTAATGTTAGGAGATTGCTTGGGCTTAGCAGTAACAGTAAATGAAGAAGAAAACAAGAGGAGGCAGAATTTCACTCACCGAGATAGGGAATAAGGGAGAATGCGCAAGTTTTATAGAAAATATCAGTGGGATAAGTTACGTTTGAAGTGCCTGTGGAATATCTAAGTAGAGAAGTTGAAAAAGGCAGTTGGATCTATGGGTCTAGAATTGAGGTGACATCTGGACATGAGATAGAGTCATCATCATAAAGGTAGTAATTTATGCAATGAAAACAGATAAAATTGCCCTGGGAGTATATGTAGAGTGACAAAGGACCAAAGACAGAGCGATGAGGAACACTAACATTTAAGAAATGAACATAGGCAAAGGAACCAGTGAAAGAGACAGGAACAGAATAAACAGGTGGTTTTAGAGGCCAGTGGAGGAGCGTTTCAGGATAAATGAAATGTTGAGTTTATTGCAGCATTGTTTCTAATGGCAATAATCTAAATGCCCATTAGTAAATAATTAAGGTATGTTTATACCACAAACTTGTCTGTCAAGGATGTGCTGTTTTAAAATGCAGAAAGTAGGGCAGACATAAGAAAATAGATGCTAAGCTGGTTATAAGATAACCTGGCATTATACCTGCCTAAGTTACATTGTGTGTGTGCACATGCTTTAGTTTTTGCATCTGGCAGACACTGTTAGTTGGCTAAATTATCACCCATTCTTAGCCCTTTTCTATATGCTTAACTCCTCTATAGAGATTATAAAAGCTAAATTCTCTCCCAATGTCTGTTAGAGCTGGGAGTGGCCATATGAGTTCTGACCAAGAAGATATGGGCAAAAAACTGCTGAAGGAACTTCTGGGAAAGCTTTTCCTTTTCTGATAAAACCAACTGATGGTGTTAGTGTAGTCCCTCCTCCTTCCCCATTTCTTGAATGTGGATATAATGCCTGGAGCTGGGGTATTCATCTGTGACCATGAAGCAATGTCCAAGAGAATTAACAGAGTCAATAGCCCTGAAGTTGTTAAGCTGCTGAGTTAGTATCAGCAGCTTCTATCTCTAGACTTCTTGTTATGTGAGGAAAAATAAATCTCCATTTAAACTACTGTAAGTTGGCTTTTCTTGTGGCTGAACTCTTTTCTGCTACATGGGGTATATTTTTATTTAAAAATTTTTAAATGTAAATAATTTAAAACTTTAAAAAATTTGAAGCTGTTGCTTGTGTTAGGGATCTCCATATCTCCAAGTAAATGGTGATACTGCTATTTCTTAATTGTTTTCATCACTATCTATCTAGTCTTACTTTTTTTTTTTTTTTGAGGCAGGGTCTCGCTTTGTTGCCCAGGCTAGAGTGCAGTGGTGTGATCTTGGCTCACTACCACCTCCGCCTTCTAGGCTCAAATTATTCTCCTACCTCAGCCTCCCAGGTAGCTGGGGCTACAGGCGTGCACTACCATGCCTGGCTAATTTTTGTATTTTTTGTAGAGGCAGAATTTCACCATGTTGCTCAGTCTGGTCTTGAACTCCTGGGCTCAAGCAATCCGCCCGCCTTGGCCTCCCAAGTGCTGGGATTACAGGTGTAAGCCACCGCACCCAGCCCTGATTTTCTATTATAATGGATAAAAATTTAATTCTCTTATACCTTCCCATAATATTCACTCTTCTATTATGCTAACATTCTGTTAAATAACTATTTTGGGTCAAATAAGCATTTACTGCTTACATTATTATGACTATGTTCTTGTTATTTACAGCTGAGTCAAATGTACTATTTCTTTTCTCATAAAAACATTTTTCTCAAAATTAATAATTTCCTTGGTTTTTAAAAAAAGTTTCCATGTAAAATTTAATTCTCCTTCAAGTAACTTAAAACTATAGATGGTCTAGCAAGTCCATTGTTTTCTTGGAGGATCCTTCCTAGAGCCCCCTATCTTTTCATTTCATTTTGGACTGGCTGCTTTTAAGGCCTGTAGGCAACCTGTATCCTGGACTTTTCCTTCAACACCATTCTTAGAACTGCCTTTGCCTCTATTGGATTCTTTCATTCTTAGATCTCATGCTTTTCTCCTTGTTTGTTTCCCTCACTTTGGTGAAGCATGCATATCTTTCAGTAGCTTCTTGAGAAGACACACGAAATAACTTTCTTGAGTCTTGATTGATAGTTTGACTAGGTTTAGAAATTATGTACTATCAGATTTTTTTTTTTTTTTTTTGAGACGGAGTCTCGCTGTGTCACCCAGGCTGGAGTGCAGTGGCACGATCTCAGCTCAATGCAACCTCCACGGTGAGTTCAAGTGATTCTCCTGCCTCAGCCTCCTGAGTAGCTGGTATTACAGGCACCCACCACCACGCCCAGCTAATTTTTGTATTTTTAGTAGAGATGAGATTTCACCATGTTGGCTTGGCCAGGCTGGTCTCGAACTCCTGACTTCGTGATCCGCCCACCTCAGCCTCCCAAAGTGCTGGGATTACAGATGTGAGCCACTGCGCCCGGCCCCAGATTTTTGAAGGCATTATTCTATTGTCTTTTAGCTTTGACTGTTACTGTTGAGTAGTCCTATACTATTCTGATTCCTAATCCTTTGTATTTTGATCATCTTTTTCTCTTTGGAATCTTGTGGAATCTTTGTCATCCATGCTATTCCAAAATTTCACAGTGATGTGAAATCTTGATGTGGATCTTTTCTCCTTCATTATGGTAGGCTCCATGTGGGCCCTTTCAATCTTTAAACTCATGTCCTTCAGTTCTGGCTTAGTATGATACCCCACACTACCCTTCAGCTGTTCTCGAAATCTGAAAGCCTAGCCAAGCTATCAACCAATCAGTCTTTTTATTTACTGTTACAAGAAGAGTAAACTTTTGGCATACTCCCCAGTTCTCTGGATCAAGTGAGTCTTATGAAGACTTTAGTCTATTTCCAACCCTAATTGCATCCTTCAACTGTAGAGGTTCTGATACCTCTAACTCCTCAGCCTTTTAATTTTAGTTTGAGTAGGACAACTGCTTTTACAGCTAGATGCAAATATATAATAGCTCAAACAAAATAGTTTATTTTTTCTTAAGTAACAGTATTAGTGGAAAAGTCAGCAAGATAGCCTCTTCCATATAGTCCTTTAGAGACTCAAACTAACAGTAGCTCTTCTGTCTTCAACATGTGGCCTCTGAGAAGGTAACCATAGTGGTCATCTCCACTCCAGCCAGTCAGAAGAGGAAAAGAATATAGAGAAGTATGCACAGACTTTTATGGGCCAGGCATAGAAATGGTGCATGTCACTTCCACTCACATTCTATTCTGTAGAACTCAGTCATATGGCTATGCCTAACTGCAAAGAGGGCTAGGAAACAATCTAGGTATCTTCCCATGAGGAAGAGGAGAATTTTAAAGAGGATTTTAAAGAGCAACTGGCAGCCTCTACTGCTTCAGCTCTCTGTGAAGTGAAATGGTATAAAGCACTTAGCTTTCTCTAGTCCAGGTCATTAATTACTGCTTTTCTGCCTGCAATTCAGATTCCAGAATTTTGTCAACATCTTTTTTTTTCTTCTTTATTGTTCTTTTTGTTTTGTGGGTTTAGGACTTATTCTTTTACTGTCATTTTAGTGAAATTTTGGCTGAAAGCAGAGGTAAATATGCAGCTATATTGTTACTTAAGATATAGTATATATAGGCATAATAAAATGACCAGAGAAAAACATCTCTGAGGTTCATATGGGTTTGTTGGCTGTAAATTTTCTATTCCTGAACTATATTATGAGTACTTTTTAGTTATCAAAGAGAATGAAAAGATTTATGTATATTGACATAGAAAATGCCTTTTTGTTTTGAGACGGAGTCTTGCTCTGTCGCCTGGGCTGGAGTGCAGTGGAACCATCTCGGCTCAATGCAAGCTCTGCCTCCCAGGTTCATGCCATTCTCCTGCCTCAGCCTCCTGAGTAGCTGGGACTGCAGGCGCCCGCCACCACACCTGGCTAATTTTTTGTATTTTTAGTAGAGATGGGGTTTCACTGTGTTAGCCAGGATGGTCTCCATCTCCCGACCTCGTGATCCACCCGCCTTGGCCTACCAAAGTGCTGGGATTACAGGTGTGAGCCACTGCACCTGGACAGAAAATGCTTTTATATATTAAATGAAAATAGAAAATTTCAGAACAGTTTTATAGTATGATTATTCTTTTATATGTTTATAAATGTATTAATATTTTTTGAAAGACATATTTCTAAATTTAATGGTCATTATTTGTTGGGAGTGGGACTGAGAAGGGTTTGAGAGATTGGGGAGGTTTTTGCTTTTAATTTTATTTATTTATGTATTTGTTCATTTATTTATTGTTTTGAGATAAAGTCTTGCTCTGTTGCCCAGGCTGGAGTGCAGTGGTGCGATCTAGGCTCACTGCAACCTCGGCCTCCTGGGTTCAAGCAATTCTCCTGCCTCACCCTCTCTAGTACCTGGGATTAAAGGTGCATGCCACCACGCCTGGCCAATTTTTGTATTTTTTTCTTTTAGTAGAGACGGGGTTTTGCCATGTTGGCCAGGCTGGTCTCGAACTCCTGACCTCAAGAGATCCGCCTGCCTTGGCCTTCCGAAGTGTTGGGATTACAGGCGTGAGCCACCGTGCCTGACCTTCGCTTTTTATTTTATATATTTCAGTGATACTTAAGTATTTTACATTGAGCATGTGTTTGAACCTTTTTTGGTTACTAAAGAACAAGTAAAGGAATAGTCAGCAGGGCTAAATGCACTAGAAAAGTCTGGTAAAATTAAGGCTGAAAATGTCTATTGTATTTGGAAATCAGAGGTCATTATTGGTATGGGATAAGAAGTGATCTCAGTGAAGAAAATATGCGATATCAGAAAATAGATGTCATGGTTTAGGCTTTTTAAAAAAAGACCATTCCAGATAAGGAGGGTGATTAAAGGAGGCTGTAGAGTCAAGGCAGCAGGATCTGACATTTTGTGGAGGAGTTTTCTCCCCAATATCTAGGAACTTTTAGTATGTTTTATAACTTGTGGAAGAAGAATCCAGTAGAAAGAGAGGAAAATACAGAAAAGGGATGAATTCAAGCATAATGATTTCAGAACTTCCCTCGTTTGTCTCATCTGTCCACTAATGATTAGGTTCCTTTGCAAGATTAAGAACCAGATAAAGTGTTTAGCAAGACCAATGTAGGAAGACATCCCCAAACTTTAGGTAAGAGGGCTTTGTTTAGGTGGTCTTTGAAACTCCCTCCAATCTTCACTTCTACAAGTCCGGTTTTATCTGAGTTGGTCCTGGTAAGCATGGATGTAACAGAAACAAACACCCTGCTTTAGTATGGCTTGAGCTAGGAATCCAGTCTTATTGGTGAGAGAGATTCGAATGAAACATTTTCATTTCTTTTGAGAAGCAAAGCATTCTCTCAGTGTTGCATCACAAAATCTGACAGCGTTAGCACTTCCTCTAGCTCCTAGTCAAGCTAAGAAGCTCTCATTTTCTTTACAAGTGCCTCTCCCTCCACTTTTCCCAAAGATACCAATATAGAATGTGCTTTGCCAAGAATCAGTGTATTTGGGGAATCCATTTCTTCATCTCACTAGGGTTACAATGAGTCATGGCTGTGACTCCATTCTTCCTTAGGAATCTGAAAGGTGGCAGATACACTGAAGACCTCCAGTGCCAGCCCCTCCCCTTGAAAGGTTCTAGGCTCTGCACTTCTAAGAGTGACTTCCTTCCCCGTAGAATCAGAGTGTCATCTGGTATGTGTTAGATAGAAACTTGGGGTGAAACACTCTCCTTTGAGGGATTTCAGGTTTAACACTCTCCTTTGAGGGATTTTAAATGCTGTTGTAGCCGGGGCATAAGATATTTGTGTATACAAATTTCTCCAGTCAAAGGATTTCTTTTCAAGAGATATCTTAAACTTTCTGGAGGCCACTTTGAATAGAAACAGTGGAGCATGATTATATCTGCCCTAGGAACTCTCCTAAGCTCTATCAAAGTGTAGACTTAAACTCACACTTCTCATTTTGCTTCTTAATATTAGGCCTCCTGGCATGCATATAAGGTCTAATTAAGTCCCCTGCTTCTTGGTCAGTGTTTTCCCCCTTCATACCTCCACTTTTTGGGCCACTAAAGGGAAGGGAAATGGATGACAAGATAGGGCAGGAGAAACCAGTGTTTTGAGGTCCAGGGGATGCCAGCATTGATGATTCTTGTGTGTTCTGTCAGGTTTCAAAGTGTGTCTGCTGAGAGGCTTGCTCAGCAAGTGTGAATTCCTGTCTTTTCACCCTATCCACCCATGGGTGACTCAGCCCACAGGAGAGCCAGCCACTAAGGCTTCGGCAGGCTGCATCTGAAAGATAAGAGAGTGAGACTTGACACAGAAGTAGGCAGAGCTTCTGAATACCTGTGTTAGCTAAGTTTCTTCAGCCTATGAAAATGAGCTGCCCTTTCTATAAGGCAGTGATTTGCTGTCACCTGGGAAGATACAGAGATTACTTACTCTAGACTAAGACCACTTTTCCCTTGAAATGCTCTTGTAAGGGGAAGAAAGGTAGCAGGCCTAGGTTAGTCCAAATCACAAGGGCTCTCAGTTCTCTTAAGCCCTAGAATATTTATCGGCCCTCTCCACATTTCCCAGTGTCATATCTTGCATTTTCATTCATTCAGGGTGGCCTACTGCAAATTGGTTTATGGTACCTACTCTGACAATACCAGTGAAGTCCTCACTTGAAGGAAGTATAAATAAGAAGCAAAGATAGAGCTCAGTTATGGGAGGTTCCTTCATTATTTTTTTATGGCACCTGGGGGACAATGGGAAAGAGGGATGTGGCCTGTCACTAAGAAGTCTCTGCTTTCTATCCCTCAAGCAACCTCATAATATTCTGCAGAGGCGCCTCATGGAAACCAACCTGTCTAAGCTCCGAAGCAGCCGTGTCCCTTGGGCCTCTAAGACAAACAAACTCAATCAGGCTAAGTCTGAGGGGCTGAAGAAGTCTGAGGAGGATGACATGATTTTGGTTTCTTGTCAGGTAATGTTCTGAGGACAGCTTTTCCAGGGGTTTCTGGAAAGTAGGATGTGGGGCCCTCTCCTCCTGACTTTATAGAGTGTGGGTCTCATGGAATTCATAAGTGAGTTTTAAAAGGGGCACTCCATGCAACACTGGAAGTGTATGTAACATTTTGTAAGCATGTGCGTCTTTATGGGAAGAAGGAACAAAGCTTTCATCAGATTTACAAATGGGTATGTGATTTTTCTTTAAAAAAAAGATTAAGAGCTATTTGGTATATAGCATGAAACACCTAGAGTTTTTGGGGGATCTTCTGTCAGTCCTGGACTCAGCAGGAACAAGAGCCAGTCAAAGGCAGACTTAGCAGTGGGTAAAGATGGGACACTATAACCCGTAATTGGCAGGATGCTCTCCAACCCTGCCTTTCATATGACATCTGCTGCTTGCTGTCTGCATCTCCTTTCCCTTCTGCTTCTCTGGCTCTTATTGAACAGTACGTTTCCTCCCCACAGTGTGCTGGAAAGGATGTGAAAGCCTTGGTTGACACAGGCTGCCTATATAATCTCATCTCTTTGGCCTGTGTGGACAGATTGGGGTAAGTAGCCACTTGTGCTGAGTGGAACTTAGATGTGACTGTACTCTTCGCTTGACTCTATTTTATGGTTAGAGATGGTGAGGGTCTCTACAGCAGCTCAAAGAGAAGTATGCAGAGTTCAGATCTCAGCTGGAACCAGAATCCTTAGGAGAGGGGAGGAGTGGTGGGTTATTCAGCAAGTGGGAGAAATCAGTGAGCAGGGAAACCTTTGGCTTTCTGTTAACTCCCCCTATTAAGTTTTGAGCAAAGACCTCTAAACTTGAATGAGAGAGCCTGAGACCTCTGGCTCATTGTGTGCCCTGCCCTGATCCACTACATAGCAAATTAAAAGGAGCTGTCCTGTTGGTATACTCCATCCAGATGAGTAAAAGTAGGGATGTAGTGGGGCTTAGCTTACTCAGTCTTTCTGGAGGATGCACTGCCTGTCCCCAAGAAACATCCATCAGAACTGAGAATAGGACTGCAGTTGCTACCGGGCCTGGGCCATCATAAAGGTGATTAGCCAGTAGTTTCTTTTGTTTTGTGTGGCAGAGCCTCACTCTGTTGCCCAGGCTGGTGTGCAGTGGTGCAATCTCGGCTCACTGCAACCTCTGCCTTCTGGGCTCAAGTGATCCTCCTGCCTCAGCCTCCCAAGTAACTGGGACTACAGGTGTGTGACACTATGCCTGGCTAATTTTTTGTATTTTTTGTAGAGAGGGGGTTTTGCCATGTTGCCCAGGATGGTTTTCAACTCCTGGCCTCAAGCAGTCTGCCCGCTTCAGCCTCCCAAAGTGCTAGCATTACAGGCGTGAGCCACTGCACCCAGCCCTGAGCTTTTTGTGTGGTGAAAAGATGAAGTACAGTGCAACATGATGGTTCCAGAAAGACTAATCATGTCCTGGTGCATAATTAGGCAGCAGACTGCCATGATTCCAGAGGAATTAATAACCATCTGTAAAACTGCAATTATTTTTCTTTTGGATGGGCTATAACACCAACAGAGAGGAAATAGAGGAAAGCAGAAGTATTGGCACAGAAAGTCCATAATTAAGTATTTATCCACCAACCCATAATAGCTCGGGTGCTAGCTATTCCAATCAGCTTACATAACATATGAAACCTTGGTACTGTTTCTTTCCTTCCTCCCCTGCACAGACAAGTTAAATTAACGAGGATTTTCTCCTTGATATTCCTTGCTGATATGAGTATCAGTGCACTTACCAAATAAGTACTTACCTCCACTAACATTATAGTCTAAGACAGACTGATGAAGACAGAGTGAAATAGAAAGGACATTGAGAAAATTACACATTGAACAAAGCACCTTATAAAATTAGGATTAATCTGACTTCTCTAGTATCTGTTACTCACAGATGGGTAAAAGGATGTGTTAACTCAATTGCCTCACACAATGGTGGGGACGGTAGGATACAGCATAGGATTCTCTGAATATGTCAGTTCCCCTCTCTTCACCAATACACATAAGTGATGTAAGGTTTTTGAGAACAGGAGATGAGTCTTTAGTGTTTTTTTTTTCCCCTGGCATGTTTAGAACAAAGTGCTGGAACAACATATGTAGGATGGCTAGCACTTGTCGGTACATTAATCCCAGGAGATCCCTGGAGAATTCCAATCGTAGGTCAGAAGGTAGGCATTGCAGGATTCTACCAGGAATCTCTGTCAAGGGGATTTTTGTATCTTCCTCTTTGGTACAGACTCAAGGAGCATGTCAAATCCCACAAGCATGAAGGAGAAAAGCTTTCTCTACCCCGGCATCTCAAAGTAGTGGGCCAGATTGAGCATCTAGTGATCACACTGGGCTCCCTCCGCCTGGACTGCCCAGCAGCTGTGGTTGGTAAGCAGAATTGAGGGCTGGACCTATGGACCCTAATGGAAACCCTCTCCCTACCCCCAACAAAACCTCATGTCATCTCATGCCTGTAAATATTGACTTTTTCAAAATGGTTCCCATTTTTCTGTACTATAGACCTTGTCCCAATTTTTGCTCTCCAAAGTACTAGATGGGCCCTGAGCTACATTCAAGACATGTTGAGAATCAATCAGTAAAACAAATGTGGAGGTCAGATAAAAAAAAAAAATTCAAGGAGCAAGAGGCCGGGCGTGGTGGCTCACGCCTGTAATCCCAGCACTTTGGGAGGCCAAGGCGGGCAGATCACCTGAGGTTGGGAGTTCGAGACCAGCCTGACCAACATGGAGAAACCTCGTCTGTACTAAAAGCACAAAATTAGCTGGGACTGGTGTTGCATGCCTTTAATCCCAGCTACTTGGCAGCCTGAGGTAGGAGAATCGCTTGGACCCGAGAGGCAGAGGTTGCAGTGAGCAGAGATCGCGCCATTGCACTCCAGCCTGGGCAACAAGAGCAAAACTCCGTCCCCCCCCAAAAAAAAAAAAAAAAAAAAGGAGCAAGAAAACACATTTTTATGTACAGGTGAAAATGTCCCTGAGAGCTTTCCATGAACTAGTTAGAGACAGAGGGCAACTTACTCCTTTGCCATAAATCCCTTGATAATTTCCCACCAGTTTCCACACTTCTCTACATTTGATTCTTGACAATTCCAAGTTCTTGGGTGTTGTGTAAAGGCCTTTGTCCTTTAGAGTAAAAAAGACCTGGGTTTGAATCTTGGCTCTCTTGCCTTGTAACTTTAATGATCTAGGAAAGTTACTTAATATAACACATGCTCAGCCAGGCGCGGTGGCTCATGCCTGTAATCCCAGCACTTTGGGAGGCTGAGGTGGGTGGATCACCTGAGGTCAAGAGTTCGAGAGAAGCCTGGCCAGCATGGCGAAACCCTGTCTCTACTGAAAATACACAAATTAGCCAAGCATGGTGGTGGGCGCTGGTAATCCCAGCTACTCAGGAGGCTGAGGCAGGAGAATTGCTTGAACCCGGGAGGCAGAGGTTGCAGTGAGTCGAGATCGCGCCACTGCACTCCAGCCTGGGCAACAAGAGTGAAACTCCATCTCAAAAAATAAAAAAATAAAATAAAAATAACACATGCTCAATATATGTTTATTGGATGTTATTGGATGGATGGATGGAACCTAATAGTGATTAGGCCAATTTCTAAGCAAGCATGGAAATGGCTAAATCTTAATCATTTTTTTTGTTTTTATTAGATGACAATGAGAAAAACTTGTCCCTTGGTCTACAGACTCTCCGATCTATGAAGGTAAGATTGACTCCACTTACCCCTTGATACTTCCTCTCTGAGGCAGGTATCCTCCTACACAGGAACTCATAGTGGTATCACTGACAAGTTACCAGTGATTCTCCTGTTTTCAGTGCATCATAAACTTGGATAAGCACCGGCTGATCATGGGGAAGACAGACAAGGAAGAAATCCCTTTTGTGGAGACAGTCTCTTTGAATGAAGACAAGTGAGTGCCCAAATGGGTCAGATCAAGTCATATCCATTTGTCATGAGCTGCAAGCAGGGCGGTAGTGGTTCTCAGACACTGTCTGGGGTTGTATCCTGTCTTTGGCTTTCAATTATACTACAAATCCACCCTTCCCCACACCCAGAGTTCACCATCCCACAAAACTCTGTAGTGCACACATCAGAATGAGCAATGGTGATGCCACACAGAGTGGTAGAGAAATGAGTAGCTTTGAAAGCAAAATTTTACTTGCCTTCAGTTTAACTTTTTTTGAATTTGGCATTATTTCTCCTGATATTTATTTCTCATTTCAGCACTTCAGAAGCATAACTACAGCCTGCAGCATGTCTGCACGTGTGCATACACACCGGGTTGACAGATTGAGAAAACTGGGTTTGAACCAAATGCCGTAGCAACTTGCTGTGGACCAAGTCCTTCCATCTAATAGAAGCTCCAGGGGCTCCTTCCCATTCAGACCTCTCTAGACTATAGTCTATGCTTAGAGATCTTGTCTGGTTATGGCCATTGTTTTTTACTACTTTGATCACTTAACTTATAGACCTTTTTTGACACTGCCAGTCTCACTTGTGGCCTATTTCTCTGCTTCTTCCAGGAATTTGCTTTTATTAGTCAAGCATAGGGGCTGCCAGGTTCTGTGTCTCCATAGATATATTTGCTTCTTTTCCTACAGCTAAATGTATAATAAACAGGAACCTGACCTTTACTTCCTTTCAGCTGTTTCATACAGGTGCCAGGATACCTATGTCTTAGAATTAGAGTTTCTTCAAATTGATTCATTGATTTCTCGAGTATGGATTATGTGAAAGAGCCCAGGTACATCATCCATTACAGTTTAACTCTTTCATTTAAAGGTCCAGAGAGGCAAGTGAATTGTCTAAGTTCATATATTAGGTCAGTGACTGAAGGGACCAAGAATGCAGACCTGATTTCCAAGCCAAGACTCCCATGCTGCCTCATTTGTATTCAAGCCTTTAACAGGAGGGCAAAGAGGTGAGTGTGTTTAAAAAAAAAAAAAAAAAAGGCAGAGCAGGGGAGGAATATGCTCTGGAGATGGATGCTAGGATGATTTGGGTAGCTCTCCCTCCTGTGTGCCAAGCCCACTAAAAGTTCCTTGCCCCAAACTGTCACATTTAGGCCCTCATCTTGGTGCCTAAAAATGAGCATACAAAGATGAATGAAATGGTTTCTCACTGTGAACCTCTTGGAGGAAAGGAGGAACCACAGACAGAGGAATATTAATCCCTCTCTTATATGGAATTGAAGGCTTAAGTAAATCAGAGTGTCACTGTCAGACGTTGATTACTCCCAAGATCCGATCAGCATTTCTGCCCATCCTATTAAGTGTCTGTGAAGGACTTAAGTAGCTGGAAACCAGGAGTAGAGAAAGATGGGGGGGACAAAAAGAGCAAGGCTAGAATAGAAGGGAGTAGATTGAGTAGAATCAGTTGGTGGAGAGGCCTATCTAGATAAACCTTTCTGGGAGGTAGGGAATGACATTTTCAGGCAGGGACTTGAGATGTTCAGTTCTGTCCTGATACAAGGAAAGAGGCAGAGCAGGAGCCAGCAATGTTAAGGACAACTTTTTATAACTGCCCAGTATTTCCTGACCCCTCTCAAAGGCTGGGGAGAATACAAGGTTTCTTGAAGCTTTTTGATTGGGGTGTCATGTTAGGCACACAGGTGTCTGTAATGGAATCTCCCCTTCAGTTTGGTCATAGAAGTGCTTGGACAAGTCAGAAAAATAGCTAGCTGTGGGTATCCCTTTAAGATATTCCCAGGTCTACCCTGTGTCATAGCAGTAGTTCTCAGGAGTGTTTGTTTAAAGGATCCCACTTTAAACAAGTACTACCAACTACCTTGTCTGGTGTTCAGCAACTGCCCCTACCAAACAACCCTTTGGAACTCTGAATGATTTGGGCCTCACAGAAGCTCCCTAAAGACTAGGAACTTGGTGACCATTATTTGAACAACTAGGCAGGCATACTGTAGTCAGTTGTCATGGGGTCATTCCCTAGGCCCCCTTCCTATCAGCTAGATAGAAAGCTAAGCGCAGCCATGGTTGGGAGGCTATATCTGAAGCTCATCAGGGGTGATCCCGGGGTTACCAGCCTTCAGCACTCCCTCTAGCAACACCCCATTCTCTTACCTAGCGGGGATTTGTACCTTTCCACTGAGGCCTCTCCATGCTCCTTTCCTACCTTTCATGGCAATACTTTGGCCTGCCTCTTATCCTGGTACTAAGTTGAAGTAAAGTTCACCCTTTACTTCCCTACTTGAAAGTTCTACTCTGAGCCTTGACTCTTAGCCACAGTGAGGCATGTTGAAGGTTCCTTCTGGTTTATTCTTTTTTTTTTTTTTTAGACGGAGTCTCACTCTGTCGCCCAGGCTGGAGTGCAGTGGCGCGATCTCGGTTCATTGCAAGCTCCACCTCCCGGGTTCATGCCATTCTCCTGCCTCAGCCTCCTGAGTAGCTGGGACTACAGGCGCCTGCCACCACGCCCGGCTAATTTTTTGTATTTTTAGTAGAGACGGGGTTTCACCATTTACAGGATGGTCTCGATCTCCTAACCTTGTGGTCCGCCTGCCTTGGCCTCCCAAAGTGCTGGGATTACAGGCGTGAGCCACCACACCCGGCCTTCATTCACTTCCTTTAAATGCCTCCAAGTTGATTACTCTCTTAGCTCACATCTCCTTGATGTGCATGAGGGAGGACTGGGTCTAATTTTTGGGGACTGAGAAGGTAAGAAGGTGAGGTCAGTTTTTCCCAGGAGTCCTAAAAATTCTGGTACCTTAGATTGAGGGTGTGGGAGAAAGGGTGTCTACCCATGTCATAGTTCTGAAAATAGGCAGTAGCATGAAGCACCAAACTTGTCTCATTCCTTATTAGATGTCTATCTCAAATAACAGGGAGTTTGAAAAATATTGTTTTTATCATTTGATATTTCCATGCCTGACTCACTTGGGAAAATAACGTTTTCTGACTTTTTTCTATTTTCTTGCCCTGCACAGACCCTACCTGGTACAATTTTCTATTTCTTAGCTCAAAGTGTCTATACAATGGGTTGCCTGGTATGTCAGCTGCCCTCACTCTTGTGTAATAGAAATATATTTCCAGGCTGGGGACGTGGAGGAGACGAACTGGATTCCTCCCTCCTCCTATTGCCAGGCCTCTCTGCATTGGCACTTTATCCTTTCAGTGTTTCTGGCTGTGTTGGGTTCATTTGTGAGACTGATGTAACAATAAAGTGAAATCTTCCCCTCTGTGTGCTTGTCTGACAAAGTCTTTGTGTCAGGGCCCCAGTCTGGAAGGTGGGGGAGACTGGGTAAAGTCTAATTGCATCAGCATTTTTCTCTTAGGGTCTTCCGTTCCTCCAGTGCTACTGGCCCTTCAGGTGTCTCTTATTGACTGTATGTCGAGCACATTAGTGAACCTCACTGAGCTTGGTTTTGTAATCTATAAAACAGAAGTAATAAAAGTGCTTACCTCACAGTGTCAAATGAGAAAATCCATATAGAGTGGTTAGCATATGGTAGTCACTCAGAGCTTCATATACGGGAATAATCTTTTATGGTGGGCCAGTCAGAAGTCTGAGAGAACACTTCTAGAAAAAGAAATATAGCTGGACATGGTGGCTCACACCTGTAATCCCAATACGCTGGAAGGCTGAGGCTGGAGGATTACTTGAGCCCAGGAGTTCAAGACCAGCCTGGACCACATAGCAAGACCCCTTCTCTACAATTTTTTTTTTTAATTAGCCGGGAGTGGTGGCATGCACCTGTAGTCCCAGCTACTTGAGAGACTGATGCAGGAGGATCACTTGAACCCGGGAGGTCTACGCTGCAATGAGCCATGATTGAGCCACTGTACTCCAGCCTGGGCGACAGGGCAAGACCCTGTCTCAAACGAAAAAAAAAAAAAAGGAAATATTTAGTTCAAACAAATAGGAGAGGTTTGGGAAAGAGTTGAATGAACCTTAATATATAGTTAAAGTCATTGTCGAAATGGCATCTCAAATAAGTGATTTTCAAGATGATGGAAACTTACCTTTTAAGTGTTGATGTTTTTAATATGACTTAAACAGCGTGGTTAAATAGTCAACAAGCAACACGCTTTCATTATGACAATGGTTGTCACCATCTAGAATTATGGTTTTACTACCACTCAAGATACTGCCATTCCACCTCAAAATATTTTGTTTTGTTTTTGTCAGTTTATTCTGATGATAAAAAATGTCAAGTGGTTCACATGCCTGGTCCTTAAGCGATGAGTGACAGAATCAATATTCATAATCATCTCAAAAGAATAAAGCCAACAAATTAAAATTTACGCAATTAAGAATATATATTGTTGTCCAGGCACGGTGGCTCACGCCTGTAATCCCAACACTTTGAGAGGTTGAGGCGGGCAGATCATGAGGTCAGGAGATCGAGACCATCCTGGCTAATATGGCGAAACCCTGTCTCTACTAAAAAAATACAAAAAATTAGCTGGGCGTGGTGGTGGGCGCCTGTAGTCCCAGCTACTTGGGAGGCTGATGCAGGAGAATGGTGTGAACCCAGGAGGTGGAGCTTGCAGTGAGCCGAGATCACGCCACTGCACTCCAGCCTGGGCGACAGAGCGAGACTCCGTCTCAAAAAAAAAAAAAAAAAGAATACATATTGTTACCTTCATTTTAAAATATTTATTGCACTTGCATAGTGGGGGAGAACTTGGATTAACAGAAATTCGCATTAAGATGATACTGATGTTTTAGTTGATTATACATTGTATGTAGAAATATTAAGGACTCTGTGTATAGGAGATGTCATTTGTAAGGCAGGGACATGTATACAATGTGTGGCACATCCAGAAAAGCGCAATGGTAGTATGATTATTGTCTTCAGAGTTGTCATGTGGAAAGTGTTTTTTTTTTTCTGGTACCAGAAGGCAAGCATTTCTAATAGATGGAGGTAGCAGAGAGGTATATCTTGACTCAATTGGAGGAAAGCATTTACTATAAACCAGGGACTATGCTATCCTCCGCAAAGAAGGTAGTATTGTTCAGTTTTACAGAAAAGAAACCTAAGGCTCAGAATAGTATAAAGATACAACTATTGAACATAATTATTATTTTAACAGTATCTTCATGACATTTAATATTGAGCACACCCCAGCACTTTGGGAGTCCAAGGTGGGAGGATCACTTGAAGCCAGGAGTTTGAGACCAGCCTGGGAAATATGAGACCCTATCTCTACAAAAAATTAAAAATTAGCTGGGCACAGTGGTGTACACCTGTAGTCCCAGCTACTCCAGAGGCTAAGGCAGGGGGATCCCTTGAGCTCAGGAGCTCAGAGGCTGCAGTGAGCTATGATCACACCACTGCATCCCAGCCTGGGCATAATTTCTCATGTCAAATTCTTTGATTCTAGGGCATCTTTATTAAAATGGCATTGTGAATTAAACGTAGCTTCTTGTTGACTCACGCATTATGAGCTTGTTTGAAGGGTTGCAGGCTGCTGTTCTCAAGAAGCAGAGACAAACTAGTCTGTGTGTTATCGCTTAGACTCTTCTGTCAACTGCTGCTTCAAACTTCTATTATCAGTGCATCCTGAGCTATAATACAGTGTTGTCCTATTTCATACTCACCTGTCTGGCCAATGACCTACTGGAGGCTGTTTCTCACATGATGTCAAGTATATGGACATTGTGACAACTGTCTTCTCAGAGACCTTTTTATTAAAGGGTTGTGGTATGTTTTTTCTTTCTTTTTTTTTTGAGATGGGTTCTCACTTTGCCACCCAGACTGGAGTGCAGTGGTGCGATCTCAGCTCACTGCAACTGCCGACTCCTGGGTTCAAGTGATTCTCCTGCCTCAGCCTCCCAAGTAGCTGGGACTACATGTGCCCACTACCACACCTGGCTAATTTTTGTATTTTTAGTAGAGACAGGGTTTCACCATGTTGGCCAGGCTGGTCTCAAACTCCTTACCTCAAGTGATCCTCCTGCCTCAGCGTCCCAAAGTGCTAAGATTACAGGCGTGAGCCACCACCTGGCCAGTATGTTCTGAAAGACTCATGCCACCAGGTGCCTGACCACAATGGACACAAACCTGGGTCTTTACCTGCTTTTAGATAGTGAATTGTCCAAAGGTTCTAGCAGCCTGATGACTATAGGCCTTATTCTTTCTTTCCAGCACCTTTTTTACATTCTTTTCTGGACCTATGCCTCTTCCAGCAAATCCTAGCCACCATAATCAGAGAGGGGACTTCAATCCTGGTATTGCTTTTACTGGAGCCAGAGTAACCTCCAAATCTGTAATTAATACAGAAAATCTAACTCTCCAGGGAACCCAGATACTCCGAAGTTGTTGACATACACAAACACTGCCAGTGCCCTTAAATAAGAGAAGTGGGTTGGGAAGAGGGAGTATGGTTATTCTAGTAGAGGTACTTGTGTTTGCCAAGGGATAGATTGGGGGGCAGAGGATATGGGGACATAGAATCTCCTGTACTCTAAGCCTGCATAACAGGAATTTAACTCTGCTTTCATCAGTTAGCAAACTACTCAGGGGGTTCTGTTATGAAATGCTGGACTCCTTGAAAACATTGGATAACCTTGTGCTTGAGGGTGGGTGCTATAGTGATAAGTGATTTTCATCCTGCTTGTTCTGGAAATGGGTAAGGACAGAGAATTTGAATGGTGCTGCAGCTGACCATAATGAGGAGGCAATTATCCTGTTTTGTAAGTCCTGCAGAAACTGAGCTCATAAGAGTTTCTCTGTGGTATACAGGAACAATTGGGGAATTGAAAGTATCTATCTATAGATCTATATATACCTATCCATATCTATATATAGATAAGATATATTTTGGAGATGGAGTCTTGCTGTGTTGCCCAAGCTGGAGTGCAATGGCACAATCTCAGCTCACTGCGACCTCTGCCTCCTGGGTTCAAGTGATTCTTGTGCCTCTACCTCCTGAGTAGCTGGGACTACAGGCACACGCCACCATGCGTGGCGCGTATATATATATATGTGCATATATACTATATATATATATACTATATATATATAGTATTTTTAGTAGAGACAGGGTTTCACCATGTTGGCCAGGCTGGTCTCGAACTCCAGACCTCAAGTGATCCACCGGCCTCAGCTTCCCAAGGTGCTGGGATTACAGGCGTGAGCCTGGCCTAAAAGTATATTGAAGTGAACAGGTTTCATAAAGACCAGTTGGAGCACAAGGGTGTATGAAGGGGACCTGTTCTAAGGCCCGAGGAATGGCAGTGAAGAAGACGATCCAATTGTGGATGCCCCCAGGAGAGTGGAATTTTAGAAACGGTAAGATTCATTTTCAGCAGGTAAGGCACGAGGGAAAGGACAGGAATGAAAAAGAGTGACAATTAGAAGAAGAAATGCAGTGGGAAACTCAGAATCAGCCTAGGTTGTTTCCACCACTGGGATTCAGATCTGTCTATGTATACCAGAAGCCTAGTGGGTGGACCCATCAGGTATTTGTGTGTTTGAGGGAATAAGCAGCATTCTGGGAAAAGTCAACCAGTCAGACATGTCTGATCCCTTAACAAAACTCTTGACAACTTTTTAAAAAACAGTGGATTGGCCCGGTGTGGTGGCTCATGCCTGTAATCCCAGCACTTTGGGAGGCCGAGGTGGATGGATCACTTGAGGCCAGGAATTCAAGACAAGCCTGGCCAACATGGAGAAACCTCATCTCTACTTACAAATACAAAAATTAGCTGGTTGTAGTGGCACATGCCTGTGGTCCCAGCTACTCGGGAGGCTGAGGTGGGAGGATAGCTTGAACCCGGGAGGCAGAGGTTGCAGTGAGCTGAGGTCATGCTACTGCACTCCAGCCTGGGTGACAGAGTAAGACTCTGTCTCAAAAACAACAAAAAAGAACGGTGGACTAGAAACATGGCTTCCTCCTGAAATGCCACTAAAATGACAGTAAAGGAATGTTAAATGATATAAGGACAAAGAATATGAGAGAAAAGATGGCAGCATCCAGGCAATGTCAAGAAAATCTTTGAATCCAGAAAGCAAAAAATAAGGAACAAACTGAGTAGACCAGAGAAAGCAGAAGTCTGGGGCGGGGCTGGTGAAGTGTTACTAGCAATAAGCAAGCATGTTTGTGCCACAGAACCCCAGAAAAGGCTTAGGAATTGGAGGCATCAGTTATCTGGAAAGCAAGAGGTAGTAGGTGGAGGGCTAAAAACAAGATGATTACTTGAAAGACTATAAAGTAAGTCCTGAGATCCTCACCCCTTATAAACTCATTCATTCATTCATTTGTTCATTCGTTATCTCCTGGGGAAGATGAACTAGTTGAAGCCACCACCACCAACTGGGAGCTGAGGGGAAACATCCTACTGAATATAGGGATTTAAAGCTCAGCATTCTGTTTGTTTTTTTGAGACAGGGTCTCACTCTGTTGCCCAGGCTGGAGCACAGTGGCGTGATCATGGCTCACTGCTGCCTCAACTTCCTGGGCTCAAGTGATTCTCCACCTCAGCCTCTTGAGTAGCTAGGACTACAGGCATGCGCCACCAAACCTGGGTAATTTTTGTATTTTGTGTAGAGACAGGATTTCACCATGTTGCCTGGGGTGGTCTTGAACTCCTGGGCTCAAGTGATCTGCCCACCTTGGCCTCCCAGAGTACTGGGATTACATGCGTGAGCCACTGTGCCCAGCCTAAAGCTCAGCATTCTGAAGAGTCAGAAACCTTTCCCTGGCTTGGATCCCAGCAGTCTGAAACTTGGCTGCTACCTTAGGATACTGCTTTCACTGCAGCCCTCTCAAGGTGATTTTTTTCTCTCACAGTCCTATTACTGGTCCTGGAGATGGGGTAGATAATGTTCTTGTTCCTCATTACTGCTTCCAGACATGTCTCCTATCTTCCCTTAAAACTCTCAGCTTTGAGTTCCATACCATCAAATAATATCTCTTCTCTTCACTGCTATCATCTACAAAATCTACAAACCCCTGGGTCATCCCCTCTCATTTCTCAGTAAGTTTAGTTCATTGCTCATTTCATTTCTCGCAGCACTACTTCTGATTTAATTCTTGTCCATTTTTAATCTTTCAACACCCTGACTTATAGATTCTTTGAATAGTAGTTTTCCACTGACCTTGTTGTCTACTATTCTCATCCATTCACTCTCAGTCATACCTTAGATCTATCTCGTTATTACCAAAAACTGTAACCCCTCCATAATCTATCTCATTATCTGACCACCACTGTCTATCTTCCAGACATCTAGTAACTTAACTCCAACACTTCTTTCACTACCACCTTTTCATTGTCCCTAATCTCCAAGTTCCTTCTCTTCCTGTCATAATCAACTTAAATCCCAGGATCAATCATTATAATCATGCAACTTGCATGTACTTTTAACTTAGTTTACCCTTTTTTGTCACTCTCACTTTGCAAAATCACAACTTTAAAGCCAGCTCTTTGCCTTTGTACCTACTTCTGTGCAGCAACTATGCTGTTTAGTCTTACTTTAAATTCATGTCCATAACCTTCAGGCCTTAATGCTGCCTGATAATCATATTTCCCTACTTTCCCATCCTCCTAGATCAGGAGTCAGCCAACTTTTTCTGTAAAGGGCCAGATAAATATTTTTGGCATAGCAGGTCATAGTCTCTTTTGCAATTATTCAACTTTGCCACTGTAGCATGAAAGTAGCCAGAGGCAATATGTAAATAAATGAAATTTGAGTTGCATTTATTTTTTACATGCCATGATGTAATATCATCTTAAATTTTTTTCCCAACTGTTTAAAAGTAAAAAAGTATCCTTAGCTTGTGGACTGCACCAAAATAGGATTTGGCCAAAGGCTATAGTTTGCTGTGCTGTGTCCTAAATTATTTTATACCTTCTCTTTTCTTCCAACACTTCCTTCCCCATTTTCAGTCTCAGATGATGACCTTGTTTTCCACTTCATTTATCCACCACATCCACCCTCTTACCAGCATCTATATGCATATGTTCAGCTTTCCCTTCCATTGCTGTGTTACCTTGCGCAAGACCTAACTACTATATAACTCACTGTTTATCTCCCTTATAGAATCTAGTCCCAGGAGACAGTTTTGTCTGATGTATACCCAGAACCTGGAACAGTGTTTGGCACATAGTAAGTCCTCAACAAATACCTGAATGAATGAGCACTGTCTATCAGACTAGCAGGCAGGCAAAAGTTTAGAGAATTTTACTCCAGGAGAACTTATCTCCGTTTTTTTTTTCTTTCTTTCTTTTCTGAGACGGGGAGTCTTGCTCTGTTGCCCAGGCTGGAGTGCAGTGGCGCGATCTCGGTCCTCTGCAACCTCCGCCTCCCGAGTTCAAATGATTCTCCTGCCTCAGCCTCCCAAGTAGCTGGGATTACAAGCACGTGCCACCATGCCTGACTAATTTTTTGTATTCTTAGTAGAGATGGGGTTTCACCATGTTAGCCAGGATCGTCTCAATCTCCTGACCTCATGATCCGCCTGCCTCAGCCTCCCAAAGTGCTGGGATTACAGGCATGAGCCACCACTGCACCCGGCCGGAACTTAACCTCTCTAAGAGAAAAGATAAGAGAAAAGACCTACCTGTCCTGACAGTTGGAGATCTCCTTGATTATCCTAAGTTGTACTTTTTCAAATTTCTTTGAAAAAACACCCACAATAGAAAAAAAACCTCCCATTTTATGGGATCAAACCAGTACATAATATGTATATATGATATGTGTGTGTAAGAAACCAAAGTTTCATAAAATAATTCCCTTTCTATGTATGATGTATTCTGAGGTGGTGTTTTCTATTCTGTTCTGTCATTTGGGGGAAATAAAACTGATTATATTGATTTCACAAACTACTAATGGGTTTGCTACCAGAAGTTTGAAAAATACTGCAGTATGTCCTACTAATTACAAGTCCTGAGTATGTACACAGAACTGTTTTTTTTTTTTTTTGAGACAGAGTCTTGGTCTGTTGCCCAGGCTGGAGTGCAGTGGCACCATCTAAGCTCACTGCAACCTCTGCCTCCCGGGTTCAAGAGATTCTCAAGCCTCAGCCTCCCAAGTAGCCAGGATTACAGGTGCGTGCCACCACGCCCGGCTACTTTTTGTATTTTTAGTAGAGATGGGGTTTCACTATGTTGGCAAGGCTGGTCTTGAACTCCTGGCCTCAAGTGATCTGCCCGCCTTGGCCTCCCAAAGTGCTGGCGTTATAGGTGTGAGCCACCTCACTGGCCAGTGTACACAGAACTTTCTATCGGCTTTCTAGTGCCCCACTCTTACATATGAATGGATGGCCAAGGATCTCCAGACGTTTAAGAAAAGCTTCCAACACAAAACAGAAAAAAAGCCTTAAAAATTCAACACAGACAATTCAAGAAACAAAAGAAAACATTAGAAATATTCTTAGAGTAATAAGATACTGCATCCACCAAATGGAACAGACTGCTATTTAAAAAGGGGAAGGGGGTGGACAAGAAAGTGCTTCCCTGGAGGACGTTATGCTAAATAGAATAAGCCAGGCACAGAAAAACAAAGCCACATGATTCCCAATGTAGAATCTAAAACAAACTCATAGAATCAGAGTAGAATGATGGTTACCAGAGAGTAGGGGGAAGGGGTGGTAGGAGAAACAAGGAGATGTTGGTTACAGTAGAAAGTTTCAGTTAGATAAAGGGAATACATTTTTTTGAGATAAATAGTATAGCATGGTTAATAATAATGTATTGTATATTTCAAAATTGCTGAAGGTAAATGTCAAGTATTCTCACCACAAAGAAGTATTTGAAGTGATGGATATGTTAATTAGCTTGATTTAATCTTTCCACATTGTATACATATAACATCACTTTGTACCCCATAAATATATCCAATTTGTACTTGTCAATTTACAATAAAACTTTAAATTACAAAAATAAAATGTTTTTAATTAAAAGAGAGGTTGGCAAGAAAGTACTCTGGTAAATTTAAAACATGATAACAGAAATTTTAAAATTCAAAAGAAAAGCTGGAAGGTGGAAATTTTCAGAAAAATAAAAAGAAGTGGAAAACAGGGAAGAAAGGATAAAATTATTTCAGGACAAAAGCTGTGCAGTAGGCTTAGAGAAAAACTAGTCCGGAGTGAAGGAGGATGATGGGCTCCTAGAGAGTTGTCTCCAATTTAAAAAATAAACTGATAAGACTACTTGATGTGTTTCAATGTTTTGAGAGGAGAGTTTGGAATAAATTGATTATAGACACTTGAATGCTAGGTACTTAAGAAAGTTGCATGGAGAAAGAGGCAATAGTTAACTTCAATGAAAAGAAAGGAAATGTAATCATATTATGCTAATTGGATCAATTACATACCTTTATAATAGTATAATGAATAGTACTCTACCTATATAGGGTGATACAGATAAACTGAAGGATGGAAGATGGAGAAATACATGTGTGTATTAGCAGTCTTCAGAGTATAAACACATATCTTATTTCCTATAGAAAAAGTAAAATAATGGCCCAAACTGAAAAATTAAGAACTAGTAGTATAAGCATGCTATTTAGAAATATGGAGATAAATACCAGAAGAGGTAGCTGGGAGAACAGAGATTATATCTAGGGAGTAGAAACTGAGAGTGTAGAGGGCTGGGACAGGGTCTGCTGTTTTTCATTATAAACCTAGTGATACTATTTGATTTTTAATGTAATGATAAAAATAAAACAATATGATTAATGTGGTATTTCATTTATTTGAAAATCTTAGGAGGGACTGTTTTCATTAAGTTTTTTTTGTTTTTTGTTTTTTTGAGACGGAGTTTGGCTATTTTTGCCCAGGCTGGAGTGCAATGGTGCAATCTCAGCTCACTGCAACCTCCGCCTCCTGGGTTCAAGGATTCTTATGCCTCAGCCTCCTGAGTAGCTGGGATTACAGGCACCTGCCACCACGCCTGGCTAACTTTTTGTATTTTTAGTAGAGAAATGTTGGCCAGGCTGTTCCTGAACTCCTGACCTCAAGTGATCTGACTGGCTCAGCCTCCCAAAGTGCTGGGATTACAGGCATGAGCCACCACGCACCCAGGCTGGAGTGCAGTGGTGTGATCTCGACTCACTACAACCTCCGCCTCCTGGGTTCAAGCGATTCTCGTGCCTCAGCCTCCCGAGTAGCTGGGATTACAGGTGCCCGCCACCACGCCCTGCTAATTTTTGTATTTTTAGTAGATATGGGGTTTCACCATGTTGGCCAGGCTGTTCTTGAATTCCTGACCTCAAGTGATCCACCTGCCTCGGCCTCCCAAAGTGCTGGGATTACAGGCATGAGCCACTGCACCTGACCTGTTTTCATTAAATATTCTAAGACACTGGGAAATCAACAATACTGATTTAGCACCTCTAAAAGGAACTAAAAATTCTCCCCACTTTGGTACTCACCTGCACTGTGGTGTTTTATTTCAGGGACCCCAGTAACTTGTCAGAAGTAGTGGCACCAGCAGCTCTAGAAACATATTCTGTCCCCATACATTGTTGTTATCATGGTGAACATCAGCAAGTGATGCACTTAGGTGGCTTTACAGGCAGCAGTAGGCTTTACAGTAGGCTGAAAAATCCCACTAAACAGGGCTGAGTAGGAGAGAGCATCCTAGTGGGTGCACACAATAAAGAAGAGGGCTCATAAGACGTTTCCAAGGTATGCTCAGAAATAACTGGAAGGATGTGTGTGTCCCCAGCCATAACCACTGGAGGCACAATACAAGGAAATCACCAATGGTGCATAACTCCATTTGTTCTCCTGGACTGGTGTTGCCTAGACAAGTGCTGGGTAGATCAGAATGGATGGGGTGGAAGAATTAAGGGGCATCCAGAGAGCTATTTGATCACTGGAGGGGAAAGGGCATGGGGGGATGCAGACAGATGGCAAAACCTGGGTCCAAGATATATTTGTCCCAGATACATAAATTGTCACTTTGCTCCCTCCCCTTCCAACTTGCACACTTACAAAGAAGGTTCCTCTTCCTTTTCTAACCATCACCCACCAGAGAATTTTTCAGGCCTTACAAAGAAGTGAGAGGACCCAGGCCAGTTGGGAGGGTACACATGGACCTACATCACTCTTTTTGAGGAAGTGAGTAGGGAAACCTAGTTATAAGGAAGCAAGGAAAATAGAGGGAGAGTGAGTACTAAGGCCAGCGCCGTCTATAAACAGAACAACTCCCGTGTGACCTGAAGGTCTAGGAAGACCCGAGGTGAGAAATCTTCACTCCTCTGCCTACTATGGTGCGCCAGATCCCACCATTTGCACATCTTTGGGCATCTCAGCATCCCCTCTCATGGTCAGAAAGAAATCAAATAAGGATTCAAGTAGGTGCCTGATACTTTTCTTTTAGACTAACCAGATGAGCCTTTCCCACTCCCCTTTTCCCTGGTCCCCGCAAACATCATATTGTTTTAATCTGTCTCCAGGTATAACGATAATAAGACAAAGTCCTTACCTTCAGAGAGCTCACAATATTTTAGTGGAGGTTTGAGTATAAAGGCAAATGTGAAAACATAATTTTACTATAATGGGGTAAAGTTAAGAAAGAGATCTATGCAAACATAGAAAGGAGTGCACTTAAGTCAGGGAAGGTTTTCTGGCTTAGAAGACCCCCGACCTAAAGGAAAAGTAAGAGTTATCTAGATATGAGCAGGGCAGAACAATAGAAACTGTCCCCTCCACTTCTATTGAGTCACCTGAAATTATATTCATTTTTTGGCAGACATATACCTCCCCCAAACATTCGGCTCTAGTTGTGCCACTTCTTCCTTGTCAGCACTCTCCTTACCTTGGCCTGAGGCTTCATTGTCTCCAGTCAGGCAACTATCTCATAATCACACTCCACTCACGGCAGCCACATTGTGTATTCTAGAATAGCACTTCCTAACAGTGCTATAACATTTTCTAGTAGCCACATTTAAGAGGTCAAAAAACAAGTGAAATATTTTACTAATATATTTTATTTAACCCAATATATCTAAAATATTTAAACCATATTTTTAAATTATTGAAATATTTTACATTTTAAAAATATTGTCTTTGAAATTAAGCGTATATTTTATACAGCACATTTCACTTCAGTCTAGCCACATTTCAGATGCTCAGTTGCCACATGTAGCTAGATAGTGGTTATACTGTGGAGCTCTAAAATTCTGCCCAGACTGAGTGTGCTTGGTGTTTCTCCATTAAACAGATGAGCCCCATCAGTCTGAGGCACAACTATGTATTTTCTCTAAGCCTCTGTACCTCCAAGGCCTTGAAAACAATTAGGAAGGAAGAGAAGGCCTATGAGGTTTCAGCTACAGCAGGCACTCCCTTTAGATGCCAAGCCTAGATAACCCTAAACTGATGCCTAACTTGCAGCTGAATCACCTTTTAGCAATCAGATCCAGTGCCTCACCAACCATTTGACCCAGGGAGTCTCCAGTTTGTCCTTTGTCCAGTAGAACACCCACTACAAAGCCTTGATAATTCATCAAAGTGACAGCACCTTCACAGGGCAGTCTGGTGAGAGGACATCTAGCCCTGCCACCCGGGTTCCTGTTGGGAACAATATCAGATACCTTCTTGCGTTAGATTCACATGAATCTAAGAATCAACATAGGCGAAAAACATTGAGAGCATTCAGTTAAAACATTTCCACAAATTAGGAAGAGACCATCTTTAAAAATCTGTTGGGGCCGGGCGCAGTGGCTCACGCCTGTAATCCCAGCACTTTGGGAGGCCGAGGCGGGCGGATCATGAGGTCAGGAGATCGAGACCATCCCGGCTAACACGGTGAAACCCCGTCTCTACTAAAAATACAAAAAAAAAAAAAATTAGCCGAGCGTTGTGGCGGGCGCCTGTAGTCCCAGCTACTCGGGAGGCTGAGGCAGGAGAATGGCGTGAACCCGGGAGGCGGAGCTTGCAGTGAGCCGAGATTGCGCCACTGCACTCCAGCCTGGGCGACAGAGCGAGACTCCGTCTCAAAAAAAAAAAAAAAAAAAAAAAAATCTGTTTAGAGGTAAAAACACGGGTATTACATGGAGCATAATTTGAAATCCATTCCCTCATATTGAGCCAAGAACTACGGGCCCAGGGAAGGGAAGTGATTTGCCCAAGGTCATTCAACAAATCCCTAGTGGCTGTGATGATCCCTGTATCCTTGCCACTATCTCCCTTGTCTCCACTAACAAAAATATTTCAATGGGAGATGTGCCGATCTAAGGTATTCCTAAAGTACTTGCTGAGAATGACAGCCCTGGGGAGACCAGTCGGCAGCCCTGAACAGGCACTGCCTTACCGGGGCGTAGCGCCCCAATTCGCCACCTCTTGGAGTCCTAGGCGGCGGATACTACTGGGGCAGTTGTTTCGCCAATTCCACATCTCCCAGAGCCTGGCCTGGCCCAGCCCCGCCCCGCCGCTGTGACCCACTTCCTAGCTGCAGACTGGACCAAGGGGAGGCACACGGGGAGCTCCACAGGGAGGCCATGTCCACTGGGACAGCTCACAGAATTAGAAAGCCGACTGGGTGCTGTGGCCAGGAGGCGCGTGGTGCAGAGACCACCCCCAACCCTTTGACTGGGGGTTGGCATCCCGGAAAGCCATGGCTCGGCCAATTCCAGCCCCGTTTCCACGCTCAGCACCCGCCCTGCCTGTGCGCGAACGGCTCCGGCCAGCACGGGTCGCCAGAGGCGCCTGTGTGACACTCGGAGTTTGCTGGGGTCTCCGTGGGCGGCAGGACGTTCCAGCGCAATGGCGACTCCATAAGCCCCGCAGCTTCTGCGCCCGGGAAAGATATCCAAGAGCTGCAAAGCTCTGCTGGGCCCAGGCTGCCACCCCAGAGGCCCCCTTCCGCCCCGGGGCCGGGGCTAGGCCAATGGGGGCACCAGGACCGCCCAGCCTCCCGGCCCTTCGCACTGGGAACCGTTTCCGGGGCGGATGCTTTTTGCATCTGACCTGGCGCGCCCGGTGACGCCTTCGCGTCCAGACGGAAGTGCGGGCGGAGGATCCCCAGCCGGGTCCCGAGCTTGAGTCTGAGCCTGAGCCTGAGCCCGAGCCCGAGCCCGAGCCGGGAGCCGGTCGCGGGGGCTCCGGGCTGTGGGACCGCTGGGCCCCCAGCGATGGCGACCCTGTGGGGAGGCCTTCTTCGGCTTGGCTCCTTGCTCAGCCTGTCGTGCCTGGCGCTGTCCGTGCTGCTGCTGGCGCAGCTGTCAGACGCCGCCAAGGTGAGTCCCGCCCAGCCTCGCTCCTGACGGAAGCTCCTCCCCTGCCACCGGCCTTGCGGAAACTGGGTCTGCCAACCTGCTGCTCGGCCCATTCCTGACAGCCATACCCCTAGCCTCACAGCTCCGGCAGACCCCCGCCGCCACCAGCCCCGCCCCTCCCGACTGCCCGGCGGCACTCTCGCCCTCAGCCCCGACTGACTGGCAGTCAGCGCCCCACGGTCGTCCCCAGCCCCGACAGTGCCCACAGCCCGGACAGCAGCCCCCCACCGCCTTAACATTTCTCTTCCCAGCCCCGGCTGCACGCACCTTACACTTGACCTTTTCACCTCCGAGAGCCTTTAACTTTCCACCCTAAGCTCTTGACAACCCACCTGCGCCCTCCGCCAGCCTCACAGGCCCCTCATGCTCCAAGCCAGAATGATAGGAAGCCCCCATCTGACAGAAGCCTTCCCTGTCAAGGGCCGACTCAGCTCAGCTCACCCCTGAACACTTCCCTCCCTGTGGTGGGAACTTGCTCCTCCTGGCCTACTTCCCTCTCAATAGGACCTACGGAGCATCTCTCATCTGCTTCATATTCTCACCTAACTCCCTCCACGAGTCCCTTAGTGCCTTTCTTGCTTTCTCTCTTCCTGATAATTTAGTGGGTAAGGGAAGAACCAAACTGCAAGAGAGGTGAGGTTGTGGCCTCCCTGGTTCGATTTCTTGACCTTCTAGTTCCCTGATGCCGTTCTCTGGTCCCCAGCTCTCCAGACCTTCCCTAGCTCCATGCATACCTGTGCTTCCTCTTTGATGAGCTAGCTCATCATTGGGGGAAAACAGAAGGGATTCACATTAGTATGATGGGAAAACAGAATGACATTGCATTTTTAAAAATAGCTTTAATTTATAATATCTTTAAATGTAGAAGTGGGGAAAGGTTACAGGCAGGCAAATGTTTTTGATTCAGAGATTCTTTTTGAAACCATCTCTACCTCCTACCAGAAACAGGGACAGCAGCACGTCTCCTGACTTTCAAAACATTGCTGGCACCCTCTGCATATCTTGCCTCATAACTTTATGTATTGTGATCATGTATTTATTTTTCAGTCTCCTTTACTAGGGTGTGTCCTGATTATGGGCAGAAACCATGTCTTATGCTTATCTGAATCCACCTCATTGAGCACAAGATCTAACACAGAGCAAATGCTCACTAAGTGGTTGCTGAATACGTATGTGAATTGTCAATAGCTCTGCCAGACATATCACTGTATATAGGAGGAGTGGGCAAGGTCCTCTGGGGACTGATGATCCACTTCCTTCTCAAACAGATTCCCCTTTGCTGAGGAAGCATCTCTTCTTTTCTTTATCCAGACACTTAGTCACCTGTTCCTCCACCTCTTGAAACTTGTTTTGTTGGTAGTTGTTCTGTCTGTCAACCAGGAATTAGAAGCAAAGTTTCCTGGGAAGAGTATACTAAACTGATCTCAGAGTCAGGCTGCTTCCTGTGTGTACTTCCTTTCTAGTTGTAGGTGGGTGCCTCTGACATTTAATCCCTTCTACGGGACTCTGGCCCAACCCCTTTTATCAATGTCAGTGCCTTCTACCAGAGGGTGAAAGGATGATAGGTAGAAGAATTGTGACCTTTTTTGTGAATAATTTTTAGTTTCTTTCCCATCCTTTAGTAATGAATATTCTTATTTACAGGCACAACTATCTGTTTACTATGTATCTTTCTAGTGGCAGGTAGATGGTAATAATATTAGCGTAATTTGATTGTCATGTAACCCATAAATATGGTTAATAAGTCTTAGATCATGTATTAGGTATTATTTCAAAATAACTACATGTAATATATAATGATTCATTAGCATTACCATAAAGGACTGTGGCTTTTAAAAACTTGTATCTGTCAAAGTTAAAGTTTTAAATCAATGATTTTAGAACACTTGGTAGAGGATGCTTGGCAAAATGTATATGGTACAGTTTTAAAAAATATTGATGATGAACTGTCAACCACTATACTGTTTCCATTTTGGTTACAGAATTTCGAGGATGTCAGATGTAAATGTATCTGCCCTCCCTATAAAGAAAATTCTGGGCATATTTATAATAAGAACATATCTCAGAAAGATTGGTAAGTATCTGGATTACTGAATTACCTGTCACATTTGTTTCTGTGGTTGTCAGTGTTATTCCAGAATGTTCATCAAATGCATAGTTTTTAAGTATTTCATTTGAAGCAAAAATGTGAAATTCTACTTCCATTTGAAAAAGTGAGAGTAAGGCCCTAAGTGCATGATGCAGGCCTAAAGGTATACAGCCAAAAAACTAAGACCCATGTAGGCAGAGGTTCATGGGGGCATATGACTAGGTTTGGGGCACCTAAACTACCCATAGCTATCTTCCTGTACTCCCTTAAGTTTTGGTGAGGAACCTTTCTCCCTCTTGCTTTTCAATGGAGGGTTAGCAAGGCTCGTTTATCTGGGTTATAATTTTTACAACTTGTAGGTTTTGATGATGTATTGCCAAGTATGGGAAGCTATGTTTAAAAGTGTCAGACGGCTCAAGAAGTGGAAATGAGCTATGTAGTCAAGAGTTTCCCATTTGGTGTAAATGAAGAAGTTACAGGTGTGCCAAGATATTGACCTGTTCAGTCCTTGGGCAGTCAGGCAGGCCTGTGATGACTGGGGGATGCTGACTGACTAGCCACCAGCAGCCTTCTCTGCTTATTCCAGCAGACCTGACAAATAGCTTTTTCTACGTGTGCCATGAAACAGTTGGGATGCAGTTGTATTACAGCAGGATGAATGTGTTCCTTCCCATACAATTGTGATTTTTTATGGTTTGTAACCACAGTAGAAGATGGATGGGGTAGGAATTTAAGAAAAATAGTTCCAAATGGTAGGAGCTTTCACGTGTACCTGATTTCTTAGCTAAATAGCCATCAAAGAGTTAGAAAGCAAGATTAAATTCATTCAGTTAACAGTATTCCAACCTGACTTTAAAAAAGAAAAGGCAGCCTTCGAGTATGTTTAGTTTCTCTGATGCCACTGTCTATTCTTCCCTGATACGCATTTAGGTTCAGTCTCGTATTTGTGTGTTTTGTTTTGTTTTTTTATGAGACAGAGTCTCACTCTGTCACCCAGGCTGGAGTATGATGGCGCTCTCTCGGCTCACTGCAAGCTCTGTCTCCCGGATTCATGCCATTCTCCTGCCTCAGCTTCCTGAGTAGCTGGGACTACAGGTGCCTGCCACCACGCCCGGCTAATTTTTTGTATTTTTAGTAGAGACAGGGTTTCACCATATTAGCCAGGATGGTCTCAATCTCCTGACCTCCTGATCCACCCGCCTCGGCCTCCCAAAGTGCTGGGATTACAGGCGTGAGCCACCACGCCCGGCCGGTTCTGTCTCATATTTGTTAAGTGTGTTCTTGAGAACTTCTTGTGAACCTCTATGTTCCACTATAAGTGGTGTCATATTAACCAAGCAATTTGGCCATATTCTTATAGGTTTTATATCAGGAAGTTACTTTATATGATACAAGAATGTTCAGGCCGGGCACAGTGGCTCACGCCTGTAATCCCAGCACTTTGGGAGGCCGAGGCAGGCAGATCACCTGAGGTCAGGAGTTTGAGACCAGCCTGGCCAACAGGGTGAAACCCTGTCTCTACTAAAAATACAAAAAAAATTAGCCGGGCTTGGTGGCGGGTGCCTATAATCCCAGCCACTCGGGAGGCCAAGGCAGGAGAATTGCTTGAACCCAGGAGGCGGAGCTTGCAGTGAGCTGAGATCGTGCCACTGCACTCCAGCCTGGGCGACAGAGCGAGACTCCGGCTCAAAAAAAAAAAAAAAAAGTTCAAATAAATCTTTATGTTACTTCTTTAAATTTTCCAAATTTATTCAGTGCTTACAGTTTATTCTATTATCAGTAATGAAATGCAATGCCTGTCTTTTGAGTAGCAAATGAACTCACTATTCAAGAGTTTAGCACTAATCTTTTCACTAACTTTTTGTTATTTCAGAGTCAGACAGGACCATATGTCATTAATCCCTGGTCATTAGTAAAAATAGCTTTGAAAACAATTGAGGCAGGACATGGTGGCTCACGCCTGTAATCCCAGCACTTTGGGAGGCCAAGGCAGGTGGATCACTTGAGGCCAGGAGTTTGAGAACAGCCTAGCCAACATGGTGAAACCCCAACTCTACTAAAAATATAAAAATTAGCTGGGCATGGTGGCACACGCCTATAATTCCAGCTACTCAGAAGGCTAAGGTAGAGAATCGCTTGAGCCGCAGAGGCAGAGGTTGCAGTGAGCTGAGATTGTGCCACTACCCTCTAACCTGGGTGACAGAGCATGACTCTGTCTCAAAAAAAAAAAAAAAAAAAAAAAGAAAGAAACAAAGAAAATAAACAGTTGAGAATAAGGCTTGCTTGGAGTTTTTCTTCCCTCTCTCCCACTCTCCCTTGTTTCTTTCCTGCAGCCTAGCATTTTTCTGGGGATAAGTTCCCAGCTGGCACTGAAAATTTTTAACTGACTTTACAAGGGCAGGCAAGTTATGATTCACCAGAATTATGGCTTGACGAGGCCTCCAGTATCTGTGAGGGCCTAGATATAGTTTCACCTTTTGTTTTCTAGGCCTTTCATTTTGTCCGGTTTTTATCTTTAAGTCTTCATTGACTTATGCTGGCCGACTTAAAACTTAAGAGTAGTTGGAGTGCTCTGGTTTGTGTTTGGGGTGATTTAAAGCTAATGATGTGTTCCTTTTGTCACTAGGGGGAGGTGTTGCCTAGTTCCTTAAGTGGTTAAGCTCTGACTAGGTCTAGCTCTGTTTGTAATGACTGGTCAGCCAAAATCAACCTTCCTGCTTCCTCTCCAGCTGGGCACAACTTTTGCACAGCACTCAGTATCTTTTTGTTATTAAAATATATGTATCCTTCAAAAGAAATACTCAATACTTACTTAGCACTTAAAATTCCCAAGTCATTCTTAGGTATTGTTGCCAAGGCTTCTGAAGCTGAAGTAGGAAACTAAATAGGAGAGAGATCAGTTTCATTTTCCCGAGGTTCAGAGATAAAGAACTGACGTAGGGAGCAGGAGTCCTGGATTCTGGTCCTTTCTCTTTTTTTTATGGCTAGAGTGCAGTGGCACGATCATAGCTCATTGCAGCCTTGATCTCCTAGGCTCCAGTGGTCCTCCAGCCTCAGCCTCCTGTGTAGCTGGGACTACAGGTGTGTACCATCACCCTGGCTAATTTTTATTTTTGTTGAGACTGGGTCTTACTATGTTGCCCAGGCTGGTCTCAAGTTGGCCTCAAGTGATCCTCACATCTTGGCCTCCTAAAACTCTGGGATTATAGAGATAAGCCACCATGTGTGGCCTGATCCTTTTTCAAATACGATTTTACTCTGTGACCTTCTCTAAGTGTGAGGCTAGATGAGCTCTGTGATCCTCAGATAGATAACCCCTGTTATGGGATATAGTTCCCTCTGCCCATTTTGTGCCTGCATCCAGTTGGGTAGATGCCTGGTCTTCTGTATATTTGGAACAGATATCACACACTTTTATGGTGAGAGTTATGGGGCCTTACCCGTATTTGAAATACCATCACTGGAAATTTAATTTTTCATTACTACCTTTGTTAAAATTAAATTACCTGTTAAGAATAACCTGGGCTGGGTGTGGTGGCTCATGTCTGTAATGCCAGCACTTTGGGAGGCCGAGGCAGGCAGATCACCTGAGGTTGGGAGTTTGAGACCAGCCTGACCAACATGAAAAAACCCCATTTCTATTAAAAATACAAAATTATTCGGGTGTGGTAGTGCGTGCCTGTAATCCCAGCTACTTGGGAGGCTGAGGCAGGAGAATCACTTGAACCTGGGAGGCAGAGGTTGCAGTGAGCCAAGATCACGCCATTGCACTCCAGCCTGGCAACAAGAGTGAAACTCTGTCTCAAAAAAAAAAAAAAAAAAAGAATAACCTATAACAACTTCTATCATATGCCATTTTTGGTTATTTTTTTCTAACGCCACAGTTCAGAGGGAACAGAACATGAAAAGATGAATTTCTAGAAATTTATTATTTTTTTTTTGAGACAGAATCTCACTCTGTCACCCAGGCTCAGTGCAATGGCGTGATCTTGGCTCACTGCAACCTCTGCCTCCCAGGTTCAAGTGATTCTCCTGCCTCAGCCTCCTGAGTAGCTGGGATTACAGGCATGCGCCACCATGCCCAGCTAATTTTTTGTATTTTTAGTAGAAATGGGGTTTCACCCTGTTAGTCAGGCAGGTCTTGAACTCCTGACCTCATGATCCAACCGCCTCAGCCTCCCAAAGTGCTGAGATTACAGGCGTGAGCCACCACACCTGGCCTTCTTCTTTTTTTTTTTTTTTTTTTGAGATGGAGTTTTGCTCTCATTGCCCAGGCTGGAGTGCAATGGCAAGATCTCGGCTGACTGTAACCTCCACCTTCCAGGTTCAAGCGATTCTCAAGTCTCAGCCTCCTGAGTAGCTGGTATTACAGGCATGTGCCACCATGCCTGGCTAATTTTTTTGCATTTTTAGTAGAGGCGGGGTTTCTCCATGTTGGTCAGGCTGGTCTCGAACTCCCGACCTGAGGTGATCTTCCCGCCTCGGCCTCCCAAAGTGCTGGGATTACAGGCATGAGCCACTGCGCCCGGCTGAAAGTAATTTTTAATGACACAATAACTGTACATATTTATGGGATACATAGTGATGTTTCAATTCATATAAGATATAGTGATTTGATCAGAATATTTAGCATCTCAGACATTTATCATTTCTTTGTGTTGAAAATATTCAACATCCTCCTTCTAGCTATTTGAAACTATAATATATATTATTGTTGACTATAGTCATCCTACAGTGATAGAGAACACTAGAACTTATTCCTCCCACCAAGCTGTAACTTTGTTTCCGGAAAATACATTTTGGTAGGGAAAGAGAAGGAATCACCCTAGAGTATTGGATGTCCCCAAGAGAATGGGTAAGATAAGATAGGATGGTGTAGTGGAGTGCTTGAGGCAGCCAGGAATGTCTAACAAAGAGATGCCAAAAGGAAAGAAAATTGTCCAACAGCTGGCAGGAGGACAGGAAAGCTTTCCCTAATTTTGCTGAAGGTGATAAGGGTCATAGACTCTTAATAGTTGAGGAGAGTAATAATTTAGTTATTGCTTAGAATTGACAGATTTCTAGGAAAAATCTGATAGCACTGTTTACATAAACTATACATAATTAGCCTTGAAAATGGGGACGGGGAAATAAGTAACATTCAACAAAAACATTCATCCCTTTGTTAGTATTTATTTAGTTCTTTGGAATAACCAGTTTTTGTTCTAAAATATTTTTGTTATTCTATTTCTCCTTGCTTTTTCAGATTTGCTCATTAAGAAAAGTGATTGTTTCTTCCTGTGTGTGGCTTTGAGGGTTCAATTTTCAGAGTTTCAGAATTTACCACTCTGTTAAACGTGGTTAGTCATTCATACACCACACTGGCAGTTAAGAATGATGTTGGCTGGGCACGGTGGCTCACACCTGTAATCCCAGCACTTTAGGAGGCCAAGATGGGAGGATCAATTGAGGCCAGGTATTCAAGACAAGTTAGGGCAACAAACCAAGACCTGATCTCTACAACAAATTTAAAAATTAGCCAGGCATGGTGGCATGCTCCTGTAATCATAGCTGCTCTGGAGGTTGAGGCAGGAGGATCACATGAGCCCAGGAGTCTGAGGCTGCAGTGAGCTATGATGGCGCCATTCCACTATAGCCCAAGTGACAGAGCAAGACCTTGTCTCTTAAAAAACAACAAAAAAGAATGATGTTAATTCACAAAAGAGATAATCTTATATTTGAACAGTGCCCCATATCACTTTAAACCATTTTAAGTAGTTTTGCTTAGTAACTGAACAAGTCTAAAGGTGACTTGATTTGTTAAGTAGTTTTTCATCCCATTTGGGATTTTTTGGGTGCATTTTTGTAACTTAACAGTAGCAACTTTGAAAATAGACACTACTATATGTGTGTCTTTGTGGCTTCTTAAATGCTTAAAACTTACCAAAATGCTAATATTGAGAGCAGAAATTATTTTACTTTATCTTATTGATTATTTGTTTTTTATGCTCTTTCAATGGGTAAGTTTAGTGATTATTCTAGATTTCAGGAAGCTTTTGGTCAGAGCAAGCAGAAGAGCTAGCTGGGCTTAAGCAGCATTTTATCTTTGTTTTTTCAGTGATTGCCTTCATGTTGTGGAGCCCATGCCTGTGCGGGGGCCTGATGTAGAAGCATACTGTCTACGCTGTGAATGCAAATACGAAGAAAGAAGCTCTGTCACAATCAAGGTAAAATATATATCTCTATATATACATGTCTGTCTGTCTATCTATCTACCTCTTTTCTGCTGCTGGATGGTTTCTAGACAAGACAGAAAAATTTGGATCCCTACCCCAAAAGGAATAATGGGCCTGTTCTGCCTGCCTCACTGAGGTTTGTGGATTAGTTAGGGCATGTTAGATAAATATGTGAAATGGCACAAAAATGCCCTATGTGTAATTAGCATATTCCAGAAAGATATCCCAGCTTCTGTGTAGGCCGTGTGTACCAGAGGCTGAGAGAGCGGCATTTATAAGCCCTCCTCTCCTTGCCTTCCCAGCCCTTTGAAAAAATGAAATATATAGTAATTATTCTAGAACTATTACTTCTGGATTTTAAGATTTCCCCTCTTCATTTCCTGTAGGACAGGGGTCCCTAGCCCCCAGGCCACAGCCCGGTCTGCAGTCTGTTAGGAACTGGGCCACTCAGCAGGAGGTGAGCAGTGGGCAAGTGAGCAAAGCTTCATCTTATTTACGGCTGCTCCCCATCATTCACATTACCGCCTGAGCTCCACCTCCTGTCAGATCAGCAGCAGCATTAGATTCTCATAGCGTGAACTCTATTGTGAACTGCACATGTGAGGGATCTAGGCTTCATGCTCCTTATGAGAATGAGAATCTAATGCCTGATGATCTGTCACTGTCTCCCATCACCCCCATATGGGACTGTCTAGTTGCAGGAAAACAAGCTCAGGGCTCCCACTGATTCTATGTTATGGTGAACTGTATAATTATTTCATTATATGTTATAATGTAGTAATAATAGAAATAAAGTGCACAATAAATGTAATGTGCTGGAATCATCCCCAAACCATCCCCCACCACCCCTGGTCCATGGAAAAATTGTCTTCCATGAAACTGGTCCCTAGTGCCAAAATGGTTGTGGACTGTTGCTGTAGTAAATGGGATGTAGATAACTCTCATCACCATTTGTATCTCTAATGAGTTCAGTTACTTTATTATAGTGGCTAATGGTTTTTCTTCTTTTTTTTTTTTTTTTTTTTGAGATGGAGTCTCGCTCTGTTGCCCAGGCTGGAGTGCAGTGGTGTGTTCTCGGCTCACTGCAGCCTCCACCTCCTGGATTCAAGCGATTCTCCTGCCTGAGCCTCCTGAATAGCTGGGATTACAGGCGTGCACCACCACGCCCGGCTAATTTTTGTATTTTTAGTAGAGACAGGATTTCACCATGTTGGTCAGGCTGGTCTTGAACTCCTGACCTCGTGGTCCACCCACCTCAGCCTCCCAGAGTGCTGGGATTACAGGTGTGAGCCACTGTGCCTGGCCCAAATTTTTTTACGTGGCACTTCCCATTCCTTTCTTCCCAAAAAGGCCCTGTGGGGAATCTGGGGTGGTTAGTTATAATAGTCACAAAGATTTCTGCTGTGATTGACCCTGTGGAAGAGCTCTTGCTCCAGCAGGGTGCTGAACTTTAGAGAAATCCTCACTGTACTATTATTTAACAGATTTGCAAAAAATATACAACTTATGTACCCTAAAAGTCACTCACTATAAGTATACAATTCTATAAATTTTAGTAGATTTAAAACATTTTAAAATCCAGTTTCAGGCCAGGCATGGCTCACATCTGTAATCCCAGCACTTTGGAAGGCTGAGGCAGGTGGATCACTTGAGGTCAGGAGTTCGAGACCAGCCTGTCCAACATGGTGAAACCCCATCTCTACTAAAAATATAAAAATTAGCCAGGTGTGGTGGCGCACACCTGTAGTCCCAGCTACTTGGGAGGCTAAGGCATGAGAATCACTTGATCATGGAGGCAGAGGTTGCAGCGAGCTGAGATCGTGCCACTGCACTCCAGTGAGACGCTGTCTCAAAAAAAATAAAAATAAAATCCAGTTTCAGAACATTCCCACTACCCCAAAAAGATCCCTCATGCCCTTTACAGTTAATCCCCATTTCCAGCCCCACTCCGTCACTAGTCTACTTTCTGTCTCTACATACATGGACATTTCATGTATATGGAATCATACAATGTATGGTCTTCTGAGACTGGCTTCTTTCATTTAGCACAGTGTTTTGATGTTTATGCAAGTTGTAGCATGTATCAGTACTTCGTTTTTTTATTGCTGAATAGTATTTCACTATATGAATATGCATTTATCAGTTGATGGATATTTGGATTATGTCTGGGTTTTGACTATTATGAATAATACTGTCATGAATATCTGCACACATGTCTTTGTATGGATATATATGTTTTCCATTCTCTTGGGTTAATTCCTTAGAATGGCAAAATTATGTTTAACTTTTTAAGAGAGTGCCATATTGTTTCCCAAAGGGGTTGTACCATTTTACATTCCCACCACAGCGTATGAGGGCTGTTTCTCCATATCCTTGCCAACACTTGGTATTGTCTATTTTATTGTAGTCCTCCTAATGGGTGTGTCACACTGTACTTTTTCTCAGTACATGAATTAAGGTCACAAGAAAAAAATCACCGGCCTAGAAAATACTTTTGTATATCTAAATTGAGCTAAAGAGTAGCTGAATCTAGGACATTATGTTCAGTTGGGAAAAAAAACAAACTGCTGTGCTAGCAGTGGTGACAGGTGATTAGCAGTAGGTGAAGTTGGAGTCTTGAAGACCTGCAAAAAGATCCCAAAGATCTTTCCTCTTTTTTCTTAAATAATACTTTGGTGAAGAGTTGAGTTTATTTCTTATATTGCTATCTGGTTTGTATAGAAATCCTGTAGGCTTAGCAGATATGTCAGTCAGTTTTACTATTATCATACAAAGTTCTGATTTATGGGCTTAAACAAAGATGTAACTTAATTTTCAATTTCCTTTAGGTTACCATTATAATTTATCTCTCCATTTTGGGCCTTCTACTTCTGTACATGGTGTATCTTACTCTGGTTGAGCCCATACTGAAGAGGCGCCTCTTTGGACACTCACAGTTGATACAGAGTGATGATGATATTGGGGTAAGTTCCCAGCCTGCCCTAGCTGCTCATGGCCAGTCCCTGTCATCATTTGATGTGAAGTGCAAGTGAAAAAGTCATATATAGATGTTCACATGCTGAAGCAGATCCTCAACTAGAGAAGCTAAAAACAGCTCTGATTTCAGTATATATCTCTTTATGAAGAAATTGCTTGATGAAGCCATAAATGTGGTGATTTAAACAATGATCTTTGGTGAGTGTGCTATACAGGGCCTTGCTTTCAGTACCAAAGGCACAAGTTTATTGCCATTCCCTGTTTATATTGAGAAAAGTGTCAGAGATGGTTTTCTCTCCAAGCTCTCCCGCCTGAAACACCTTTCCTGTCAATATCACCAAATACTTTAGAAGGCAGAGAGGTTTTCATCAAGGGAAGTGTGAAGATCATGATGTTCTTTTCTTAATGAAGTACAACTTGATAACCTGCTGATGTTTTATATTTCCTTTTTTTCTACTGCTTAAAAAAAATCTGTGGGCCAGGTGTGGGGGCATACACCTGTAATCCCAGCAATTTGGGAGGCCAAGGTGGGAGGATCACTTGAGCCCAGGAGTTCAAGACCACCCTGGGCAACATGGTGAAACCTCGTCTCTACAAAAAATAAAAACATTAGCCGGGTGTGGTGGTGCATGCCTGTGGTCCCAACTATTCAGGAGGCTGAGACAGGAGTGTCACTTGACCCCAGGAGTTCGAGGCTGCAGAACTGTGATCACACCACAGGACTCCAGCCTAAGCAACACAGCAAGAAGCCTATCTAAAAAAAAAAGAAAAAAAATCTGAGATCTTTAGAGAAAAATAAAACCATGACTACCATCACTCCAGATTCTCTTCCTGTCTTTAAATCACACACACACACACACGTGTGTGTATATTATATGTTTTTATATATATAGTATATATGTGTGTGTATATATATATAGTTGGCATAATCTGTATAAATTGCTTCATGGTCTCCTTTTTAATATTTGTTTATTCAAAAATGTCCAGAAATTGACATAGTCCACAAACTTGTTGTTCAGTATAGCTTAGAGAAGGTTTTTTGTTTGTTTGTTTGTTTGTTTGTTTTTTGAGATGGAGTCTCACTCTGTCGCCCATGCTGGAGTGCAGTGGCGTGACTTTGGCTCACTACAACCTCTTCCTCCCGAGTTCAAGCGATTCTCCTGCCTCAGTCTCCCAAGTAGCTGGGTCTACAGGCAGCTGCCACCACGCCCGGCTAATTTTTTTTTTGTATTTTTAGTAGAGACAGGGTTTCACCATTTTGGCCAGGCTGCTCTTGAACTCCTGACCTCAAGTGATCAGCCCGCCTCGGCCTCCCAAAGTGCTGGGATTACAGGCGTGAGCTGCTGCACCTGGCTGGATATTTTTGTTTCATTATTATCCTGTATGAAATTGTTTCTGAATTTTCCATTCTTTTTTTTTTTTTTTTTTTTTTTTTTGAGACGAGTCTCACTCTTTCGCCCAGGCTGGACTGCAGTGGTGTGATCTACGCTCACTGCAAGCTCCGCCTCCTGGATTCACACCATTCTCCTGCCTCAGCCTCCCGAGTAGCCGGGACTACAGGCGCCGCCATCGCACCCGCCTAATTTTTTTTTTTTTAGTAGAGACAGGGTTTCACTGTGTTAGCCAGGATGGTCTCGATGTCCTGACCTCGTGATCCCCCTGCCTCGGCCTCCCAAAGTGCTGGGATGACAGGTGTGAGCCACCGCACCCAGCCGAATTTTCCATTCTTTCATTATTATATATAATTTTTTTTTAGAAATTACTTTTTCATGTGGATTATTATATTGGACCATGTTCCTTAAAATGGGTAAAATTTAGAATAGTTTTAAGGTTCAATTCAAAAGCCAAACCCAGAGTGAGCCCTAGCCAACCAGTCAAAAGTCCTTTTACCCTGGAATGGCTTGTGGATCTATAGGCATAGATGTTGAAATTCTTAAACTACATCCTTCCTTTACAGCATTAAATATCTTCCTGATTTCAGAAATAGACAATATAATAACACAAAACATAAAAGAAATGGGTGTAGAGATGAAAACATGTAGGGCAGGCATTTAATTGGTGGGATCACATGCTCAGTAATTGTTTCGTCCACCAGTGATTGATTCTGCTTGTGTATTGACTATTTGAGAACATTGTCTGTGAGAGGCCTGGCTGACTCTTGGATGTCATTTAAACTGATTCTAGGCAGAGAGAGGTTTTCTGACCAGAGCTGCGAATTTATGGTAACAACTCTACAAAAATAAGTGAATTTTAATTTTTAAAACTGTTGCTTATCCAAGATGTGAGTTCTGCACTATTTATATACTTTAAAAATGTTTTTGTTAAATTATCAGTTTTCATTTTTTCTGTTTTTGTTCAGTGTAGAGCATTTTAAAGCAAATAAAAGTGAGTACAAATAGTTAAGCTCACTGCAAGTAGTCACAATATTTACTATATCATATATCCATGACACATCATCGTTATTACCAAAGCATTACAGTAAAACATGTTTTGTGTTTATTGTAATTTTATCAGGTGTGAAAAGAACAAACATAAAAAGGATAAATCTCTATTTGCATTCCCCCAGCATCCGTGACCATGAGCAGCTAGTTCAGTCTCGTTCTGATGGGTAGAGAGCAGACCCAAAGGATTAGCTGGTTTGTTTAGTCTTTTGAACTTGTTCCTTAAGAAGATTTTTCTCCCCTACCTTGAAGAATAGATAACAGCACTAGGAAACTGAGAGGTCCTCTGCTGATCAAGTACATCCTTCTTCCCAGTATTGCTTATGTCAAAACAAACCAGTGGTGATAATATTTTCCTCCTCTGGTCCTTGACTCAGGGGATGATATTTTATACACAAATTCACTGAAGCACCATATTCTTATAGTGTCATTTTAATCTACCTGACCAAAATCTGTTTTGAGACAATATAACACCAAGTCAGGGTTAGGCAGGCTAAGTTTTAGTCTTTATGCTAATTTGTTAAATAACCTTGGGTCAATTTATTTCCATAATGAGAAATCAAGCAATTCTATAACTTTAGCCTGCCTCCTTTTTTTTTTTTTTTCTTTTTTAGCTTTTTTCTTACATTTTAAAAAACATTTTAAGCCTCATGGAATTGCCTTTATTGTTTTCATTTGTAAGGTTAAAAGTTTAAAAATAGGCTATAGGTCCCAGCTACTTGGGAGGCTGAGGCAGGAGGACCACTTGAGGCCAGGAGTTCAAGGCTACAGTGAGCTGTGATCACACCTGTGAATAGCCACTGCATTCCAGCCTGGGCAACATGGCTAGACCCTATTTCAAAAAAAAAAAAATAAGTTCATGGCCAGTCTGGGCAATATAGTGAGACCACATCTCTTTAAAAAAAAAAAAAAATTCACTTTTTAAATAACTTGAGTTTTAGGATTTGTACAAGCCATTACCTAAATAAAGTGAAAAGTTGAAGGAATTTTGGCAAAGAGGAGGAGGAAAGATTCTTTATAAAAACTCTTTGATATCTTTCAAATGTAGACATTGTATAAATGCCTTGCTATAAAAACAAGACCAGGTGTTCTAACTCCTATAATTATAGTTGTATATATGGTTATGTGGTTATGTATATAGCTTTCCATATACATGCTGACTCCTGCCCTGGATATATAATAGAGCTTTTTCAAACATGCACAGCAAAATAATGTTGTTTCTCTCCTAGAGGCAAAGTTTAGTATAAGAGGTACAACTTGTGACTTGGATCTTCTGTTGGAACACAGAAGATTTGCTAACATGGGGTTCAAGAAAAAGAGATGAAGGAAAAGGCAAACAAAAGCAATAAATTACTATTGAATACTTTTTGTCATTTAGACAGCTGTGTTTATATCTCATTCATAGATAGATTAGCCTGGTGGCTTCCTGTGTAATGACTACAAACATCCAGTTGTACTGGTTTACTTTGACCAGGTTAGGCTGGTTTTCTACACAGATACCTGGGCAACCCTTCAATAGCCTCTTTCCCAAGGCGGCAATTTACATGGAAGCCACTGGGTGCTTAACAATGGACGATTCAATCTTTGTTGAATAGAGAGGGTGATTGTAGCACTTGAACTGTGTCTCTTTTCATTACAGATTGGGGAAGTGGGGAAATGAGGAAGCTTTTGGAAGCTAGTCCATTTAGTGTGTGTGTGTTGAGGGTACAGGGAGAGATTAAAAACAACCCAAGATAAGACTCTGTCGCCCACCCTCCCAGAGTGATGTGGCCCCAAGCTGGCAAGAAAACAATTCTAATGGAGACAGGAAATTAAAAGACAGATCTTTCCTCTGCCACCGATTAGCTATATAGTATTGAATAAAGCAAGGAAAGACCCTACTTTCCATATCTATAACATGGAGAGATGTTAACATGAAAATAGATTTTCTTTTCCCTACCAGTTAAGGAAGGCTTCTCTTTAACACAAATGACCACTGTCTTTTGCTTGGTCTCCACTTCTTTAAGGGAAATATCTTTGGAAATGGCAATCCATGGGAACGTTTCACAAATACTCCATCATTGCTTATGTTTCTTGAACCACCTAGGTCTGTACTTGAGTTCATACTCTATCTGGTAGTTGAATGCTTAGGAGTGCTTAGCCAAATAGATGCTCTGTTGTTTGAGAAGTCCACCTACCCCTATTTCTGTGGCTGGCTGGTGACTGTTTTGTGTCTATGTTTTACACTGACTGTGCCATCTCTAATGTTCTCCATTCCTGGACTGTTAGGATCACCAGCCTTTTGCAAATGCACACGATGTGCTAGCCCGCTCCCGCAGTCGAGCCAACGTGCTGAACAAGGTAGAATATGCCCAACAGCGCTGGAAGCTTCAAGTCCAAGAGCAGCGAAAGTCTGTCTTTGATCGGCATGTTGTCCTCAGCTAATTGGGAATTGAATTCAAGGTGACTAGAAAGAAACAGGCAGACAACTGGAAAGAATTGACTGGGTTTTGCTGGGTTTTGTTTTAATGCCTTGTTGATTTCACCAACTGTTGCTGGAAGATTCAAAACTGGAAGCAAAAACGTGCTTGATTTTTTTTCTTGTTAATGTAATAATAGAGACATTTTTAAAAGCACACAGCTCAAAGTCAGCCAATAAATCTTTTCCTATTTGTGACTTTTACTAATAAAAATAAATCTGCCTGTAAATTATCTTGAAGTCCTTTACCTGGAACAAGCACTCTGTTTTTCACCACATAGTTTTAACTTGATTTTCAAGATAATTTTCAGGGTTTTTGTTGTTGTTGTTTTTTGTTTGTTTGTTTGTTTGTTTGCTGGGAGAGGGGAGGGATGCCTGGGAAGTGGTTAACAACTTTTTTCAAGTCACTTTACTAAACAAACTTTTGTAAATAGACCTTACCTTCTATTTTCGAGTTTCATTTATATTTTGCAGTGTAGCCAGCCTCATCAAAGAGCTGACTTACTCATTTGACTTTTGCACTGACTGTATTATCTGGGTATCTGCTGTGTCTGCACTTCATGGTAAACTGGATCTGAAATGCCTGGTGGCTTTTCACAAAAAGCAGATTTTCTTCATGTACTGTGATGTCTGATGCAATGCATCCTAGAACAGACTGGCCATTTGCTAGTTTACTCTAAAGACTAAACATAGTCTTGATGTGTGTGGTCTTACTCATCTTCTTCTAGTACCTTTAAGGACAAATCCTAAGGACTTGGACACTTGCAATAAAGACATTTTATTTTAAACCGAGCCTCCCTGGATTGATAATATATACACATTTGTCAGCATTTCCGGTCGTGTTGAGAGGCAGCTGTTTGAGCTCCAATGTGCTCAGCTTTGAACTAGGGCTGGGGCTGTGGGTGCCTCTTCTGAAAGGTATAACCATTATTGGATAACTGGCTTTTTTCTTCCTATGTCCTCTTTGGAATGTAACAATAAAAATAATTTTTGAAACATCCATCAGTGTATCTATGTCTCCTAGTTTTTTCCTCCTCCTCTTCTGCTGTATAATGAAATTGAATATATAAAGACATTTTGTACCCTGTTCTGAGACTACTGTTTTATACCAATCTAACCATAAAATATTGGTGTAAATTATCTGTGTTTGCATGTATAGACAGAATATATGAATTTGGGGGTGGATCTCTGAAAAGTATACTAATATTTTGATAAATTGGGAGATTTCAAATTCCTGAAGGAGTACTTGTTCTGAGAAATTCTTGGCAAAAAAAATCAGAATTAAATTCATAAACGTGAGGTTTTAGGAGCCATTAATGGGGTTTTGGGGTTAAGTAAAATTTAGTTTTTTAAGCACCTACAAATATAAAAATTATCAATTTTATTGTTGGTATTAAAAGATTTAAGTTAAACCATGACCAAGTGGGATTTATCCCAGGTATGCAAAGCTGGTTCAACATTTGAAAATAACATATCTAAAGAAGAAAAATTACATGAATTTCTTTAAATACTTCTTTAGAATTTAAAGAAGAAAAATCACATGAATACAGAAAAAGCATTTGACAAAATAACCCCATTCATGATAAAAATTCTCAGGAAACTAGGAATAGAGAAGAACTTCAACTAGATAAAGAAATGAGCTTACAAAAAAAACCACAGCTAACATTATATACTTAATGAGAAATTAGAAGCTTTCCCACTAAGATCAGGAATAAGGCAAGGATGTCTTCTGTTACTATTCCTTTTCAACATTGTACTGGAAGTCCTATCCAATGCAATGAGACAAGAAAAGGAAATAAAAGGTATAAATATTGGGAAGGAAGGAATAGAACTGTCTTTGTTTACTGATGCAATGATTGTCTATGTAGAAAACCCAGAAGAATTGACAACAACAATAATAGAACTAATAAGTGATTATAAAGGCTTGCAGGATATAAGGTTAGTATACAAAAGTCAATCAAACCAGGTGCAGTGGCATGTATCTGTAGTCCCAGCTACTCAGGAGGCTGAAGCAGGAGGATTACTTGAAGCCAGGAGTTTTGAGGCTGCAGTGAGCTATGATTGCTACATGAATAGCTACTGCACTCCGGCCTGGGCAACACAGCAAGACCCTGTCTCTAAAAAATGTCAACTGTTTTCCTATATACCAGCCACAAACAGTGGAATTTGAAATTAAAAACAATACCATTCATAGTAGCACCCCCAAAATGAAATACTTAGGTATAAACCTAGTAAAATGTATCTAAGATCTATATGAGGACAATTGCAAAACTGATTAAATAAACCAAAGAACTAAATAAGAGATATTTCATATTCATTAATAGGAAGGCTCAATATTGTTTAGATGGCGGTTCTTTCTAACTTGATCTATAGATTCAATGAAATCCCAATCAATATCCCAGAAAGTTATACTGTGGATATTAAACTTATTCTAAAGGTTATAAAAAGGCAAAAGACACAGAATAGCCAACACAATATTAAAGGAGAACAACAAAGTCAGAAAACTAACACTACCTTTGAGACTTACTATAAAACTACAGTAATCATGACAGTATGCTACTGGCAAAAAAGACAGATCAGTGGAACAGGATAGAGAACCCAGAAATACGCCCATATAAATACAGTCAACTGATCTTTGACAAAGGAGCAAAGGCAATACAATGGAGAAAAGATAGTCTTTTCAACAAATGGTGCTGGAACAACTGGACATCCACATGCAAAGAAATCTAGTTACATACCTTATACCCTTTACAAAAATTAACTCAAAATAGATCATAAGCCTACATGTAAAGCGCAAAACTACAAAACTTTCAGAAGATAACATAGAAGATCTAGATGGTGGTGATGACATATCTGATAAAGGACTGCTATCTAAAATATACAAAGAACACTTAAAACTCAACAATAAGGGACAAAAAAATTGATTTAAAAATGGGCAAAAGTCCTGGACACCTGGACAAAGAAGAGATACAGATGGCAAATAAGCATATGAAAAGATGTTCCACATCATATGTCATCAGGGAAATGCAAATTGAAACAACAATGGGATACCAATACACACCTATTAGAATGACCAAAATCTACAACACTGATAACACCAAATGCTCTCAAGGATGTGGAGCAACAGGAACTTTCTTTTACTGCTAGTGGGAATGCAAAATGGTACAGCAGCCTTACAAAACTAAACATACTCTTACGATATGATCCAGCAATTGTGCTCCATAATAATTACCCAATGAGTTGAAATCTTATGTCCACACAAAACCCTGCATGCAGATGTTTATAGCAGCTTTATTCATAAGTGCCAAAATTTGGAGGCAACTAAGATTTCCTTTAGTAGGTGAACAGATAAACAAATTGTGATACATCCAGGCAATGGAATATTCAGCGCTAAAAAGAAATGAGCTTTCAAGCCATGTGAACCTTAAATGCACACTACTAAGTGAAAGAAGCCAATCTGAAAATGCTATATGCGGCCTGGTGCAATGTCTCACACCTGTTATCCCAGCACTTTGGGAGGCCAAGGCAGGCAGACCACGAGGTAAGGAGATCGAGACCATCCTGGCTAACACGGTGAAACCCCATCTCTACTAAAAATACAAAACAAAATTAGCTAGGCGTGGTGGCGGGAGCCTGTAGTCCCAGCTACTAGGGAGGCTGAGGCAGGAGAATGGCGTGAACCTGGGAGGCAGAGCTTGCAGTGAGCTGAGATTGTACCACTGCACTCCAGTCTGGGCGACAGAGTGAGACTCCATCTCAAAAAAAAAAGAAAAAAGAAAATGCGATATGCATAATTACAACTATCTGACATTGTGGAAAAGGCAAAACCATGGAGACAGAAATATCAGTGGTTGCAAGGGGCTAGAGAAGGAGGAGGGATGAATAGGCAGAGCACAGGATGTTTAGGCAGTGAAACTATTCTACGATACCACAATGGTGAATACATGTCATTATATACTTGTCAAAACCCACAGAATGTAAATGTATAGGCCGGGCGCGGTGGCTCATGCTTGTAATCCCAGCACTTTGAGAGGCCGAGGCGGGCAGATCACGAGGTCAGGAGATCGAGACCACGGTGAAACCCCGTCTCTACTAAAAATACAAAAAATTAGCCGGGCGTGGTGGCGGGCGCCTGTAGTCCCAGCTACTCGGAGAGGCTGAGGCAGGAGAATGGCGTGAACCCGGGAGGCGGAGCTTGCAGTGAGCCGAGATTGCGCCACTGCACTCCAGCCTGGGCGACAGAGCGAGACTCCGTCTCAAAAAAAAAAAAAAAAAAAAGAATGTAAATGTATAACACCAAGGGTGAGCCCTAATGTAGACTATGGACTTTGGGTGATAATGTGTCAATGCAGGTTCATCAGTTCTAACAGTACCATAATGGTGTGGAATGTTCATACCAGAGGAGGCCATGCACACATGGGGGCAGGGAGTATATGAGAATTAGCTCTACTTTGTGTTCAATTTTTCTGTGAACCTACAATTGCTTTAAAAATTAAAGTTGGGGCCGGGCGTGGTGGCTCACGCCTATAATCTCAGCATTTTGGGAGGCCAAGGTGGGCGAATCACCTGAGGTCAGGAGTTCAAGACCAGCCTGGCCAACATGGTGAAAACCCATCTCTATTAAAAATACAAAATTAGCTGGGTTTGGTGGTGCACACCTGTAATTCCAGCTACTTGGGTGGCTGAGGCAGGAGAATCACTTGATCCTGGAGGCAGAGGATGCAGTGAGCCAAGATCGCGCCATTGCACTCCAGCCTGGGCAAAAGAGGGAAACTCTGTCTCAAAAAAAAAAAAAAAATTAAAGTCAACACGGCGCAGCAGTCTATAATTCCAGCACTTTGGGTGGGATTTCTTGAGACCAAGAGTTCAAGACCAGCCAGGCAACAAGGTAAGACCTCATCTCTATAAGAAATAAAAAAATTAGCCAGGCGGGTTGGCTCGCACCTGTAGTCCCAGCTGCTCGGGAGGTGGAAACTGCGATGTGCTGTGGTCATGCCACTGCATTCCAGCCTGGGCTAGACAGTGAGACCTTGTCTCTAAATAAATAAGAAGGAATGCTTCTAATATTTATATTTTTAAAAAGATAAAAGTATACTTAAGAAGAAAAAATAAAATGGCTATTTAAGAAAAAGGTATTGGCTAGTTCCTATGATCCTGGGTTATCAGAATTTAACATCCACATTCGTGTCACTAAAGTCCCCACTGCTAAATCTGATTGGCTTTAAAAAAATAAAAAGTAAAAAAAAGATGTAAGTTCATACTGACCTTCCTAGTTCTGGCCTTAATCTCTATCTAAAAGAATACTGGCCAATATTTGCACATTATGAGTCTATTGCTCCATAAATAATTTTGATATAATATCATATAACCCAGAAGAATGGGGGACATTCTTTAAACAAAAGAATTTGTTACAAGTATCCAGTTTTGTAAGCACACCTTTCTATTTAGTATGGTTATCTGTTGTCATATCTACATCTCGGATAGGAAAAACAGCCAAACCAGAACTGAGCAGTTCTGTTTAACTGTAAGCTACTTTGCATATTGTTATTAAATGATCACCTATAAATCAGGTTAAGTCCAACTCAGCCCAAAATACAGCATCCTGACAACAAAACGCAGGTAAGAGACTATTCTCCAGAGTGGCCCATGGGGAAGAATAAGAACACGATTTTTAAGAAAATCCCTAGGTACAGTTGATAAATACTGAATTTTGTCAGCTATCGGATTATTCCATTATCTTAAACTACCAATTATTACCCATATAATGGAAGATCCAGGTTTTGCTGGCAATTAAATCATCTAGAAGAGCAAAAGGAGTTTTGATTTGGAAGTCGGGACACTAGGTTCTCCCCTGCTCTGCTACTAGCTTTGTAACCTTAGCAACATATCACAACCTATGAGGAAGTTTTAAGTTTCCTTCCAGCTCTAACATTCCATAATTCAATTATATCGGCAGTTGTAGCTTTTTATTTTTTACATGCTACATATCTCTGAAATTTGAAGCTTTTATGCTCAGCAGACATCCAGAATCTCTTACAATTTTATCATTAAGACCTCATCATTTATTTCCCAGAATCGCTCTAAGGCAGAATCTGAGATTTTCCCAACATAGGTGTGTTTGATAGCTGTGTCTGTTTCTGGAACCATGGAGCCCCAGCACTACCAATCTGTGTTGCTTTCTTTTAAAAACTTATACTCAATTCCTACAAACACATCCAGACCCCACTAGGCTTTCCATCTTGATTCTCCTTGTTGCTGCATTTTATTTCATTTTCTTACTCTGCTGCCTTAAATTTTCTTCTTTGAATAAAAGGTGATCATATTTAAATACTAGTACATTGATTGGTGAACTTACTGGAAATGCTCAACAGAAAAAATTTCTCATCAGTGTGCCTCCAGAGGCACCATGCTCTTTTTTCAAGAATTACGAAAAGTATTGCTAAAACCTAGAAAGTCTTAATTACTTGTGGCATATACAAATTACTCAGATTTCATCTGAATCAAGATTTAGGATATTGTTTAAATGGTCTTTTAGGGTAAAACCATCACCAAAAGAATGATTTTTGTATACTTAGGTTTGATGACATCTGCTTTACTTTTTGGTAGGCTGTTAATTCCCGCTTGTTAACTAAAGGCAACACTATGTCTCCGCTGTTGTCAGAAATGCAGTAATACAGACTCCACACCCATTTGCCACCATTTTGCAGCTTCTGCCATACCCGTTCTTTCTCTCTTACCCTCTAGAATTCCTGGCTTGGGAATTTCCTAACTTGTTTCTCTCAGTAACTTTTTCTTTTTGACAGAATCCTGGCTAGTTTTTAGTTTCCCAGAGATTTTTGTTTTGTTAGTTATCTTAGGTCATTTGGTCAGTAATTTGGAATCTTTAGTTTCCTGTTCCTCGGTTTCGATTTTTAATTGGACCTATCCCACTTATCTCATCCCCCCACCCCGTCCCTTTTAAGAAGAGCTTTTCCTGGCATTGACTTCTTTTCCAGCCTCTTTCACCATGACTTACTATAACCCTTTAACCCTGGCCACTCCTCCCTCCCGACACCCCTGCCCCTGCTGCCATTGCTGTTTCTCTAGTCCCCGACCTTCATACTTGAATTCTGGTCTTAGGGGCTGCTCCTCCCACTACACAGTGCAGCCTGCTGAGTTTTTGCTGTATTCAGGTAGAGAAACAAGTGCCAATATTATCTAATCTTGCCCTAAACATTAGGATTGGGGTGTGTGTGTGTGTGTGTGTGTGTGTGTGTGTGTGTGTGTGTGTGTGTATGTAGTATGCCAAGCACAGATAATAACCCCTCACTCCTAAAGATGCTGAAAAATCAACCTGCTGAGAAATTAACACCGTGTTTCCTTCTTTGATGGAGGCCCACAATTAGACTTCAAGCTGCTTTTCCTTCTCCACTTTAGGTATGTTCCTCATCTCTCAACACGTGTGTTTAGGATAGATCAGTGTTGTGACTCTACAGTGTTAAGGAAAACATAAACCAGTTTTCTATAAGGTGCAGTTTAGAAAGGAACGCTACATAAGGATTCATTCATCTCTAAAGAAAGGAAAGAGGCAAATGTTGGGTGCATTATAGGCACAGTCACCCCTCTATACCTGGGGGGGTCGGGTTTAGGACTCCCCTCAAATACCAAAATCCACAGAGGTCCAACTCCCTTATAGAAAATAATGTAGCACTTGCATGGAACCTACACACACCCTCTCAAATACTTTCAGTCATCTCTGGATTACTTATAATACCTAATACAATGCACATTCTATACAAATAGTTGTTACACTGTATTGTTTAGAGGATAATGACAAGAAAAAATGTCAGTACTTATTTAGTATCCATGCTGCCATCCCTTTTTTCCCCCTGAATATTTTCCACCCATAGTTGGTTGAATACACAGATGAGGAGCTCACCAATATGGAGGGTCAACTGTATTTTTTTCACTTTGTCCTCACAACCACCCTGCAGAATAGTTAGTAGCTCATTTGGACATGGGGAAAGTGAAAGCTCAGAGAGGTTAAGGCACTTTCCTAAGGACACACAGCTAGGAAGGGGTAAGGCCATATTGATACCTGAGGGTGTTATGACTGAGAGAAAAAGCTCTTTCCCCCCCGCCTCCAAGTTAACCAGTTACACTGCAGTGCCTCTGTAAAATCTGTTATTGCTATATGACTACAGTCAAAGGCAAAAAGTAACAGTAGTTTAAAACAGGAGAAGGATACAGACCTATTCACAAAGAAGAAATGCGTTGGTGTGGAACCTCTTGGGTTATACTGCTTCATCCTTGAGTTCAACAGAAACACACACACACAAAAACCAAAAAAACTTAATTATAGGCTGGGTGAAGTGGCTCATGCCTGTCATCCCAGTGCTGTGGGAGGATCTTTTGAAGCTAGGAGGTTTAAAATCAGCCTGGGCATCAAGGCAAGACCCCATCTCTACAAAAAAAAAAAGAAAAAGAAAAGGCCAGGCATGGTGGTACACACCTGCAGTCCTAGCTACTCAGAAGGCTGAGGCAGGAGGATCACTTGAACCCAGCAGTTTGAGGCTGCAGTAAGCCATGATCACATTACTGCACTCCAGCCTGGGTGACAGAACAAGACACTACCTCTAAAAATAAAAATATAAAATAAATAAAAAATTTTAAAAACCTAAACATAGCTACACTTTACTCAATATATTTACAGTTCTACATATGTAAAAACTTGTATATTGACTATGTTTTAAATGTGTAGGGGAAGTTTCTTACCTAAAGGAGTCCCATAGTGAACATTTAAGAGCAAATGATTCCTTTTTTATTTGTATTTTCAGTTTTGCCTCTAGCACATCAGGTATTATTTAAGAAGGCTATGCCTCTGAGGTTGCATGATCATTAACTAATTCATAATTTCCCTTGCATATATTTGAATATTTTGGTGTTTCAGCCTTTCCCACACTATTTTTATTTGCACATGTCTTCACGATCACCATTATATCTTTGTTCCACCTGTACTATTATTTACTCACTCTTTGTCTTTAAATCAAATCACGCGTCTTACTCAAGTAGATTTAGTTTTAAGACAAACCTTATGGCCGGGCGCAGTGGCTCACACCTGTAATCCCAGCACTTTCGGAGGCCAAGGCGGGTGGATCATGAGGTCAGGAGTTTGAGACCAGCCTGGACAACATAATGAAACCCCATCTCTACTAAAAATACAAAAAATTAGCTGGGCATGGTGGCGGGCACCTGTAATCCCAGCTACTTGGGAGGCTGAGGCAGGAGAATCACTTGAACCCGGGGGGCAGAGATTACAGTGAGCCAAGATCGTGCCGCTGCACTCCAGCCCAGGCAACAATGCGAGACTCTGTCTCAAAAAAAAAAAAGGAACTTTATGTCGCTACCATAAATGTGAAATTACTAGAACTCACAATAAACAGAAGTTAGTAAAGACACTGAATTCTAACTAGATGCTATTGCTTGTTGAAGGCTTTGATCTTAGGAGGATTAGAAAGCATTCTAGGCCAGGTGCGGTGGCTCCCTGTGTATAATCCCAGCACTTGGGGAGGCTGAGGCAGGTGGGTTGCTTGAGCTCAGGAGTTTGAGACCAGCCTGGGCAACATGGCAAGACCCTGTCTCTACAAAAACATACAAAACTTAGCCAGGCGTGGTGATGCCCGCCTATGGTCCCAGCTACTCAGGTGGCTGAGACAGGAGGATTGCTTGAACCTGGGAGGTTAAGGCTCTAGTGAGCCATGATCACACCACTGCACTCCAGCCTGGGCGACAGAGCTAGACCCTGTCACAAAGGAAAAAAAAAAAAGAATTCTAGTGGTGCGGTGTGGAAGACACATTCTCAGCAGACTAAGGTTGTATCTTTATAACCACAAGGATTGACAAAGAACGGAAGGAGAATAACTTTCTCATAAGGCGATTCAATGTTATTTAGTGCTGTTTCTGTGTACCACCAAAAATCCTCTTACTACACACAGAATATTATAACACCATCTCATTGTCCACATGAGCTCAGAAATTGGTCATCAAAGCAGAAAAGTCTTTAAAACATTGATCTCCGGGCGGGCATGGTGGCTCACGCCTGTAATCCCAGCACTTTGGGAGGCCGAGACAGGCGGATCATGAGGTCAAGAGATCGAGACCATCCTGGCCAACATGGTGAAACCCCATCTCTACTAAAAATACAAAAATTAGCTGGGTGCAGTGGCAGACGCCTGTAATCCCAGCTACTCGGGAGGCTGAGGCAGGAGAATTGCTTGAACCCAGGAGGCGGAAGTTGCAGTGAGCCAAGATCGCGCCACTGCACTCCAGCCTGGGCGACAGAGCAAGACTCCATCTCTAAAAAGAAAATAAAATAAAATATTGATCTCCAAGAAAGTAGATCATATCTGCTCTCTATCTGACCACATTGATAAACTTGGTTATGTTTGCAGGTTAAAGAGGAAATGATGGACAACAGAGGCAACTCTAGTCTACCTGACAAACTTCCTATCTTCCCTGATTCTGCCCGCTTGCCACTGACCAGGTCTTTCTATCTGGAGCCCATGGTCACTTTCCACATGCACCCGGAGGCCCCGGTGCCATCCCCTTACTCTGAGGAGCTGCCCCTGCTGCCTTTTCCCAGTGACTCCCTTATCCTGGGAAATTACAGTGAACCCTGCCCCTTCTCTTTCCCGATGCCTTATCCAAATTACAAAAGGTGCGAGTACTCCTACGGGCCTGCCTTCATCCGGAAAAGGAATGAGCGAGAAAGGCAGCGAGTGAAATGTGTCAATGAAGGCTACGCCCAGCTCCGCCATCATCTGCCAGAGGAGTATTTGGAGAAGCGACTCAGCAAAGTGGAAACCCTCAGAGCTGCGATCAAGTACATTAACTACCTGCAGTCTCTTCTGTATCCTGATAAAGCTGAGACCAAGAATAACCCTGGAAAAGTTTCCTCCATGATAGCAACCACCAGCCACCATACTGATCCTATGTTCAGAATTGTTTGAGTCGCTGTTTCCAAATAGATATGAATAGTATCACAAAATGGGGTCTCTTACAGCATCATTCAATAGCTTTTCCTAAATGTAATTTCCATGTGGGCAGGAAATAGCTCAAATGCTAACCTATGCTGGGTATTACTCGCCTGGGTTTCAATTGTACTAAACATGATCTCATGTAGGTTGAGGAGCTGCTCTGCTTCTTTCATGAACTCTAGGGGAGCAGGGGGCCCCAGAGTCTCCGCATGTCTCACCCTGCCCTTCTCACATGCTTGGCCAGAGGCCTGGTGGCGGGTGCCTATAGTCTCAGCTACTCGGGAGGCTGAGGCAGGAGAATGGCGTGAATCCGGGAGGCAGAGCTTGCAGTGAGCTGAGATTGCGCCACTGCACTCCAGCCTGGGCGACAGAGCGAGACCAGACCTGTATCTGCAGTATAACTCTGCTACCTCTTCTCTGTGTCTCGGTTCTTCTCCACAAAATGAGAATAACAACAGCAATTCCCATGTGTTTATGATGATGATTAACAGAGCTTGACATGTAATAAGTATTCATCATGATTAAAAACTTTTTTTTGAGATGGAGTCTCGCTCTGTTGCCCAGGCTGGAGTGTAGTGATGCAATCTCGGCTCACTGCAACCTCCGCCTCCTGGGTTCAAGCAATTCTCTGCCTCAGCCTCTCGAGTAGCTGGGATTACAGGCACCCACCACCACACCCAGCTAATTTTTTTTGTATTTTTAGTAGAGACGGGATTTCACTATGTTGGCCAGGCTGGTCTTGAACTCCTGACCTCATGATCCACCCGCCTTGGCCTCCCAAAGTGGTGGGATTACAGGCATGAGACGCCACTCCCAGCCAAAAGCATTTTTTTTAGGGATGGGGTCTTGCTATGTTGCCCAGGCTGGTCTCGAACTCCTAGCCTCAACCAATCCTCCCACCCCTGCCTTCTAAAGTGTTGGGATTACAGGTGTGAGCCACTGTGCCTGGCCATCATTACTGATTATTATTATCATTATCTTGTTTTGTCCATAGCATCACCATTCTCTAGGTTCTCTAAGCTAGAAAACTTGGAGCTGCCAGGCCTTTCCTTCATACCTGGGAAGGACAGTCCCTGCCCCGTATCTTGGGGTCTGCCTTCAAAATGTGTCTATTTCTGCTTCCATGGCCAGCTTCAGCTCTTCCTTCTCCTTTAACTCCCAGGCCCCATCTGTCCCAAGGCCCAGTCAATGACCTATATCACATACTGTCTATCACACTTCTCTCCACTGCTATGCCTCTATGAAGTCTTCTCCAACTTCCTATCCCAGCCGTTACTTGTTCCTTTATTTTGTATAAATATTTCTCTTGTGGTTGCTATCCTGCTATCTTTAGACACTTTACAAACCTATCTCTGTCTTCTTCAGTAGACTGCAAGCTCCTTGAAGATAATTCATCCAGGCTTATTCATCTTCTATTCCTAGTACCCAGCAAAGAGCCTCAAATCAGGAAGGTGTCGGTGAATATCTGTTGTCACTGTTTTCTTATTGCAATCCCGTCACCTGTGTCTGGGTTATTGGTAGCAGTCTCCTGTCTGGCCTCTTGGGCTGCATTCTTAACAGGCTCCACCTCACACTCTCTGAAAGTATTTCATGTCACTTCATCGCTTAAGCTGCCTGATGACTTCCTTCTGAATGCCACCTTGTTTAAATTTATCAGCTTAGTTTTCAAAGCTCCCTACTGCAAAACAAAGCAGAAACATAAGAAGCCGTGTTTTCTCATTTCTCCTTGCCAGCAACATTTCACAAAGCCCCTGACTCTCACCGCGGGCAGCTCTTTCGCTCTTCGGAAAGAAGCTTTGAAGACACGACAGGACAGAGTACACGCCCCTCTCCCTCCTGCACCCCATTGTCTCCTGCCTGAGTCGCTACATTCCTTAAAAGATAAATGACCCGAGTTTTGGCCTTTTCCTATATGTAAGATAACATCTGATGGGGTTAGCGATGATGCCTCTGTAATCTGTAACCAGAATTACTCTCACACCCAAACCCTGATGTGAGTCTGCTTTAATGTGACTCCTAAGCAAGTTCAGTGTGATTTTGCACATGCTGAACCCATTTCCCCCAAACAGAAAATCACAGTCTTGCAAATGTATCCTTCTCTCTTCTCTCTTACTTCCTACCTAAACTGGAATATTCTCCTTTTCCCCTCCTCCACTGGAATCCCACTGTCTCATTCAAGAATCCTTCTTTCACTGCCAGAGACTTCATGGGTACTTTTTAATTTATTTCTTATTTTTTGAGACGGAGTCTCTCTCTGTCACCCAGGCTGGAGTGCAGTGGCGTGATCTTGGCTCACTGCAACCTCTGACTCCCTGGTTCAAGTGATTCTTCTGCCTCAGCCTCCCGAGTAACTGGGATTACAGGCGTGTGCCACCATGCCCAGCTAATTTTTTGTATTTTTAGTAGAGACAGGATTTCACTGTGCTAGCCAGGAGGGTCTCGATCTCCTGACCTCGTGATCTACCTGCCTTGGCCTCCCAAAGTGCTGGGATTACAGGCATGAGCCACCGCTCCCGGCCATGGGTCTCTCTTAGACTCTCTGTATGCCAAATAACTCGGCCTTGGTATATGGTCCTGGGCAGCAGTCATTTTCCTGACTATGAAGTGATGCTCCGGGAGGGCAGTCATCAGTTAAGAGGCTTTTGGTTGCAAGTAAGAAACAGCCCAATCCAGAGTGGCATAATCAATAAGGGGAACTATTGGCTCACACAGCTGAGGCCTAGAGTAGCAGCACTGCCTACAGGCAGGACTCAGTACTGTCACCGAGAACCTATTTTCAGCTGGGCGTGGGGGTGCATGTCTGTAGTCTGAGCTCCTCGGAAGACTGAGGCAAAAGGATCCCTTGAGCCCAGGAGTTTGAGGCCAGCCTGGGCAACCCTGTCTCAAAACAAACAAACCAACCCTCTATTTCCTGAGGTCTATCCTCTCTCTGAGAATAGCTTCAGTGTTCCCAAAAGGCTGTCAGAGGCTCTCAGAACTATCAGCTTTCTTGTTCAGGCATAGGAAGAAAGAGAAAGCCTATGTCCCAGGATTCCCAACCAAAGTCTCCAGATTCCTGCTGATTGGAGAGGTTCAGGAACACGCCCCTGCCTAACCAACCCCTGGGGCCAGACAGGGATGCAAGGGGTGACTGACACCCACTCTACCCCTGGAGGTGGGTACCCCAGCCTCCCTATCCACATGGATCTGCCAACTGAAACAGGACCTGGTAGAAGCAGGGTATGAATGTGGGGGAGACACCTCCAAACGTGCCTGCATACCAGGCACATAACCAGTGCACAGTGACTGTCAGAGGCCTCCAAATACGAGCGCCTCCCACGAGCAGAATCTGGACTTCTGTTCCTTTGTTGCCAGTGTCCACGCCTCTCACTCCAAATGGTCACAACACCTCTGCTCCTCAACAGAGTCCCGCCTGTTATAGACAAACAGGCCCACACCTTTGGTTATTTTGGTTTAGACTAGGGACAAATTCTATCCTAGAGTCCCCAGGCCGTCAGTGGCTCCCCCATCCCTGCCGCTAGTGTGTACAGGCAGGAGGCCCTCAGTTTCTGCGGAGGTGGCTCCTCCCTCACAGAAGTCTCCTGGGATCCGTGAGGGCTTCCCACCACCACTGACTCTTCCAGTAGTGGGGCACCCTGAGCTTTGGAGAACTGAGGCTACACTGGCCTTTTTCCCTTCTTCTTCCTCCTCTTCTCTCCAAAGGGAAACCTGGAGAACACCCCCTCCCCCATCACTTCCTGCCCCACCCCTACCTCCCAAGGCCTCCTGTCCCCCTCTCCGCATGCTCAGTGTACTCACTGGCCACAGAGGAAAGCGTCCCCAGGCTGCACGCATGGTAACCGGCCTGGCAACCAGGAGTCGGTTGGGCTGAGGCCCTGAGCCCCAACTGTCAGAAGGGGCCTGAGGCTGAAGTGGAGGCTGGGAGTTTGGGGCCGTGGGTAAGTCCTTTTGGGGTCAGACCTGTGGACTTGGGCGGGGCGGACCCTCATGGGGCTCTGGTGGGCTGCAGCAGTGCGGCTTGATCTTGGGCCCTGGTGGCAGCTGTCTCCTCTGAACGGGGGTTAGAAAGGTGATGGACGGCCCTGAGATCTCAGCTTGCCTGGGGCCAGAACTAGCCTTGTAGGTGGCCGGGGAGGAGGAAGGAGGAAAAATACTAACATAAGTTGAGCTGCTGAATACGCCAGGTGCTTTCCATGTATTCTATCCTGAGTGTAACTGGAGGGGAGAGGTTAAGTGAGCACACAGCCAGCAGGCTGTAGGGGAGGATTTAAAGCTGGGCTGCTCCAAACTCACAGCACTTGCTCTTCCAGTCCCTTCCCTGTTTCCTAAGTGGAGGTTCCCAAGGCAGGTGACTCAAAGAGGAAACTGTGAGAGTTTGTGGGAGCAGGTGGGGCCGTGCATGGACTCAACTGTCCCCAGAGGCAGCTAACTGCAGAGCTCAGCTCTGCCTCGCCCAGGCAGCCACCACTGGCTTCAAGCTGCAGCTCAGGTAATGGTGGTGCCTGTTCTCAGGTGGATCCTCTGAAGGCCATGGACTCCTCCACGGGGCCCAGGATGCCTTTGCTCAAATACTGCAGCGTGGCCACAAGCCTGAAGGCCCCTGGCTGGGACGGTGCTGCTCCACCCTGGGACCTCTCCTTCACCTACCCCTTTGCCCTCCAAGCGCCCTGGCTCACCGGGCACAAGCCCCTTGCAAGGTACCTGTCTCTGCCCCTCTGGGGGAAGTGGGTGCCCTTTTCTTTTTCCTTCGTTCTTGGCTGTTGGTGGTAGACCTTGGTGGACAGACTTGCTTCCTGAGAAGGCGGAAAGGGGTCTTCATTGTTTGGCCTATGATTGGTGTATCTGTGTGGGGTCTGTCACTCCAGCCTACACTGTGCTCCCAGAGTCCTCCAGGGTTGATCTGGCTTTAGCAGAGTTGCAGATGCTGCAGTTGGCATGAGTGAGAGAAGGCAGTCAGGGATAGCCAGTTACTAGTTTATAGCTCATTTTGCCATCAACGCTGAGACTTGGCTGGGCGCAGTGGCTCACGCCTGTAATCCCAGCAATTTGGAAGGCTGAGGCAAGCGGATCACTTGAGGTCAGGAGTTCGAGACCAGTCTGACCAACATGGCAAAACCCCATCTACTAAAAATACAAAAAAAATTGGCTAGGCATGGTGGCTCATGCCTGTAATCCCAGCACTTTGGGAGGCCAAGGCGGGTGGATTACCCGAGGTCAGGAGTTCGAGACCAGCCTGGCCAAGATGGTGAAACCCTGTCTCTACTAAAAATACAAAAATTAGCCAGGCATGGTGGCGGGTGCCTGTAGTCCCAGCTACTGAGGAGGATGAAACAGAGAATTGCTTGAACTCGGAAGGTGGAAAGGTTGCAGTGAGCCAAGATCACGCCATTGCACTCCAGCCTGGGTGACAGAGACTCTGTCTCAAAGAAAAAAAATAATTAGCTGGGCGTGGTGGCGCATGACTGTATTCCCAGCTACTCAGGAGGCTGAGGCAGGAAAATTGCTTGAACTCGGGAGGCGGAGGTTGCAGTGAGCCGAGACAGTGCCACCGCGCTCAAGCCTAGGGAACAGGGCGAGACTCTGTCTCAAAAACAAAACAAAACCAAAAAAAACAATGAGACTTGCTCGGCCACCATATGAGAAATCAACTAATGTGGGGTCTCCAGGTCCCTCTTCAGCTTCCCTTGGTACCCCTCCTTTGTCCAGGATTTTCCTGAATAGGGTCCTCAGTCCACTTCCTAAAGCATGGATACAAGAGGCCAAAGGCACCACAGCCATATATGCACATGTGGAGCGTGTCATCTCCAGGGACTCGCATTCCTGCTGCCTGATCCATTCTGCCCACATTAGGGGCATGCCAGCTTGAATGATCCTTAATGGCTCCCTTTTGTGATCCACCCGGTGGACCATCCTGTTCAAGGCTAGAGTTAAGCATGGGACTTCAGATGCCAACAAGCACAGGAAGGAGGCTGAGGGGGGCTGAGGACAGCTCAGCATGGGCCTGCAGGAGCTCCTCAGCACGAACAGCCTGGGTGCAGTGACGGCATGTTGATGGCAGCAGGAGGCAGACAGGCCCCCTTTGCATTCAGCCTTGCCCACAAAGTAAAATGGCTTCTTCAAAAACCCAAACCCTGACTCAACAACTCCCCTAGGCCAACTGGCCCTGACCACAAATTTTCTAGAACTAGCATCTCCTTTTTCTGTCCCACAGCCCCTTAGCTCCTCTGGGTTGTCCCTGCCCAAACACTTCCTCATTCCTCTGACCCCACAGCATCAAGTGGCATTACAATTTCACACCCTTGGTATTACTATCCAAGCTTCCACGCCTCATCCTGGAATCCCACACTCCGCCTTAGGATTTACCTTCCTGGCACTTTTTTTTTCAAGACGGAGTCTCACTCTGTCACCAGGCTGGAGTACAGTGGCGCAATCTTGGCTCACTGCAACCTCCGCCTCCTGGGTTCAAGCGATTCTCCTGCCTCAGCCTCCTGAGTAGCTGAGACTACAGGCACCCACCACCACACCCACCTAATTTTTGTATTTTTAGTAGAGGTGGGGTTTCACCGTGTTGTCCAGATAGTCTCCATCTCTTGACCACGTGATCCGCCCATCTCGACCTCCCAAAGTGCTGAGATTACAGGGATGAGCCACCACTCCTGGCCCCTGGCACTATTTTCTTTTCTTTTCTTTGATGGGGGGTCTCACCTTGTCACCCACTGCTGGAGTGCAGTAGTGTCATTTCAGCCCACTGCAACCTCTACCTCCCAGGTCCAAGCAGTCCTCCTACCTCAGCCTCCCAAGTAGCTGGGACCACAGGCTCACACCACCACACCCAGCTAACTTTTTGTATTTTTGGTAGAGATGGGGTTTCACCATGTTGCCCAGGCTGGTCTTGAATTCCTGAGCTCAAGTGATCCATCTGCATCGGCCTCCCAAAGTGCTGGGATTACAGGCTTGAGCCACACTTTTCCAGTCTGTTGTCTAGTGTAGGAATAAGCATTAATTAACTTGAATGTATCAAGGGGAATTACCTTTTGGTTGCCTTGAACCAACTCCCAATCCACCAAGGATGGTTCCCTTCCCTGTCCTCTCCTTCTGCCCCTCCCAGAGGTTTACCTTATCCTTCCGGAAGTCATAGATTGCCACTTCCCATATAGTTTTCTGTTCCACATGCCTCGTGTGCTGTGGTTCACCTCAGATGTACCCGTGAAACATGTTTCTTGATGTGTTTAGGACTTGTTGCTCTCCATCCACTAATTCCATTTGCTTTTTTCCAGGCACGCCTCTTCTTGCCCGTGTCTCCACATTGCCGACCCAGCATGGCAGGGGCCTGGCTGGCTGGGAAGAGCTGGAGATGCTGCCAACACATGGGTCCTAGCAAGAAGGGAAGCAGATGGTTTTTACTACCGGGCTCAAATAAAGGTCGCTCCTGAGGCAAGTCCCTGACCCCCAGTATCTCCCTGGCGTGCTCCTCTGGGTGGCCCTGTCATATCTGACATGCCTTAGCTGTGTGCATCTAGCAGGCTGGTTTCTTGGATAAGCACAGCTCTCCCATGGCCACGTTGTAGAAGTGAACATGTAATACCACTGAGTGTATCAGTTTGCTAGGGCTCCCTAACAAAGTGCAACAAACGGAGTGGCTTAAACCACAGAAATGTGTCATCTCCCATTTCTGGAGGCTGGAAGTCCACGGGTTGGCAAGGTTGGTTCCTTCTGAGAGCTGTGAAGAAGAATCATTCCCATGCCCTGCTTCTGGCTTTTCATGGCTTGCTGGCAGGCTTTGGTGTTCCTCAGCTTATAGAGGCATCACCTTGATCTCTGCCTTTACCTTTACGGGGCTTTCTCCCTGAGTGTGTGTCTGCCCACATTTCCCCCTTTATAGGGACATCAATCACACTGGATTAGGGACCTGCCATATCCAGTCCTCATCTTAATTACATTTGCGATGACCCTATCCCCAAATAAGGTCACATTCTGGGGGCTAGGACTTCAACATATGAATTTGGCAGGGGGCAAGACATGTTGGCTCATGCCTGTAATCCCAGCACTTTGAGAGGTAGTGGTGGGAGGATTGCTTGAGGCCAGGAGTTCAAGACCAGCCTGGGCAACATAGCAAGACCCTGTCTCTACAAAAAATTTAAAAATTAGCCAGGCATGGTGACACATGGCTGTAGTCGCAGCTACTTGGGAGGCTAAGGCAGGAAGATCACTTGAGCCCCAAACTGATGGCACCACTGCACTCCAGCCTGTGGGAGGAGGGTGGAGGTGGGGAATGGGACACAATTCAATGCATAACAGAGAAGAAAATGTACTTTAAAAGTACTTTGTTGAGGCAAATTCAGTGTGTTGAATGAACACTAGCCTAAGGGAAAGGTGGAACGAGATGTGTTTGCTCACATGCACGGGTGTGTGCTGGTACACAGAGAAGCACACTCCCGCCACGCTGGGGGCCAGGCCTGGCCTGTACTTCAGTGGCTACTCATTTCTTTTTTTTTTTCTTTTTTTTTTTCAGAGTCAGACTTACTTTGTGAATGTAGATTCATGAAGGGAAGACTAGTGTAAATTCTTTAAAAATATGAATTTCAGAATTTCCAATCAAAAGTCAGTTTTCAGCTGGGTGCGGTTGCTCACGCCTGTAATAACAGCACTTTGGAAAGCCAAGAAGGGTGGGTTACCTGAGGTCAGAAGTTCAAGACCAGCCTGGCCAACGTGGTGACACCCCATCTCTACTAAATATACAAAAATTAGCCGAGCGAGGTGGTGCGCTCCTGTAGTCTCAGCTGCTTGGGAACCTGAGACAGGAGAATCGCTTAAACCCAGGAGGCAGAGGTTGCAGTGAACCAAGATCACGCCATTGCACTCTAGCCTGGGTGACGAGCAAAACTCTATCTGGAAAAAAAAAAAAAAGTCAATTTTCAAGTAACTAATATGTGAATTAAAATGAAATTCTAGCAAAGCTTTGCTCAAATATAGGTTCTGTCCAGTGATTTGGTAAAAATAATTTATAACCAGAGTTTATTTCTCTTCTAAATCACAGAGTACTTGAAACGGCTTGTACTTTTAAGTAGCTGCAGCACCGTTCTCTCACTTTTGCTATTCATTTGCTTAGCTAACCCTTTCCTCGTCGCCTTGTCGACTGCAAGGGCGGTGCTGAGGCAGCCCTGTGGCCACAATCGCTCCTCGCCTGCATGAGCCTCGCGGGTGAACAACCATCCTGTTGGTCTTGGACACATCCCTGGTTGGTCTTGGACACAGGAGCGACGCTTCTTGCGGGTGCTGGAAGGAAGAGATTGCATTGAGAAAAGGTCCAGGGAGGACCCAGGTTACTCCTGGCAATTGCAGGTCAAAAATTTGGTAGGAGGAAAGAAAACCAGGCAAAGGAAGGGAATGGAAAGAAAGAGGCAGGAAGTGATCCACAAGAGTTGCCCGAGGCAGGAAGAGATTCAGGGAGGCACAACCGCGCCACACAGCCTGCCTGTCTTGGCTTTGACTGGCTTGAAGCAGCATCTGCCCTGTCCCTTCTTTAGGTGCCTGTCACTGTTTGGAAGGCAGCCCCTGGGCCTGGTGTGGGGGCATCGTAGGGAACCTGGGTGCTTCCTACTCTACTTTGTAATGCCAGGTCTTATTCTGAGTGTTTTCTTTCCCACAGCTGGAGAGACAGGGGGTCCTGCTTGTGGAATTCGAGGCTCCTCTTGTCGCAGGCCCAAAGCTGCCAGCCCGGCAGCAGAGAGTGGTCTTAGAAGAGGATGTCATTCCTCTCTCACCATCGGTAGGATACTCACTGAGACCAGGGGACAAGGTGCTGGCAATCTGGAAGCCAGGCCAACAGCAGTATGGCCCTGGCACTGTTCTTTTGGGCTTGGAGATGAGAGATCCCCAGAGAGGTAAGAGAAGCTGCTCTGACCCACCAGTCCCCAGAAGGAGCCAGGCTGTAATCAGGCCACAGGAGAGAGCCAAGGGTGCATCTACAGCTTAGGGGTTTCTAAGGCATTAAGAAGAGAATTTTTCCCCCTTGCTTGCTGCTTAATCTTGAGGCAGCAACAGATGCCTCAAGATGCACATTGTATCTTTCAGATTATATAAAAAAAAATTGTAATCAGGGTAAGTGGCCTAAAACTCTCATATCTATATTGCTTAGCTAAACCATGGTTTAGCTACTCATGACCCAGCCCTCACCAGGTCCTCCAGGGACCAGACAGTCCTCTTCTGCAGGGTCAGTCAGTACCACTGTAATTCAGAGAATGACAGAATGAGGCTTCTACTGAGAATGCATTTTGGTTTTGGCAAGAAAAGTGAGCCCCTGCAGGCCACTGTAGTCCAGGAGGCAGGGAGGCTCAGGCAAGTCCTTGGGAAGTGGAGGTAACTATGGTGCAGGTGAAGGATGTTCCTGGCAGGCTCTCCACGGAGAGGTGCATGTGAGGAGCCAGGCAGCCAGAGCAGAGGGGCCAGGCTGAAGCTCTGCCTTTGCCTGTGTGGATAGGAGAGGCTTTATCCCACTATTAGGAAGTGGAAGCTACTTGGGAGGCTGAGGCAGGAGGATGCCTTGAGCTTGGGAGGTTGAGGCTGCAGTGAGCTATCACTGTGCTACTGTACTCCAGTCTGAGCCAGACCCTGTCTCAAAAAAAAGAAAAAAAAAAGAAAGAGATAATTGGTAATTATAACAAAATGTTGCTGTTTTTTGTTATGTAGCATCAAAGGAAGAAGAAATCACTGTTCATTTCTGGAATGGCAAAGCCGCTAAAGTGCCCCTAGGTGGGGTCCAGTCGGTGTCCCTGGCCATCTGGAAGAAGGCTATGGAGAGGCTGCACAAGTCTTTCACCAGGGAGCACCCCAGGCCCCTTCACTGGGCCCCTTGCTGCTCTCTGCTGGGGCCAATCACTGGGTGCATCACTAACGAGCTTCCTCCGGATGCTCCATTCCTGTGCCCTCTCTGCCACCCTCATGTCTGCTGCCAGCTGCTGTACCAGGGCTGCCTCTGTGGCTGCCCTCCATGTGGCACCACTTGGTGGCCTCTAACCAGGACCTCAGAAGTCACAGCCAGAGAACTTCCAGAGTTGGAGCCCACAGCACAGCTTTTGCCCCTGGAAGGTCCTAAAGAGAAGAAAGTAGCAACGCACGCTCCCCTGGCTGTTTCTTCCTCCTCGTCCTCCTCCTGTGAACAAGATGGTGTGGAGAATGATCTGGAGATGGGCCCTCCCCAGAGACTGATGGTGAACAGTGCAGTCAACACAGATCCCATCCTTCTTGAGATGCCTCTGAGGCAGAGTGGACTCTGCCAGCCTGAGTGGAGGTACTGGAAGAGAAACGGGCCTGAGCCATGCCCTGGGAAGCCAGGTATACCAGGGGAGTGGGCTTGCCTTCTCAGGCAGGGGCTGGGGCCCCGGCTCCCTTCCCTCCCACATGTCCCTTAGGAATTTGATGCACATGTCCACTCTGTTGGGACTGCAGTAATCCTTGGGAGTCTGGTCACCCTGAAGAGGAGGCTGTGGCAAGAGGGAAATAGCAGGTTTCCATTTCAGCTATGAGGCCCAAAGGAGCAGAAGGATGAACTGATCTTTGTGCTAAGGTTGCATCCCTATTTAATACCTGCCTTTTTCTTTCTTCACTAGTCTCTGCTGACAGAGCACTGCCATTGTCTGTTTTTAGTCCCCTCCTTTTTTCTTGGAGGCCTTGGTTTTTCTCTAGATGAACAGTCCAAATGCCTCCAGGTGTTGAAGAGTTGATGCACTGAAGCATAGAAACGGGTCTTAAGCATTGGTCGTGAGGCCCCACTCTCCCGCTGGGTCCCTCAGTAAGTGAGCGGGGAGGACCTGGGCACTGCGATGTGCTTCTTATCCCTCATGGCCAACAGGGAAGCCATGTGCTGTTGCCGCTGGCAGTCTGCAGCCAGTCCCACGCTGCATCGCCTCCAGCTGAGAACTGTGTGGCGGGCCCTGCTAGGTTCGGGGAGCCCATCCTATCTAAATTCCCAACAGAGTCCGGAAAGAGCAGAAGCCTGTCAGAGCTGTGTGAAGGAGGTGGCCTGGATAAGTCTGGCCCTTGACAAGATTCTGGGGGTCCTGGGGTCACTGAGCGTATCTGGGGCAGGGAGGCTGTGAGGTGAAGGAACACCACTGCTAAGGGCTTAGATCTCTAGGTACTGCCCACACTGGGACCCACTGGGGGTCCCTGGTTGAGACCATAGCCCTATTTCTAGGACAGCCACTGAGCCAGAAGGACTGCTCAGCCCATGAGGGTTTTTTTTTTTCTTTTGGGACAGAGTCTCACTCTGTTGCCCAGGCTGGAGTGCAGTGGCATGATTTTGGCTCACTGCAACCTCTGCCTCCCAGGTTCAAGTGATTCTCATGCCTCAGCCTCCCCAGTAGCTGGGATTATAGGTGCATACCACCATGCCTGGCTAACTTTTTGTATTTTTAGTGGAGATGGTGTTTCGCCGTGTTGGCCAGGCAGGTCTCGAACCCCTGGCCTAAGTGATCTGCCCGCCTCGGCCTCCCAAAGTGCTGGGATTATAGGCATGAACCACCAAGCTGGCACCAATGAAGATTTCAATCTTGCCCCAGGGGTAAGGACTTTATTAGTGTTCAGTTCCAGAAAGTTGAGAAATTGTTTGTAATGAGAAGCTTTCCTGGTGACTCCTCTGAACCCCTGGGCTTTGGTTATTTTTCTTTTTTTTTTTTTTTTGGAGACAGAGTCTCGCTCTGTCACCCAGGCTGGAGTGCAGTGGCGCAATCTCGGCTCACTGCAAGCTCCGCCTCCCGGGTTCACGCCATTCTCCTGCCTCAGCCTCCGGAGTAGCTGGGTCTACAGGCGCCCGCCACCACGCCCAGCTAATTTCTTTTGCATTTTTAGTAGAGACGGGGTTTCACCATGTTAGCCAGGATGGTCTCGATCTCCTGACCTCGTGATCCACCCATCTCGGCCTCCCAAAGTGCTGGGATTACAGGCGTGAGCCACTGCGCCCGGCCTACCCCTGGGCTTTGGGAGGGGTGGGGAGGAGTATGTCTGCTGCACTTGGATTTTATATGAGGATTTTCCCCTATCTCTCATAGGCCCAGCTGTGCTCTTCCTCCACTCTCCAGGAGGAAACTTTGTATTGAAAATATAAAATGGGGAGGTGGGTCCTAGGCTTCTGTGAAATGGGTTACTCCAATCTTCAAATGGCAAGCCTTGGCAGCAGCCACTCAGAAATGGTGATTTCGCTGGGCACAGTGGCTCACCCAGCACTTTGGGAGGCCGGGGGGTGGGGGTGGGGGGACAGATCACTTGAGGTCAGGGGTTCGAGACCAGCCTGACCAACAAAGTGAAACCCCGTCTCTACTAAAAATACAAAAATTAATCAGGCATTGTGATGCACGTCTGTAATCCCAGCTAGTTGGGAGGCTGAGGTACGAGAATCGGTTGAACCCAGGAGGCAGAGTGAGCCACTACACTCCAGCCTGGGCGACACAGTGAGACTCTATCTGCAAAAAAAATAAATAAATAAATAAAAAGAAAAGAAAGAAGTGCCGGTTTCTTTCTCCATTTGAAAGAAATGCAGCTATGGAGAATTTAGCATGAAAACTCTAGAGTTTGGCACCATTGTCTTTATATTATCATTTGTAGAGAGGGCATAAAGAAGATGGTACCAAACTCTAGAGTTTTCATGCTAAATTCTCCATAGCTCCCAATGCCTCTTGCTCCAGCACAGCTTGGAGAAAGAAGAGCTGTACCTACTCAACAGAGAGGGGTCTGTGGGGAGCAACTGAGACAGTGCCAAGCCCAGCACAGGGGAGAGGGACAACCAGAGGGGCCACGGAGGCCAGACATACCCTAGGTACCATGTCTGTGTTCCCACTGCTGTGGTTTGCTCCATAGCAAACTCTAGAAGGGTTCCAAACCTGATTAAGTCCAAACAAATTTCCCCTGGCCCTAAGTTTACACAGCTCTTACTGCTACTGCCCAAAGCCACTTACACCTACAGTCTCTCTCCACCACCACATTTAAACAGATCCACTCCAAAGTTATTTTCTCCCCTGAAATAAATTCTAATAATTGACTATAAAGAAGAGAACTATAGTATCTTCAGGTACTTGGCCTGGCTTTCCTGTTAAATACTGGATCTTGTGTTAAGCTCTAGGGAAGGTTCCTGGGGCTGACCCATGAGCATCATCAGCATGTTCCCAAATATATGGAGAGCATGCCCGAGACGGGGTGTGGAGACATGGCCATCCCTCGTCCTCACCACACGACTGCCTGCTCACTAGTGAAGAGAAGCACAGAAAACCAGGGTCAGGGCTGAAACAAGGCAAACACCAGAGCTTTGCTTTTCTCCCCTCCAGGTTTTGTATCTTTTAAAGGAAATATGCTGTTTTGCTTCTCCTAAACATGCTTGATGTTTAATCAGTTCTTTTTTTTTTTTTTTGAGACGGAGTCTCGCTCTGTCGCCCAGGCTGGAGTGCAGTGGCGCAATCTCGGCTCACTGCAAGCTCCGCCTCCCTGGTTCACGCCATTCTCTTGCTTCAGCCTCTCCGAGTAGCTGGGACTACAGGCGCCTGCCACCACGCCCGGCTAATTTTTTTTTTTTTTTTGTATTTTTAGTAGAGACGGGGTTTCACCGTGGTCTCGATCTCCTGACCTTGTGATCCGCCCGTCTCGGCCTCCTAAAGTGCTGGGATTACAAGCGTGAGCCACCGCGCCCCACCAATCAGTTATTGCTATCAGGACTCGACATCCGTTCTGTCGAGTGCTGATGCCCGACACTCAATTTTGAGCTTTGCCTCTCACAAAAGCTCTTGCATAGGTTTCTCTGTCCTCCACACTTTCCCTTACTTTTAGTTACAGGCAGTGAGAGGTTACAATCAGATCCTAATAGTCCTAGGGGGGCCAGATTGTGAGCTGCTGGCAGGGAGGTGCTTTCTGCCTCCTTTGAAACAGGATTCAATCTGTAGTTTTAAAAGAAACGTAAAAAGCGTTCCTTCCCTTTTAGATTGGTCTATTCCTCAGGAAGTCACATCTCCCATTATTTTTGTTTTGCTCCAATATTTTATTTTTAGAGACAGGGTCTCACTATGTCACCCAGGCTGGAGGGCAGTGGCACGATCATAGCTCACTGCAGCCTCAAACTCCTGGGCTCAAGCAATCCTTCCGCCTCAGCCTCCCAAATAGTTGAGACTACAGGTGTGCACCAATGCACCCAGTTCAATTTCTTAAAATTTGTTTTTCTATCAGCTTGTAATCTCTTCTTTGTGGTCTGTGTTATCAGTGATCAGTGAAGGTGTCAAAGCTCCTTTAACTGGTGGCAGTCAGTTACCTTTGCTTGCCCTACTGGCAGTTTAGAAAACACATCCAATAACTTCTTCACAACTCCAAATCTTGGGTATCAGATGATGTTTCCCAAAAGCATAAGGGCCAGAAATGATAACAATTTTTTTCTCTAAATATAGAAAACATTACATGGACACATTGCATGATGGCAAAAGAAAACAGGCCAGGTGTAGTGGCTTATACCTGTAACTGCAACACTTTGGGAGGCTGAGGCTGGAGGATTGCTGGAGCCCAGGAGTTCAAGACCAGCCTGGGCAACATAGTGAGACCCTGTTTCTACAAAAAACTAAACAATTAGCTGAGCATGGTGGTGTGCGCCTGTGGTCCCAGCTACTGGGGGCTGTAGTGAAGAGGGGGTGGCAGGTGGGAGGATGGCTTGAGCCCGGGTGGTCGAGGCTGCAGTGAGCTATGATCATGCCACTGCATTCCAGCCTGGGTGATATAGCAAGACCCTGTCTCAAATACATAATAAATGAAAAGAAAACAATGCTTGAGCTTACAGATACTTCAGTGATCCTTGTTTTAGTTCTACTTATCCCATCAAAATGGTGGCTTATTCAACCTAAGTAATTGACTTTTGGGTTTAGGAACAAGATATTCCAACATCTGCAAAGAAGAAAAGGATCACAAACAGCAGAGAGCACAAACTGTAGTAGTGGGGACTACCAAGGAGCTGGTCTCGAAAGCAATCCACACGAAGCCACCGCAGACCCCGCCAGGGGAAGCTGAACACAGAAAGTGGAGTCAGAGCCTTGCAATACGTCAGTGGAACAAGAATTCCTGTTAGACTAAGAGCCCTGAGGATCTAGGTAAAGCAGAATGGCTGGAAAGGGGCTTCCTAAGGACTCCTCACACGGGTCTTAAGACCTTTTGGGTCACATCCCCTTTAAGAACAGTAAAACCTATGACCCCTTGTCCCAGAAAAATGCACATACCCTCAATTTTGCATGTAATTTCAGAGGCTTATGGAACCCATGAATTTAATCACAGGCTTCTTGGGGGTGCAAGGATCCCCATTTAAATGACCCTCTGTTCTATGGTATTGGGTAGGGGTCTGCTTTATTAGGCCCTCTGAATATGGAGTCTATTCCTCACTAAGAATGATAATATAGCCCTACTTAAAACTTCATTTCCTTCATATAAAATACTGGCACCTTTCCCAAGGAAAGGTTTGTGTTCAAAATAAGAGAATCGCCAGGCAACGAAACTGGGAGATGTCACAGTACTGCTGTGGCAGCTTCAAGACGTTTGGGACACAGCAATGACTTTTTTTTCTGAGACAGGATCTTACTCTGTCACTCAGGCTGGAATGCAGTGGCGTAATCATGGCTCACTACAGCCTTGAACTCTTGGGCTCAAGTGAGCCTCCCACCTGAGCCTCCTGAGTAGCTACGACCTGAGTAGCTAGGCACATGCCACCACACCTGACTAAATTTTTTACTTTTTGTAGAGATAGGGTCTCACTGTGTTGCCCAGGCTGGTGTTGATTACTAGGCTCAAGTGATCTTCCTGCCTTTGTTTCCCAAAATGTTGGGATTACAGGTATGAGCCACCGCACTCAGCCACATCAATGACTTTAAAATCAGTGACTTTTGATTCTTAAAATTGCAGTTGGCATAACAATCTATGGATTTTTTCCCCTTTTATAGGTAAAGAATAAACATGGTAAATACTCAAGGAGAGTTATACAGAGTGGCTGACAAGGCCTTCTTCAACGGAAGGAGGCAGAGGACAGGCCACAGGTAACAGTCAAATAACCATTAGTATCTCCACCCCACGAAGACCTCCCTGCAGATAAGCAGCAGGAAGGCACCTGTTGTGAGGGCTATAGGAGTGTGGGGTCCTGCCCTGGGGCTCCCTGCCAGGGCCCTGGTGAAACTGCTTTAAGATGCCTCTTCCACGGAAGGGGGGTCAGCCTGCTTTGGGCAAATGTGTCCACAGCCACTCTGCCACCTTCCCATAAAGCCTAAAGTTGTACATGAGTGACATTTTGTTTCACCTCTTAATAAAAATGAATTCTCTTCATTTCCAAATCTCTTTATTATCATAATTAACCTTTACTTGGAAAGCAAGCAGTAAAACCTGTTCAGACAGCATCATTATATTACTTTCAGGCAAACAAGCATGGAGGACTTCTACACCCTCAAGTTAAAAAAGGCACTGAGGCTGGGTGCGGTGGCTCACGCCTGTAATCCCAGCACTTTGGGAGGCCAAGGTGGGTGGATCACGAGGTCAAGAGATCAAGACCATTCTGGCCAACATGGTGAAACCCCGTCTCTACTAAAAATACAAAAAAAATAGTCGGGCATGGTGGCGGGCGCCTGTAGTGCCAGCTACTCGGGAGGCTGAGGCAGGAGAATGGTGTGAACCTGGGAGGCGGAGCTTGCAGTGAGCCGAGATTGCGCCACTGCACTCCAGCCTGGGCAACAGAGCAAGACTCTGTCTCCAAAAAAAAAAAAAAAAAAAGCACTGAAAGAGACAGACTCCAGTTCCTGGGAAGGCTGACCCGGTCAGCACTAAAAACAGGATTAATGTATAGCTATTAAGAGAATCATACAGTGGCTTTATTCTTACTACTTCAAAAAAGGTGATGTGATGGCGGTGATGGTCAACATCACACAGGGAAGACCAGGTCCACACTTTGTCCAGAATCAACTGCTACCACATGAGTCTTCTTGGTTAAGTCATTTGAGCCCACAGTGACAGAATAGGTCCCTGGATATACTTCTATGTAGAGGTCCTTAGAGATGTTCTCAGCCTAGAAGGAAAAGAGAATATTAGCAGTTTAGAGATTTTATACCCCAGTGCCACCATGGCCCCCCAGCAGGCTACCTGTCTATGCAGAGGTGTGATGGAATGAAGCGCTAATGTGGGAGACAGAGGTCCTCCTTTCAAGGCTCAGCCTGCTCACATACAACACTGTCATTTTGGTAGGTCTCAGCCTTTCCTTATTTCTAGAACTGTGATAATACCTCACAAATAAGCATGTGAAAACGCTCTGTAAATGCTGAAGTGTTACATGAACATGAAGGATTATAAAAAGAACACTCTACTTGGAGTTAGGCAGAGGGAAAGGCTAGAGGCCACTGTTTTGGGGATCAGAAGTAGACAGTGGCACTTAGCACAGATGAGCAGTAATGACAAGGTACTCGGGAGTGATGAGAGCCCTTCTTTTAAACTGCTTTGCTAAGTTCACTATCAGGAAGATGAGAGGCATTTCTTTTGTCCTAAAGCTCAGAACAATTTGAGTGAATTCCATTTTGTCACTGAAGCAGCAATTCAGCTGGCTGACAAAACTCTCCCTTGGAGGACTGGTTCTCCCAGAGTACAAAACATTGGAAGCTAGAGTTAATGGAAAGATTTTATTTAGAGCCGAACTGAGCACAGTCTTCCAAGGGTAGACTTCACTCATGGCTGGGAGGTTATATCAGGTGTGCAGGCAGAGGATGGGTCTCAGTTCAAATGGCAAAAGGACAAAATCACAAACCAGAAAAGAGCCTGTAATTAAGGGCCAGAGTGACAGCTGGGATGCCATTATATGCTTACTTAATGCTGAGAAGGGGCCACAGGCAGAAGCTGTCGATTCCACTACCACACACAGGAAAAGCCAAACTACTGGCCAGCAAATTGCACTCAGAGGAATAAATGATCATGTTTACATTTTTATGAAATATCCCCTCTTCCTCCTACCTTGCAGATGGATTTGAAGCCAATTTTTTCCAAAGCTGTTTTATGTTGTATTCTTTCATGCCTGTCCAGTTACTGCAAAATTGGAAGTCTACCATCCTTTAACTGATGTAAATGTGTACGACAATGTCATTAACTATTTATTGGTTGTCAACCATGTAAATAAAAGTCACTTTTAGAAAATATGGTTACATCAGAATTGCAGAAAGCCAAGGATGCTTCATTTGCACACAAGGGAACATAGAGATAAGGTTGGCATGTGGCTGTAGAACTCCAACACTGTGGAACATCAGCATTACCAAAAGTCAGCAAGTGTTGAGAGGCGTCTAAGCCTTAACAACTTATATTTGTACTAGAAGCAGAATATTCTTAATTGTTACTAACTCTAGTATACTCCAAATCCTGACTAGTAGCAAACTGTATACAAACAAAAAGTAAGAAATGTATTGCGGCACCATGCTGAATGAAGTTCCTTTCCTCAGAATTCTAGCCTTCCAAGTTCCAAAAAGGATCCCCTGGCTTCATGAACTAATGAGTACTTTATCCTAAAAATGAAAAACTCATTATATGTTTTTACAGAGAAACATTTGTGGAAAAGAATAAATGCCTTCAAATGTTTTGGAACCTGATCTCACCAAATGTGTATGTTTCGGAATTTCAGCAATGGTTTTCACTTTGTTAGCAGGAGGATCGTGCCCCTCCTGCTGCTTGAACAGATGGTGGAATTCCAGCAGGACCCAGTGCCAGCCCAGCTGAGCTGTAGGAACTGAGAGGCGAATACTTCACATTCTTTCCAACCACAACTGTGAGTTCAGGCACAAAGAGTATCCCTGAAGCTTAGAGTGAAGGAAGAATACCAAGAAAACCTAATTTTACACTGAACCAAGATTTTGTGTGCCCTTCTTAAGTGTAAGAACATCTCAACTTAAAAATACTATAGACTCAATTCAAATAGCCCTCTAAGAACCATGTCAACTGGTTCATGGAGTTGCAAGGGTGGTGAAACCCAGTCCGTAAGCAGTTCCGTACTCACAGGTTGGGATGCCTCTGGAGCATGCTCTGATATCTGATAGATGCCTCCAGGACCAAGGGATGTCTTTTTTCTGTCTTTTCTCTGAAGAGACAAGTAGAACACTGATTTGTGCCCAAGCTTTCACTTTTGGATTGTAAAGAGAAGTTTTCTTCTACCTTATTAGGAGTTAGTAATTGTTCTGTCAGCTTTTTCTAAGTTGTCATCTAAGTCATTAAGGCATTTTTAAGTGAATTCTGTGAGGTATTTTTAGTCAGGTGTTTACTATAATTTTCATCCTTACATGGGCTTCGGAATCAGACACACCTGAGTTTAAGTCCTATCTCTGCTATTTACTAAGAGAGATTAACTTCTCTTGAGCCTTGGTTTTCCAGTCTGTAACATGGCACTCTTGGATTGCAGGGAAAATTTAAAATGCAAAAGTGACACTTAGGCTCTCAATACATTCTCTTCTGTGCTTCTTCTAGGAGTGGGGGTGGTCCTAGAAGGGAACAGGCTGACTGATAAAGCCAATTTCCCTTAGAAGGAACTTACATTTTAAAGGGAGGGATGGGAACGACTCTTCCCCACATGTACCTAAGTGCACCCTTTAGGGTCAGGTGCACTTAGGTAAGAGTTCAGGCTAGGCCAGAAAAGGGGACTCAGGACTCAAGCTCTGGCACCACTACTCACCTCCCAGGCCAGGGGAGGCGTGTGGGAGGTGCTTCGAGTGTGCACTCAGCCCTTGCTCATGTCCCTGTGCCCACTCTCCCATCCTTTTCCTAAACTTCCTCCCTCTAACACCCCAAAATGGCTGACAGACCAAAGAAGTCAAGAATCCAACTTAGACTCCGGAATAGACTCTGGACTTCAGTTTGCTATCTTTGAGTACAAGTAGGGTAGTTTAAAACAAAAGCAAAAACCTAGTCTCTTCAGAAACCACCACCATCACCTCCTCCTTTGAATGAGTTCAATAAGCAGAATCTTTGGCTTCCCCAGAATGACATGTGGTAAAAGGTAAGTTTGCAGGGAGAGGCCCGTAATTATTACCTTTACAAAAAGTATTTTCTTAAAAGAGACCCCCGTCCCCACACTTCCCTTGTACTTTCTTTTTAAAAATTATGAAAGACATGGGCCAGGCATGGTGGCTCATGCCTGTAATCTCAGCACTTTGGGAGGCTGAGGCAGGCAGATCACCTGAGGTCAGGAGTTCAAGACCAGCCTGGCCAACACGGTGAAACTCTGTCTCTATTAAAAAATGCAAAAATGGGCCAGGCATGGTGGCTCACGCCTGTAATTCCAGCACTTTGGGAGGCCAAGGCAGGCAGATCACGAGGTCAGGAGATCGAGACCATCCTGGCTAACACAATGAAACCCCGTCTCCACTAAAAATACAAAAAATTAGCCGGGCGTGGTGGCGGGCGCCTGTAGTCCCAGCTACTTGGGAGGCTGAGGCAGGAGAATGGCGTGAACCAGGGAGGTGGAGCTTGCAGTGAGCTGAGATCGCGCCACTGCACTCCAGCCTGGGCAACAGAGCAAGACTGTGTCTCAACAAAAAAAAAAAAAAGAAAGAAAGAAAGAAAGAAAAATACAAAAATTAGCTGGGCCTGGTGGTGTGCGCATGTAGTCCCAGCTACTTGGGAGGCTGAGGCAGGAGAATTGTCTGAACCTGGGAGCAGAGGTTGCAGTGAGCCGCGATCGCACCACTGCACTCCACCTTGGGTGACAGAGTGAGACTCCCTCTCAAAAAAAAAAAAAAAAAAATTACCAAAGACATGACAGTTATCACCTTACAGTAAAAAATGTAATTATTAAAAATCTTCCCCCAGCCTGGGCAACATGGCAAAACCCCATCTCTATTAAAAACATTAAAAATTAGCTGGGTGTGGTGGCATGCGCCTGTAGTCCCAGCTACTCGGGAGACTCAGGTGGGAGGATCACCTGCCCAGGAAGTCAAGGCTGCAGTAAGCCGTGATTGCTCCACTGCACTCTAGCCTGGGTGACAGAGTAAGACCCTGTCTCAAAAAAAAAAAAAAAAAAGAAAAAGAAAAACAATTCCTATTCCTAGATGTAGAAGAGGATATTTGGAGCTCTTTTTAAAAAAAAATAGAGAAAGGGTCTACGTTGCCCAGGATAGAGTGCAGGGGATAGTCACAGGGGCGATCATTGCATGCACCACATTCCAGGCTTGGAAGCTCTTTTCTTTAAACCTGCCTGAGAATCCCATGGCCCAGGACTGCAAGTTCAACTAAAGATCCTACGGTGGCATCAATCTTATATTTTTGACAACCTCCTATTTCATGTTCATTGCTGTAAGTTCTCTAAGGCTATGAATTTACAGATTTCTGTTAAGCACTGTAATGCCAAGTTACACAGGCATCCAGTGACACACAGTCTAGCAGGGGCTCTTGAATATAGGGTGTCATAACTTGGTAGACTGAAGGCATGGTGCAGGACAGTTAAGTACACTTACCTGACCATTCCCTAGGTCCGAGCACATGTGCAGCTTCGACTCGCCTCTGTGGTAACGATAGACATGGGTTGCCCCTCCTTCCTCTGGCACAGATGAATAATATTTCTAGAGACGTAATGTCAAAGACGTTAGCTAACCGAATTGTCTTGTCAAATTTTCAAAAAACCCTGATATTTGGGCAAAGTACAGTTAAGGAGGGAGGCAAGAGAGCAAAGGTGAATTACCTGCCCTCTTGACAGGCCTCTGAAGTCATGCAACGAACCTTAGCCCACCCAAAGTGGCTGCAGAGAAAGAAATGCATTTGGCATCCCCATGCTGCCACCTGCTGCCTCTGTAGGGCAAGAACACTGGCTAACTAAAGGTGGGCAGGACCATGCTCTCTGCCAGGTTAAACAAATTTCACATCTTTGCCCCCATGTTCAATGCACATATCCTTTCATTTCCTCCCCTAAAAAATGTGGATGAACAGTTCCATGTTTATTGTCTAAGTCTCAAGACAAGGACACAGTAAGAGAGGGGTACATTTTCTTGAGATTTAGAAACACAGCAGGAAATGAAACATAAACCCAAGAGCTCTGCAGCCCTTTTCTCTGTGCTTCCTGTGCACGGGGGAGTGGAGGGAGAAGTCTCTAATTTAAGAAGAATCTTCCAAAAGATCGGAAAACAGTTACATTTCTCTTGTGTGCTTCCTTCCTCCCCCTCAAAGTTAGCCTTAGACTTGCCCTTGATAATGACTAATGATGAGGACATCACAGCCCTGCTTGTTTTGAACACATGGTAGGGACACTGTCTAAAAAACATGTGACCAGAGGAATGAGAAGCTGGGGAAAGCACTTGAGGACACAGACCTAAAGATGTGTTTTAGTGGCTGCTTCAAACTGTGGAGGCAAACCCAGTACACAATTCTTAATTCTATCTCTAGAAAGCCAAGGGGTTGTGAGGCTCCATTTCCTAACAGAGACTTGAACTGTAGCATGAACTGAAAACCAAAATGAAGAACAGCAATTTGCTAAACCTCAAACCAAAGACAAATATTATTCCTTTTACTGAACCATGAACTAAGGGTTTAATCACTTTAGAGTTGAAGCTATTGATTTTTCTAAAACCACTGAACAATACAAATAAGATAAAAATATTCCCTGAACTATTCCTCTTTGGTTGGAATCCTATTCTTGGAGTCAGGGATTCTTATAAAAGACGTAGAAAGATTAGAGTTTTTTGAGATCTTAACATATGAAACTGAAAAGCAGGGCAGAAACAACGTATTCTCTTCCATCTCCCTTGTGGATCAGCCTCCTTACAACCATGTAGGACTCACGAAGTGTTAAGGCTGCAAGAGGCCAGAGTCTGCTGTAATTCCTAGAAGACAGCGCCTTCCATGCAGGTAATTTCCTTGAATGTTTTTTGGCCTGCCTTCAACATTCCCTAAGTATCGAAAGATGACTTGGCTGGGTATGGTGGCTCACGCCTGTAATCCCAGCACTTTGGGAGGCCGAGGCGGGTGGATCACAAGGTCAGGAGATCGAGACCATCCTAACACAGTGAAACCCCATCTCTACTAAAAATACAAAAAATTAGCTGGGCGTGGTGGTGGGTGCCTGTAGTCCCAGCTACTAGGGAGGCTGAGGCAGGAGAACGGTGTGAACCCGGGAGGGAGAGCTTGCAGTGAGCCGAGATCGCGCCACTGCACTCTAGCCTGGGCGACAGAGCAAGACTCTGTCTCAATTAAAAAAAAAAAAAAAGTTAAAAAAGCCCCCTAATATTTAACTTATTTGCTATGGAATTTGGCAAATAAACTATTTTTCCTCCTACTAGACTGAAAGATCACTGAGGGCAGAAGACCTTTTCTGACTTTTCATTGCTATATTGTCAGCTACAGAGTTAGGCATTCAATAAACATTTATTGGGTGAATTCTAACTTGGATTTACCCCCTGGTTTAAGTCCTTGGCTGATTACAATCTGACCATGAAGGCTGGGCAGGAGAAATAGGTAGTCTCCAGATTTTCCCTAAATTCCAGAAAGATCCAAATGTGGTCCATCAGCAGGTGATGGGGCATAGCTTTGGTTCACACCAACTTACCTCACACTGACTTGAAGTATAGTCCATGAATTCAGCCATTGTTCTGAAGGAAGCACTAAGGGTTGGGGGTCTCTCTTCTCTCTATTTGAATAAACGGCACGTCACAGGTTAGCTCTAGGATTCCCTGCTGGAGAATGAAGCCATTTTGGAAATAGTCTACTTTTTACTTTTGGAAAGGCTCTGCAAGTTTATGTCAGAAAGAACGATGTTATTGAGAAAGAATTCCAACTCTAAAAGATAGACATGCAATTTATTCAGGATCTAAGAGATATGTTTGCAGGCTTTCCTCTATTATCAGATGATAGCTGTAAGATTTTTTTTTTTTTTTTGAGACGGAGGTTTCGCTCTTGTTGCCCAAGCTGGAGAGCAATGGCGCGATCTCGCCTCACCGCAACCTCCGCCTCCCGGGTTCAAGCGATTCTCCTGCCTCAGCCTCCCTAGCACCTGGGATTAAAGACATGCGCCACCACGCCCGGCTAATTTTGTATTTTTGGTAGAGACGGGATTTCTCCATGTTGGTCAGGCTGCTTTCGAACTCCCGACCTCAGGTGATCCGCCCGCCTCGGCCTCCCAAAGTGCTGGGATTACAGGCATGAGCCACCGCGCCCGGCTAATTTTTTTTTTTTTAAAGTAACCAACCAGGGCTGAACACTACCGTTATTCTACAGCTACCCAACAAGAATCTGTCAAATGTAAAGCGTTTTCAAAGGACTTTTCCATTCATTGTCCTGATCCTTTCCAGCTTCCGCTAAGGAGAGGTTTCCTCAGCTGCTTCTGCGCTGCGCACCCCTGGCTCCCAGCGGGCTACCGCGGCGCGAAGGACTGGGGCGGTCCCCGGCACAGCGACCCTCACCTCTCCCGGGAGAACGCGCTGCTGGCCGGCTGCCGGCTGTTTCTCTAGGTGGGGCGCCTCCCGGGCAAGGACTCCTATGCAGCCTTTGGGACGCTCCAGGGCATGCCAGTCCACCGCCCTCCTCTTGGCCCTCTCCAGCACTTCTAGAGCCAGCCTTGCTGAACGCTGCAGGGAACGTCGGTCCACCCCATTCAGCGCTGCGGCCGCCAAACAGTTGTCCATGGCTCCCTGAGTGGGCACATAACGTACAAACGCCGGCAGGTCAGCTGGGCCGCGGCGACCCTGCTCCAAATCCGGATGGGAGCCCCAGCCTCGACCTCCCCGTAGACCACCGCTCCTGGTCCGCCCCCAACGCACACTCCAGCGGGAGCCCAGCCAGGACGAGGGCTAGCGCGCCCGCCCCTTCCATTTCCATCTCCCCCTTCCGCTACCTAGGAAGCCCCCTCACCCGGCTCACTCGTCAAGGCGCATGCGCGCAGCGCTATCCCAGGAAGAGGGCCCAGGCCTGGCGCTCCCGGCGGCGCGGGCGCAGCTGGGCCATTGGCGGAAGGCGGGAGAGGCGGGAGAGGCGGGAGAGGCGGGAGAGGCGGGAGAGAGGCGGGAGAGGCGGGAGAGGCGGGAGAGGCGGGAGAGGCGGGAGAGGCGGGGCGGCCAAACACGCCTTCTGCGTCCCGGCCGTGGCGTCTGCGCGCGGGTTGCCTGGCTAACTGCTGAGCGCTGGAGGCGGGGCGCCGGGCGCTGGGGGCCGGGGGTCGGGGGCTGGGGGCTGAGGACTGAGTCGAGCCAGCCGCCCAGGACATTTGTCCGCGCTGTCGGAGGAACCTCTGGCGTGGGGCTGGCCCTTAGAGGGCTACTGCGCTGCTTAACTTGATGGACCTGGGGTATAAAGGCAGGTCTCCTGTTGAGCTAAAAAATTATGGGTACCAGCATAGCGAGAAACCGTGTCTACACACACACACACACACACACACACAACTAGCCAGGAGTGGTTATGGGGTACCAGCTAGGTAGGCAACATAGCGACAACCCGTGTCCACACACACACACAAACAGTAGGAGGAGTGGTGGCGCGCATCTGTAGTCCCAGCTACTCGGGAGGGTCGAGGTGGGAGGATCGCTTGAACCCGGGAAGCGGAGGTTGCAGTGAGACGAGATCGCGCCACTGCACTCCAGCCTGGGCGACAGAGGAAGACTTCGTCTCAAAACAAAAACATCATGGGGAATAAGGCAAGTGCCTCCAGCGCCTCTTTCTGCTTGGTCTACATTTTGGGGTGTCGCTACTCTTGTTTGAGGAGGTGATTAGGCCAAACTGTGTGGCTGCCAAGGTGGCCTTTGGAGAAGGTAACAGCTCGGGATGGAGGCGAGACGGAGGCGGGGCTGTCTGCAGATGTTCCTGGCCCCCGGGGCAGGGGGCGCCTGAGGAGTTGTAGGGTCTCTCATAATCCCTCAGCGCAGCTCTCTCGCCCCTCCAGTGGGAAGTACGGATTCACACATTTTTGGAGACGTGTTCTCTTGGGGTCTGACTCCATCTTTCAGGAAGACTGCACCATGTTTAAGTAAGGAACTGTGAATGCTTAAACTATGTTTAAGTAAGGACCTGTCACTCCACTCCGCTGGTTATTTGGTAGGAGATACAGCCCAAGCTCTCATTGCTAGTTAGTGACTCAACCGCACCACCCAGCACATAGCAAAGCGCTGATGCTTAGGAAGGTCCCCTTTGAGGGACACGCTCAGTGGGGGTCACTTTAAGGAACACAAAGAAATCCTCCTTTAAGTCTCTTCTGTGGTTCATGAAAAAGGAAAGAAACTCTCCATCCTCACCTTTAAGTCTCAACAGATGGCTTGATGAGCAATTATCAGGTACCAGGTGAGTAGTAGGAGACCAATACGACCTCCTTCTATACTATTTAACTTTTGCAAATTTCCTGCTTTCCCCTCATAAAAAAGAATAACAGGAGTGAAATCCTACATTATCCTTGAGCTGATTTTTTTTCATTTTATTGGTATTCCAAAACATTTCCTTCAATAAGGGTTTATCAAGTGCCTCCTTTAGAACATAGTGGTTATACGTGCATGGGGTCCTGTATATCCACTCCCGAGAGCTGGTTTGAATTCTGGCTCTGCCATCTTTTTTTTTTTTTTTTTTTTCCATTTCTTCTCCTTCTCCTTCTCCTTCTCCTTCCTCCTCCTCCTCCTCTTCTCCTCCTCCTCCTCCTCCTTCTCCTTCCTCTTCCTCTTCTTCGTCTTCTTCTTCCTTCTTCTTTTTTTTTAATAAAGAAACGAGGGTATCACTCTGGCAGCCAGGCTGAAGTGCAGTGGCACGATCTCGGCTCACTGCAGCCTCGACCTGGGCTCAAGCGATCCTCCTGCCTCAGCCACCACGCCCCGCAAATTTTTTAAATGTTTTGTAGAGACAGGGTCTCCCTATGTTGCCCAGGCTCTCTGCCACTTTTTTGCTCTGTGGTTCTGGGCAAACATATTACTTCTTTGAGCCACACTTTTCCTCATCTCTGTATCTGGGGATTCCAATAGTACTAACTTCTTTAGACTGAGCTTCTTGAGGGCAGGGACTGTATCTGTAGTGTTTACTGAGTTTAAGGTGCATCTAGTATTTACTATTTTGTCTGTCACAGTAAGGACTAAAAATAGCTCTTGAATGTGTGAATTGGGTTGCCATAAGGATTCTGTGAGATAATTCCTGTAAAATGCTTAGCACAGTGCCCTGCAAAGATAAGTGCTCCATAGACTTAGCTAGCATCAGTATGTGCCAGGCACTGCCCTAGGAGTTGTGGAGAACAGAATGTGGATCAGACTAAAGGAGAATAAAAAAGAGGAAAGAATGCACATAAAATCTATAATACCAGGAACAAAATATTAGGACATGCCATAAGATTGACACAGATAAAATGCTATCAAGCTTAGGAGACTATGTTCAGCTGGGAGGATCAAGAAAGGTTTTGCAGAGAATGTAGTTTTCAAGCTAGGCCTTGAAGGATGGCCTAGGAATTAGTGAGAGAAGAGGTAGGTAAGATACCTGTTAACTGCTTTCACAATAAGTGTGGTTGGAGTGGGACAGAATTTGGTCCTCTTTATTTTTTATGGATTTCAAGGTTTTAGCACATTCCTCATAGGGTTATTGTGAGTATCAAGTAAGTTAATATCTATAAAGTGCATTTATAGTACTTGGTACATAGTAGTTGCTCAATAAATATTAGCTAGTATTATTATCTTAAGCTTCAGCCTGGTCTCCCAAAATATGCTCTCACTTACCCAGTATCATAGCCACACCTCATCTCATTTGTCTCTCTTCCCCATTCTATTTTAGTCATTCCAGTTGAAGCACTACTTTCTTTTTGTCAGGTCAGCTCTTTGAAACCTTTCCCAGTGGTTCCCAGTTGCCACCTCTGTTGCCATAGCCTTAAAAAAATGTTTTTTGTATACTTTTCCAATCTAATTTAAATTATGTGTAGTTACGGTTTCTTTTCTCCCAATAGCCTTTCAACTCCTTGAAGGCAGAAACTGTTCTTATTTGTCCCTAAACATTCCAGGGCCTGTTAAGTAGGGGGTGTTCAATAGACATTTGTTGAAATTACTCTGATTTAATTTTTAAGTTAAATAGATTTCTATTAGCCCAGATAAAGAGGTGGCTTTGTGGTGGCTCACACCTGTAATCCCAGAAGTTCAGGAGGTTGAGGTGGAAGGATTACTTGAGGCCAGGAGTTTGACAGCAGCCTGGGCAACATAGTGAGACCCCTGTCTCTATTTTTTTTTAATTAAAAAATTAGCCTGGTATGGTGGCTCATACCTGTAATCCCAGCTACTCAGGAGGTTGAGATGGGAGGATTGCTTGAGCCCAGGATGTTGAGGCTGCAGTGAGCTATGATCGTGCCACTGCCCTCCAGCTGGGACAACAGAGTAAGACCCTATCTTAAGAAAAAAAAAAGAGTTGGCTTTTCTATTAAAAAAAACCTACCTACATGAACTTTAATGAATGTAATAAATATTCAGTTGTAACTACATTTTCTCAGAATTTAATGTTTAGAAATTTATGGGAAAGAAGATGCTTGAAATGAAACTGAAACCAAAAGACTCTAAATTAAATCTGCATTTGTGTTTATTTTTCTATTTGTAAATATATTTTTATATGTGTATATTTATAATTTTAAAGATTCATTCTGTAAACCACAGATTGAGATACTTGAGAGATTCCTTTTTATCTTTTTTAAGATTGGCTGGGAATAATGATAGAACATGACCTACCATCAGGCCTCCTGTGGATCAAATACAGCCCACGCCAAATGAAAGCCACTGGTGAGAACTGAAAATGGAATTGTAAATGGAGAGAGGGCAACTAGGAATGTGCCTGGTCAACAGGGAAATGGACTGTCAGTATTGACAGAAAAATAAACTATTGGCATGAGTTTTTAATGACTTCTATCTTCACAAGGGTAAATTCACTATGGAGAACAGATGAAAGTTAGTTGTCAGGGTTCTATGTTTTGGAGGAGATGCGTTGGAAGAGGTTTTTAATTGTGAAATGGGGAAAGAGACTGGTGCTGTATTTGGGACTTTTTGAGGAGAAAAAACAAGTCCAGTGAAGAGCAATGTAAATTCCTTTTCTTTACGTGAAGGGGGCCAAAAAGGGTTAAAAACCCAGGATGCAAAAGTGGGTACTGTGCCAGAGTTAGACAGTGATTTATACTGTACATACCAGAAACTGTATAAATCATTTTATTTGACAAATGGTATTGTTATTTCTCCAGCACACTTAAGAGCTTTGGAATCATCACAGCTTTGTAAGGTAGTATTACAGACTGAGTCATTAGATCATTCATTTTGCCTGATTACGTCAACTCACTGGGTTATTGGGGGAATGAAAGAAACTCATTATCAAAATTGTCATCTTGATGATGTAGATTAAAGAAAATGAATCAAACTTCTGAGAATTAACTTTCACAATCTGTTTAAAATTGACTGGGAGTTAAAAAATTGGTTGCAGAGCGGCAATGATTAAAATCTTGTCATTTTTAAAAGTCAGAGATTAAAGGAATAGTATTTGGAAGATATTTAATATAAACAGTTGAAATTTATGTAGAGTTTTTTTTTTTTTTTTAAAGACTTCTTGGCTGGGCGCGGTGGCTCACGCCTGTAATCCCAGCACTTTGGGAGGCCGAGATGGGTGGATCACGAGGTCAGGAGATCGAGACCATCCTGGCTAACATGGTGAAACCCCGTCTCTACTAAAAATACAAAAATTAGTTGGGTGTGGTGGCAGGAGCCCGTAGTCCCAGGGGAGGCTGAGGCAGGAGAATGGCATGAACCTGAGAGGCGGAGCTTGCAGTGAGCCAAGATCGCGCCACTGCACTCCAGCCTGGGTGACAGAGCGAGACTCCATCTCAAAAAAAAAAAAAAAAGAAAAAGAAAAGACTTCTTTATTGAGGTATAATGTACATATGATAAAATTTACCTGTTTTAAGTGTATATTTCAGTATTTTCTGTAAATTTACAGAGTTGTCAGCATCACCAAAATGCAGTTTTGGAACATTGTCATTACCTGAGAAAAATCCCTAGTGTACACCATATGCAGTCAGTTCTCAGCTCCTGCCTCTGGGCCTAGGTAACCACTCTTCTGCTTGCTGTCTCTATGAATTTGCCTTTTCTGGACAATTCATATAGATGGAATCTGATAATATGTGACCTTTTTTTGCCTGGCTTCTTTTAATTAACATAATGTTTTTGAGGCTCACACATGTCGTAGCGTGTATCAGTACTTCATTCTTTTTTATGACTGAATACTATCCCGTTATATGAATATATTACATTTTGTTTATCCATTTACCAGTTGATGGTCATCTGAAATGTTTCTGGTTTGGGGCTATTTTGACTGATAATGCATAGTAAGACTTTGTGTGGACACATGTTTTCATTTCTCTTGGGAATACAGACTTGAGCCGCTGCACCCAGACCAGATGTATGATTCATAAGTATTTTCTCCCAGGCTGTGTCATGTATTTCATTTTCTTAATGGTGTAATTTGAAGTACAAACATTTAAAGTTTTGATAAACTCTAACTTATTAATTTTTTTCCTTTATAAATTGTGCTTTTGGTGTTATATCTAAGAAATCTTTGCCTAACCTAAGGTCATGAAAATTTTTTTTGAAGATTTTTTCTATGTTTCCTTCTAATAGTTGTATATTTTAGTTTTTACATTTAACTCTATGCCATTTTGTATTAATTTTTATGTGCGTTATGAGGTAAGGGTCTAGATTCATTTCTTTTCATGCAGATGTTCAATTTTCTCAGTACCATTTGTGTAAAAGACTATCCTTTTCTCATTAAATTCCCTTGGCAACTTTGTCAAAAATCAATTCACCATAAATGTAAGAGTTAGCTTTTAGACTTTAAATTATGTTCTGTTAATCTATATGTCTGTCCTTATGCCATATCATACTGTATTGGTTATTGTAGTTTTGTAGTTAAGTTTGGAAATTGGGAAGTATATCAACTATGTTCTTCAATTTCAAAATTATTTTTATATTTTACTACAGTCATATTTCCATAAAATTTAAATTCAGTTTGTCAACTTCTGTGTAACAACTGTTGATGTTTTGATAGAGATTATATTGAATTCACAGATTAATTGAGGAAGAATTGCAATCTTAACAATATTGGGTTTTTGAATTTATGAACATGGAATGTCTGTCCATTTATTTCAGTTTTCTTTATTTTTTTTACTAATGTTGTGTAGTGATTAGTGTACATATTGCACTTCTTTTAACAAATTTATTAAGTATTTTTATGCTGTTGTGAATGAAATTGTTTTCTCAATTTCATTTTCAGATGAAATTATTGCTAGTGTATAGAAATATAGTTGACTTTTTCATATTGATATTGTATCCTGTAACCTTGTTAAACTCATTTACTTGTTCTAAGAATTTTTTTGTGGATTCTTTAGGATTTTCTATATACTGGATCAGATCTTCTGTGAATAAAGAAAGGCTAACTTTTTTCTTTTCAATCAGGATTTCTTTTTCTTGCCTAATTGCACTGGCTAGAACCTCTAGTACAATGTTGAATAGAAATGGCAAGGGGAACATCTTTGCCTTGTTCCCAATTTTAGAGGCAGAACATTCAGCCTTTTACCATTAAGTAGGATATTTGTTTTTTTGTACATTTTATTAGGTTAAGGAAGTTCTCATCTATTTTAAAAAATTATTTTTAATTAGCTTCTTTAGGTTGAGAAGAAGTTTCCTTCTATTCCTAGTTTAGTGAAAGTTTTTATCATGAATGTTGAAGTTTGTCAGATGTTTTTTGTACATCCATTGATGTGATCATGTGGTTTTTATTTTTTATTCTATTAATATGTGTTGAATGAATTGATTTTTGGATATTAAGCCAATCTTTCATTGTTGAATTTGGTTTGCTAGTATTTTACTGAGGATTTTTCTGTGTATATTCATGAGGGATATTGATCTCTAGTTTTCTTGTTTGTGGTCTTTGTCTTTTTTGGTATTAGGATAATATTGGCCTCATAGAATGATTTAGGAATGTTCTATTTCTTGGAAGAGTGTGTAGAATTGGTATTATTCTTAAGCATTTGATTAAAACCATCTGGGCCTGGGCTTTACTTTGTGGGAAGATTTTTAATTACTAATTCAACTTTTTTCCTTGTTTTAGGTCTACTTATATTTTCTATTCCTTCTTTTTTTTTTTTTTTTTTTTTTTTTTTTTTTTTTTTTTTTTTTTTTTTGAGACAAGGTCTTACTCCTGTTGCCCAGGCTGGAGTACTGTGGCATAATCACAGCTCACTACAGCCTCAACTCCCTGGGCTCAGGTGATTCTCCCACGTTAGCCTCTCGAGTAGCTGGCACTACAGGCGTGCATCACCACCAGGCCCACCTAATTTTTTTGGTACTTTTTTTAGTAGAGATGGGGTTTTGCCATGTTGCCCAGGCTGGTCTTGAACTCCTGAACTCAAGCAATCTTCTATTCCATCTTGAGTCAGTTTCAATACTTGGTGTCTAAGAATTTGCCCATTCACTTGTCTAATTTGTTGACAAAAAGCTATTGATAATATTCCCTCACAATCTTTTTTATTTCTTTAAGATCTGATTATGGTAATCTGTGCCTTCTCTTTCCTGCTTTTTTTTTTTTTTTTTAACATCTTGGTCAGTCTAGTTAAAGTTTTGTCAACTTTTAATATCCTTTTTTTTTTCTTTTGAGACAGTCTCACTCTGTCACCCAGGCTGGAATGCAGTGGTGCAATCTCACCTCACTACAATCTCTGCCTCCCAGGTTCAAGTGATTGATTCTCCTGCCTAATCCACCCAAGTAACAGGGATTACAGGTGCATGCCACCACACCTGACTAATTTTTGTATATTTAGTAGAGACAGGGTTTCACCATGTTGGCCTATGCTGGAGTGAAACTCTGTCTCAAAAAATAAATAAATAAATAAAACTTTAAAAAATACAGATGGCCAGGCATGGTGGCTCATGCCTGTAATCCCAGCACTTTGGGAAGCCAAGGTGGGCGGATCATGAGGTCAAGAGATCGAGACCATCCTGGCCAATATGGTGAAGCCCCGTCTCTACTAAAAATACAAAAATTAGCTGGGTGTGGTGGCACACGCCTGTAGTCCCAGCTACTCAGGAGGCTGAGGCAGGAGAATTGCTTGAACCTGGGAGCTGGAGGTTGCAGTGAGCCGAGATCACACCACTGCGATCAAATGTAAATTCAACCATCTCGATAATAGTGTTAAATGTGAATGGTTTCAACAGCCCATTCTATAAGTAGAGATTGTCAGACTGGCTTAGATCCAACTGTGTGTCTACAAGAAACACAACTTATAGTCAAACACATGAATAAGTTGAAAGTTAAAGGTTAGAAAAAGATATACCATGTAAACTATAAGCGTAATATTGCTGGAATAAAGAAACAGAATCCTGCAGATACCTTGACTGTAGTCCAGTGAAAACCCTTTCAGACATCTGACCTCCAGAACCTTAAGATAATAAACTTGTGTTGCTTTAAGCATCTCCCCTTGCCAAAAAAAGATTGCTGAGGTAAATGTATTAACATCAGACAAAATAGACTTGAAGACAAGAAATATCACTAGACAAAGTGGGGCATATCAGAATCATAAAAATGACAAATCATTACATCTGGAAGATATAGCACTTGCAAATGTACATGACCTTAACAACACAGCCTCAAAATACCAAAGCAAAAACTGACAAAATTCAAGCAAGAAATAGACAATTCAACGGTCGTAGTTGGAGACTTCAACTCCTCACTCTTTTTTTTTTTTTTGAGATGGAGTCTCACTCTGTCACCTACATTGGAGTGCAGTGGTGTGATCTCAGCTCACTGCAACCTCTGCCTCCTGGGTTCAAGTGATTCTCCTGCCTCAGCCTCCTGAGTAGCTGGGATTACAGGCATGTGCCACCACACCCAGCTACTTTTTGTATTTTTAATAGAGATAGGGTTTCACCATGTTGGTCAGGCTGGTCTTGAACTCCTGACCTCATGATTCGCCTGCCTCAGCCTCCCAAAGTGCTGGGATTACAGGCATGAGCCACTGTGCCCAGCCCAATCCTCAGTCTTAATAACTGATAGAACAAACAGAAAATCAGCAAAGATATAGAAGGCTAAATGATACTGTCAGCCACCTTGACACCTATAGGAAACTCCATCCAACAATAGCACAATACACATTCTTGTCAAATACTCCCAGAACATTCTCCAAAACAGACCATTTTTAGGTCATAAAACAAGTCTTAATGAATTTAAAAGGACTGAAATCATACCAGGTATGTTCTCTACCCACAATAGAATTAAATTAGAAATCAACAATAGAAAATTTGGGGAATCTACAAATATTTGCAAATTAAACAACAGATAGGTAAATAATCCATGAGTCATAGACTAAATCACAAGGGAAACTAGGAAATGTTTTGAACTGAATGGAAACAAAGATATGATATATCAAAATGTATGAAGGCAGCTAAAACTGTGATTAGAGGGAAGTGCCAAGCTTTAGATGTCTATATTAGGAAAGAATATAGGTCAAATCAATAACCTAAGTTTCTACCTTAAGAAACTAGGAGCCGGGCATGGTGGCTCATGCTTGTAATCCCAGCACTTTGGGAGGCTGAAGTGGGCAGATCAGTTGAGGTCAGGAGTTCGAGATCAGCCTGGCCAAGATGGTGATACCCCGTCTCTACTAAAAATACAAAAATTAGCCAGATGTGATGGCACGCACCTGTAATCCCAGCTACTCGGGAGGCTGAGGCAGGAGAATCGCTTGAACCTGGGAGGTGTAGGTTGCAGTGAGCCAAGATTGCACCACTGCACTCCAGCCTGGGCAATAGAGCAAGACTCCATCTCAAAAAAAAAAAAAAAAAAAGAAAAGGAAAGAAAGAAAAAGAAAAACTAGGAAAAGAAGAACAAACTAAACCCAAAGGAAGCAGGAGGAAGGGTATAATGATGATTAGGTAGAAATCAATAAAATACAAAGTAGAAAAATAGAGAAACATCAATGAAACCAACAGTTGGTTCTTTGAAAAGATATTAAAAATTGGGCCAGGTACGGTGGCTCACGCCTGTAATCCCAGCACTTTGGGAGGCCAAGGTGGCTGGATCAGTTAAGGTCAGGAGTTCAAGACCAAGGTTTCACTCTTGTTGCCTAGGCTGGAGTGCAATGGCATGATCTCAGCTCACTGCAACCTCTGCCTCCCAGATTCAAGTGATTCTCTTGCCTCAGCTGCTCGAGTAGCTGGGGTTACAGGTGCCCACCACCATACCCGGCTAATTTTTTTGTATTTTTAGTAGAGATAGGGTTTCACCATATTGGCCAGGCTGGTCTTGAACTCCTGACCTCAGGTGATCTATCCACCTCGGCCTCCCAAAGTGCTGGGATTACAGGTATGAGCCGCCGCACCTGGCCTTTAAACAAAATTTTTTAGTGATTGTTCTAGGAATTAGAATATGCATCTTTATTTGTCGCAATCTACTTCTTTCTTCTTCTTTTTTTTTTTGTTTTTGAGACAGGGTCTTGCTCTGTCACCCAGCCTGGACTGCAATGGCGCAAGTGTGGTTCACTGTTGCCTCCACCTCCTGGGCTCAAGTGATCCCCCTAACTCAACCTCCTGAGTAGCTGCGACCACAGGCACATGCCAACACGCCTGGCTAATTTTTTTTTTTTTGAGATGGAGTCTCACTCTGTCGCCCAGGCTGGAGTGCAGTGGCATGATCTTGGGCACTGCAAGCTCCACCTCCTGGGTTCGTGTCATTCTCCTGCCTCAGCCTCCTGAGTAGTTGGGACTACAGGCACCACCACCACGCCCAGCTAATTTTTTTTTTTTTTGTATTTTTAGTAGATACGGGGTTTCACTGTGTTAGCCAGGACGGTCTCGAACTCCTGACCTTGTGATCCACCTGCCTCGGCCTCCCAAAGTGTTGGGACTACAGGTGTGAGCCACCGTGCCGGGCCAATTTTTATATTTTTTATAGTGATGGTGTCTCACCATGTTGCCCAGGCTGGCCTCTAACTCCTAGGCTCAAACAATCCACCCACCTTGGCCTCCTAAAGTGCTGAGATTACAGGTGTGAGCCACCATGCCTGGCCACAATCTACTGATTGATATAAACTTAATTTAGATGAAATATAGACAGTTCTCTCCAATATAACTCCATATCCCCCCTTCTCATGCTGTTATATTACATTCATATATGTTACAGATCCAATAAGACAGTGTTATAATTATTGCTTTATATGCTTTTATGGCTTTTAAAGAAGTTACGAGAAAAAATGAGAAACATATATACAGAGTCCTTTATATTAACCAACATATTTACTATTTCTGATGTTCTACATTCCTCTCTGTAGATTTGAGTAACTCTGAAATCACTTTCCATCAGCCTGAAAAACTTCCTTCAATATTTATTGTAAGGCAAGCTGGCAACAACAAATTTTTTCAGTCTTTGTTTATCAACTGTCTTTATTTCACCTTCACATTTAAAGGCTATAAGGCTATTTTTGCTGGATATAAAATTTTTAGTTGGCAGATTTTTTTCCTTTAAACACTTTGATCCCTGCTTTCTTAGTCTTTATTGTTTCCGATAAAAAGTCATCTGTTAATTTGATTGTGATTTCTTTGTAAATGATGATCCACTTTTCTCTGCTGCTTACAAGATTTTCTCTTTGTGTTTGCCTTTCAACAGTTTAACCTTGGTGTTTCTAGGTATGGACCTCTTTGTGTTTATGGTACTTGGAGTTCTTTTGATCTTCTTGGATGTGTAGATTTGTTTTTCCTCAAATTTATAAAGTTTTCGTCCATTTTTTTTCTTTAATATTTTTTTCTGTCCTTTCTCTTTCTCTTCTTTTTCTGGGACTCTCCTTATACATATGTTTGTATGTTTGGTGGTATCTCTCAAATCTCTGAGGCTTGTTCATTTTTCTTCATTCTTTTTCTTTTCTTTTCTTCAAATTGTATAATCTCTATTGATCTATCTTCCAGTTTACTGGTTCTTTTTCTGTAATCTGAAATTTGCTCTTGAGCCCCTCTAGTGAATTTTCATTTCAATTATTTTCTTTTCACTCCATAATTTCTGTTTGTTTTGTTTTATAATTTATTTTTATTGATACTCTATATTGTCACTGTTGCCATACTTTCCTTTAATTTTTAAAATTTGATTTTCTTTAGTTCTTTGAACATATTTACAACAGCTGCCTTGAAGTCCGTCTGCTAAATCTAACATTTGGGCCCCTACAGAAAAAGTTTCCATTAACTGCACCTTTTTCTGTATATGGGCCCCACTTTTTGTTTGTTTGTATGTCTTGCAATTTTTTGTTGAAAACTGAACATTTTAGATCAGAGGTCAACAATTTATTTCTATAAATGACTGGATAGAAAATATTTTAGGCTTTGTAGTCAATGTGGTCTCTACTGTAATGTGAAAGTAGCCATAGACAATATGTAAATGAATGAAAGTAGATGTCTTCCAATAAACCTTTATTTAAAAAACAAGCAGTAGGCCATAATTGGGCCATGGGCTGTAGTTTGCTGATCACTGTTTTAAATAATGTATGATGGCAACTCCAGATTTTGATTTCCACCCCTACTTAAGGATTGTTGATATTGCTGCTGTTTGTTGGTTTGTTTAGTGAGTTAACTGGGCTGATTCTGTAGTCTTTCTTTCCTGTAGTGTGTTGCTACTGACATCTCTCCTTAATTTTTTCCTTTCTAATTCTTGTTTTTATTTTATTTTACTTTTTTTTTTTTTTTTATGAGATGGGGTCTCACTATGTTGTGCAGGCTGGACTCGAATTCCTGCACTGAAGCAGTTGTCCCTCCTCAGCCTCTTGAGTAGCTGGGACTACAGATGTGTGCTGCTGTGCCCAATTTGGTTTTATTTTTAAGTCTCTTTCCTAGGAATTGCCCCTGGGTCAACATAGCTAGTGGTCAGCTAATAACTGGGAAGAGATTGTACTTAAACATCTTGAGCCTAGTAAGGCTCTACTGTTTGCTAATTATTCTGTGTGTAGTTTGGGGAACACATTTAAAGTTCAGTCAAGGCCATGTGGCTATGGCTTATGCCTAAAGCCCAGTGCTTTAGGAGGCTGTGACAGGAAGACTGTATGAGACTGACAGCTTGAGGCCAGTCCAGGTAACACAGCAAGGCCCTGTCTTTGCAAGAAATTTTTAAAAAATTAGCTGGGCATGGTGATGCATGCCTGTAGTCCTAACTGTGAGAGGATTGCTGGAGCCTGGGAGTTCAAGGTTATAGTGAGCTGTAATTGTGCCACTGTGCTCCAGCCTGAGCAACCGTGTGAGACCCTATCTCTAAAAAAACAAGAACAAAGAAATAGAGTTCGGTCAAATCTACCCCAATTTTATTTCTATGTATGCAAGGCTTCACATTCAGCCATTGAAATCTGTAGCCCACTGTGGTCTCTCCTGGGCACGTGCATAACCATGCACTTGTACGCAGCCTTCCAGACCACCAAGGGTATCAGGTTCCACTATGACTGTCTTTTTCCCTAGATCTGCCTATTAAATTTCTGGCTGGTCTGTTACTTTTCCCAACCAAAACTACAGTTTCAACCAGCAATGATACTGACTTTCCCTGATCATTTACTACCAAGATCACGTGTTTCTGACGATGTCCTAAGTACTAAATTACATTGCAGAGCTGCTGATTTTCATGGATTTTACTGTACTGATAGAACTACTATGTTGGAGTTGGGGGTAGGGAGTATAGGGATTGGAAAAACTCAAAATACCATGGATTCATATTTTTCTTACCAAGGTTCAATAGTTTGATTTTTTTCCTTTGTAAATGCTTTTTAATTTGTCATGTGCCTCTGGTTAGTTAGTTAGTTTTTTTGTTTGTTTGAGATGGAGTCGTGCTCTGTTGCCCAGGCTGGAGTGCAGTGGCAAATCTCTGCTCACTGTAACCTCTGCCTCCCGAGATCTAGTGATTCTCCTGTCTCAGCCTCCAGAGTAGCTGGGACTACAGGCATGCACCACCACACCTGGCTAGTTTTTTTTTTTTTTTTAAGTTTTTTTTTGTATTTTTTGTAGAGATGGGCTTCGCCATGTTGGCCAGGCTGGTCTTGAACTGCTGACCTCAGGTGATCCACCCGCCTCGGCCTCCCAAAGTGCTGGGATTACAGGCATGAGCCACCGAGCCCAGTCTCAGTTTTCAAAATCCTGAAATGATTGTTTTAACAGTGTTGTACAGATGCTCCTTGACTTAGGAAGGAGTTACATCCTGATAAACTCATTTTAAGTTGAAAATATTGTAAGTCAAAAATGCATTTAATACACCTATCTGCAAACATCGTATCTTAGCATAGCCTACCTTAAACATGTTCAGAATGCTCACATTAGCCTAAAGTTGGGCAAAATCATCTAACACAAAGCCTATTTTATAATAAAGTGTTGAATATCTCATGTAATTTATTGAATGCTGTACTGAAAGTGAAAAACAGAATGGTTGTGTGGGTATTCAACATATGGTTTCCACTGAATGTATATTACTTTTGCACCATCATAAAGTTGAAAAAACTGAAGTCAAATCTTTATAAGTCAGAGACTACCTGTACAGTTTTATTGTGGCTTTATGTTAAACGATTTGCCAGCCTCCTCACTCTGCCATTCTGGAAGTGTTCCTTGTGTAGAGTTTTAGTGTCCTAAAAAAGGTCACAGTATTTCCCGACAGATCTAGCAGTTTTGAAAAATTAATATATTCCAATTCCTGTTCCCTTCCAATTTTATATTTCTCCTAAACTTTTTGTGATATAATTCTGGACTCTCTTAAGGCTTACTTTTATATATTATTTTAGGATAAAGCTTATATTTATTCCTTCCATCAATATTTATTTATTTGTTCTGTGGACATTTATTAAACCTCTGCTGTGCATTGATACCGGAATGTATTTCGACTCCAGGAAGCTCTAACAAGTACAGTAGGTAGCCAAATCTCCAGGGTTAGTATTATACCAGTTCTAGAGAAAAGTTTATATCTCCTAGCTTATACTAAGTTTACCTAATTATAATTATAAGTATGCTCTATTTAAGAAATGTAAGTTATACTGTGATTATATTACTGTTTGCATTCAAGTATTTATATCCCTCAGTTTTGTGACTTCTTTTTCCAGTCATATACCATGCCCTCCACATTTTTTTCCCAATTTCTAAAATTGTGGTAAAATACACATAAAATAGGCCGGTCATGGTGGTTCATACCTGTAATTCGAGCACTTTGGGAGCCCGAGATGGGAGGATCTCTTGAGGCCAGAAGTTCAAGACCAGCCTGGTCAACATAGCGAGACCCCATCTCCAAAAGAATAAATCTTTCTTTAACAAAAAATAAAAATAAAAAACAAAAAAGCACACAAAATAAAATATAGTTTTCTAAGCATTTTTAAGTGTATACTTCAGTGGTATTAAATATATTCAAAATGTTGTGCAACTGTCACCACCATCCATCTCTATACTTCTTTTCATCTTGTAAAACTGAAACTCTGTAGTCATTAAACAATGATTTTCTATTCTTCCCTACTCCCAGCCCCTGGAAGCCACCAATCTGTCTTCTGTCTCTATGATTTTGACTACTATAAGTATCTCATATAAGTGGATTCATACTGTATTTTTCTTCTCGTGACTGGCTTATTTCACTTAGTATAATGTCGTAAAGTTTCATCCATGTTGTAGTATATCGCGGAATGTCCATCCATTTTTAAAAAAAATTTTTTTATACTTTAAGTTCTAGGGTACATGTGCACAACGTGCAGGTTTGTTACATATGTATACATGTGCCATGTTGGTGTGCTGCACCCATTAACTCGTCATTTGCATTAGGTCTATCTCCTAATGCTATCCCTCCCCCCTCCTCCTACCCCACAACAGGCCCTGGTGTGTGATGTTCCCCTTCCTGTGTCCAAGTGTTCTCATTGTTCAATTCCCACCTATGAGTGAGAACATGTTTGGTTTTTTGTCCTTGTGATAGTTTGCTGAGAATGATGGTTTCCAGCTTCATCCATGTCCCTACAAAAGACATGAACTCATCCTTTTTTATGGCTGCATAGTATTCCATGGTGTATATGTGTCACATTTTCTTAATCCAGTCTATCATTGATGGACATTTGGGTTGGTTCCAAGTCTTTGCTATTGTGAATAGTGCTGCAATAAACATACGTGTGCATGTGTCTTTATAGCAGCATGATTTATAATCCTTTGGGTATATACCCAGTAATGGGATCACTGGGTCAAATGGTATTTCTAGTTCTAGATCCTTGAGGAATCACCACACTGTCTTCCACGATGGTTGAACAAGTTTACAGTCCCACCAACAGTGTAAAAGTGTTCCTATTTCTCCACATCCTCTCCAGCACCTGTTGTTTCCTGACTTTTTAATGATGGTCATTCTAACTGGTGTGAGATGGTATCTCATTGTGGTTTTGATTTGCATTTCTCTGATGGCCAGTGGTGATGAGCATTTTTTGATGTGTCTTTTGGCTGCATAAATGTCTTCTTTTGAGAAGTGTCTGTTCATATCCTTCGCCCACTTTTTGATGGGGTTGTTTGTTTTTTTCTTGTAAATTTGTTGAGTTCTTTGAAGATTCTGGATATTAGCCCTTTGTCAGATAAGTAGATTGCAAAATTTTTCTCCCATTCTGTAGGTTGCCTGTTCACTCTGATGGTAGTTTCTTTTGCTGTGCAGAAGCTCTTTAGTTTAATGAGATCCCATTTGTCAATTTTGGCTTTTGTTGCCATTGCTTTTGGTGTTTTAGATATGAAATCCTTGCCCATGCCTATGTCCTGAATGGTATTGCCTAAATTTTCTTCTAGGGTTTTTATGGTTTTAGGTCTAACATTTAAGTCTTTAATCCATCTTGAATTAATTTTTGTGTAAGGTGTAAGGAAGAGATCCAGTTTCAACTTTCTACATATGGCTAGCAAGTTTTCCCAGCACCATTTATTAAATAGGGAATCGTTTCCCCATTTCTTGTTTTTGTCAGGTTCGTCAAAGATCAGATGGTTGTAGATGTGTGGTATTATTTCTGAGGGCTCTGTTCTGTTCCATTGGTCTATATCTCTGTTTTGGTACCAGTACCATGCTGTTTTGGTTACTGTAGCCTTGTAGTATAGTTTGAAGTCAGGTAGCGTGATGCCTCCAGCTTTGTTCTTTTGGCTTAGGATTGACTTGGCAATGCAGGCTCTTTTTTGATTCCGTATGAACTTTAAAGTAGTTTTTTCCAATTCTACGAAGAAAGTCATTGGTAGCTTGATGGGGATGGCATTGAATCTATAAATTACCTTGGGCAGTATGGCCATTTTCACAATATTGATTCTTCCTATCCATGAGCATGGAATGTTCTTCCATTTGTTTGTGTCCTCTTTTATTTCATTGAGCAATGGTTTGTAGTTCTCCTTGAAGAGGTCCTTCACATCCCTTGTAAGTTGGATTCCTAGGTATTTTATTCTCTTTGAAGCAATTGTGAATGGGAGTTCACTCATGATTTGGCTCTCTGTTTGTCTGTTACTGGTGTATAAGAATGCTTGTGATTTTTGCACATTGATTTTGTATCCTAAGACTTTGCTGAAGTTGCCTATCAGCTTAAGGAGATTTTGGGTTGAGACAATGGGGTTTTCTAAACATACAATCATGTCATCTGCAAACAGGGACAATTTGACTTCTTCTTTTCCTAATTGAATACCATTTCTTTCTTTCTCCTGCCTGATTGCCCTGGCCAGAACTTCCAACACTATGTTGAATATGTTGAATAGGAGTGATGAGAGAGGACATCCCTGTCTTGTGCCAGTTTTCAAAGGGAATGCTTCCAGTTTTTGCCCATTCAGTATGATACTGGCTGTGGGTTTGTCATAAGTAGCTCTTATTATTTTGAGATATGTCCCATCAATACCTAATTTATTGAGAGTTTTTAGCATGAAGGGCTGTTGAATTTTGTCAAAGGCCTTTTCTGCATCTATTGAGATAATCGTGTGGTTTTTGTCTTTGGTTCTGTTTATATGCTGGATTACGTTTACTGATTTGCATACGTTGAACCAACTTTGCATCCCAGGGATGAAGCCCACTTGATCATGGTGGATAAGCTTTTCGATGTGCTGCTGGATTTGGTTTGCCAGTATTTTATTGAGGATTTTTGCATTGATGTTCACTAGGGATATTGGTCTAAAATTCTCTTCTTTTGTTGTGTCTCTGCCAGGCTTTGGTATCAGGATGATGCTGGCCTCATAAAATGAGTTAGGGAGGATTCCCTCTTTTTCTATTGATTGGAATAGTTTCAGAAGGAATGGTACCAGCTCCTCCTTGTACCTCTGGTAGAATTCGACTGTGAATCCATCTGGTCCTGGACTTTTTTTGGTTGGTAACCTATTGATTATTGCCTCAATTTCAGAGCCTGTTCTTGGTATATTCAGGGATTCAACTTCTTCCGGGTTTAGTCTTGGGAGGGTGTATGTGTCCAGGAATTTATCCATTTCTTCAGATTTTCTAGTTTATTTGCGTAGAGGTGTTTATAGTATTCTCTGATGGTAGTTTGTATTTCTGTGGGATCGGTGGTGATATCCCCTTTGTAATTTTTTATTGCTTCTATTTGATTCTTCTCTGTTTTCTTTTTTATTAGTCTTGCTAGCAGTCTATCAATTTTGTTGATCTTTTCAAAAAACCAGCTCCTGGATTCATTGATTTTTTGGAGGGCTTTTTGTGTCTCTATCTCCTTCAGTTCTGCTGTCATCTTAGTTATTTCTTGCCTTCTGCTAGCTTTTGAATGTGTTTGCTCTTGCTTCTCTAGTTCTTTTAATTATGATGTTAGTGTGTCAATTTTAGATCTTTCCTGCTTTCTCTTGTGGGCATTTAGTGCTATAAGTTTCCCTCTGCACACTGCTTTAAATGTGTCCCAGAGATTCTGGTATGTTGTGTCTTTGTTCTCACTGGTTTCAAAGAACATCTTTATTTCTGCCTTCATTTCGTTATGTACCCAGTAGTCATTCAGGAGCAGGTTGTTCAGTTTCTATGTAGTTGAGCAGTTTTGAGTGAGTTTCTTAATCCTGAGTTCTAGTTTGATTGCTCTGTGGTCTGAGAGACAGTTTGTTATAATTTCTGTTCTTTTACATTTACTGAGGAGTGCTTTGCTTCCAACTATGTGGTCAATTTTGGAATAGGTGTGGTGTGGTGCTGAGAAGAATGTATATTCTGTTGATTTGGGGTGGTGAGTTCTGTAGATGTCTGTTAGGTCTGCTTGGTGCAGAGCTGAGTTCAATTCCTGGATATCCTTGTTAACTTTCTGTCTCGTTGATCTGTCTAATGTTGACAGTGGGGTATTAAATTCTCCCATTATTATTGTGTGGGAGTCTAAGTGTCTTTGTAGGTCTCTAAGGACTTGCTTTATGAATCTGGGTGCTCCTGTATTGGGTGCATATGTATTTAGGATAGTTAGCTCTTCTTGTTGAATTCATCCCTTTACCATTATGTAATGGCCTTCTTTGTCTCTTTTGATCTTTGTTGGTTTAAAGTCTGTTTTATCAGAGACTAGGATTGCAACCCCTACCTTTTTTGTTTTCCATTTGCTTGGTAGATCTTCCTCCATCCCTTTATTTTGAGCCTATGTGTGTCTCTGCACGTGAGATGGGTCTCCTGAATACAGCGCACTGATGGGTCTTGACTCTTTATCCAGTTTACCAGTCTGTGTCTTTTAATTGGAGCATTTAGCCCATTTACATTTAAAGTTAATATTGTTATGTGTGAATTTGATCCTGTCATTATGATGTTAGCTGGTTATTTTGCCTGTTAGTTGATGCAGTTTTTTCCTAGCATTGATGGTCTTTACAATTTGGCATGTTTTTGCAGTGGCTGGTACCAGTTGTTCCTTTCCATGTTTATTGCTTCCTTCAGGAGGTCTTGTAGGGCAGGCCTGGTGGTGACAAAATCTCTCAGCATTTGCTTGTCTGTAAAGGATTTTATTTCTCCTTCACTTATGAAGCTTAGTTTGGCTGGATATGAAATTCTGGGTTGAAAATTATTTTCTTTAAGAATGTTGAATATTGGCCCCCACTCTTTTCTGGCTTGTAGAGTTTCTGCCAAGAGATCCGCTGTTAGTCTAATGGGCTTCCCTTTGTGGGTAACCCGACCTTTCTCTCTGGCTGCCCTTAACATTTTTTCCTTCAACTTTGGTGAATCTGACAATTATGTGTCTTGGAGTTGCTCTTCTCGAGGAGTATCTTTGTGGCGTTCTCTGTATTTCCTGAATTTGAATGTTGGCCTGCCTTGCTAGGTTAGGGAAGTTCTCCTGGATAATATCCTGCAGAGTGTTTTCCAACTTGGTTTCATTCTCCCCATCACTTTCAGGTACACCAATTAGATGTAGATTTGGTCTTTTCACATAGTCTTATATTTCTTGAAGGCTTTGTTCATTTCTTTTTACTCTTTTTTCTCTAATCTTCTCTTCTCACTTCATTTCATTCATTTGATCTTCAATCACTGATACCCTTTCTTCCAGTTGATCGAATTGGCTACTGAAGCTTGTGCATTCGTCACATAGTTCTCATGCCATGGTTTTCAGCTCCATCAGGTCATTTAAGGACTTCTGTACACTGGTTATTCTAGTTAGCCATTCGTCTAATCTTTTTTCAAGGTTTTTAGCTTCTTCTCGATGGGTTCAAACTTCCTCTAGCTCAGAGAAGTTTGATCATCTGAAGCCTTCTTCTCTCAACTCGTCAAAGTCATTCTCCGTCCAGCTTTGTTCTGTTGCTGGTGAGGAGCTGCGTTCCTTTGGAGGGGGAGAGGCACTCTGATTTTTAGAATTTTCACCTTTTCTGCTCTGTTTTTTCCCCATCTTTGTGGTTTTATCTACCTTTGGTCTTTGATGATGGTGATGTACAGATGGGATTGGTGTGGATGTCCTTTCTGTTTGTTAGTTTTCCTTCTAACAGTCAGGACCCTCAGCTGCAGGTCTGTTGGAGTTTGCTGGAGGTCCACTCCAGACCCTGTTTGCCTGGGTATCAGCAGTGGAGGCTGCAGAACAGCGAATATTGCTGAACCGCAAATGTTGCTGCCTGATCGTTCCTCTGGAAGTTTTGTCTCAGAGGGGTACCCGGCCATGTGAGGTGTCAGTCTGCCCCTACTGGGGGATGCCTCCCAGTTAGGCTACTCGGGGGTCAGGGACCCACTTGAGGAGGCAGTCTGTCCATTGTCAGATCTCAAATTCCGTGCTAGGAGAACCACTACTCTCTTCAAAGCTGCCAGACAGGGATGTTTAAGTCTGCAGAGGTTTCTGCTGCTTTTTGTTTGGCTATGCCCTGGCCTCAGAGTTGGGAGTCTACAGAGGCAGGCAGGCCTCCTTGAGCTGCGGTGGACTCCACCCTGTTTGAGCTTCCTGGCCACTTTGTTTACCTACTCAAGCCTCAGCAATGGCAGGCGCCCCTCCCTGAGCCTCACTGCCGCCTTGCAGTTCAATCTCAGACTGCTGTGCTAGCAATGAGCGAGGCTCCATCGGCGTGGGACCCTCCGAGCCAGGCGCGGGATATAATCTCCTGTTGTGCCGTTTGCTAAGGCCGTTGGAAAAGTGCAGTATTAGGGTGGGAGTGACCTGATTTTCCAGGTGCTGTCTGTCACAGCTTCCCTTGGCTAGGTAATTCCTTATCTTATTTTGAGAAATGTCTATTCAAGTTCTCTGCCCATTTTTGAATTATGTTGTTTGTTTTTTGTTGTCGAGTTTTAGGAGTTCTCTACATATTCTGGATGTAATCCCTTATCAGATATATGATTTGGAAATATCTCTCATTCTTTGGGTTGCAATTTTACTCTGTTGACAGTTTCCTTTGGTGCCGCCAAATTTTTAATTTTAATGCAGTCCAATATATCTATTTTTTCTTTTACTGCCTGTGCCTTTGTGTCATATCCCAGAAATGATTGCCAATTCAACGTTTTGAAGCTTTGGCCTTATGTTTTCTTCTAAGAATTTTATTGTTTTAGGTCTTGCATTTAAGCCTTTGATTCATTTTGAGTTAATTTTTGTATAGGCGTTAGGTAAGGGTCCAAGTTCATTCTTGCAACAATGGCCACCTGCCTCTTACTCTGCACATCTATGATCAGAAACAGCATCAGCAGACAGAGCACAGATCACTGACATTTGAAGGACAAGATCCTTTTTGCCCATCCTGGCTCCAGCAAGCTGTTTCAGGAAATGTGTACAGCTGCCTGCCATGGGGGTGGGGCATGGGTAGCGTCTACTACACTAAGAGCTGAAATTGACCAAAATTAACGACAATTTAGGTCCAAGACTTTTCCTGGAAGTCACAAACCTTCAATAGACTCCAGAGAGGGCCAAAATAATTACATCAGACAGATGCTGCTGTGCAAATGTTGTCTAGCTGGGGAGAGACATTCCTGCGGCTTCCTACTCCACCAGAATGTTCTCTCCTTCTCCACATTTTGTGCAGAGAACATAACTGGCCTCCACACAAAGTTTATTTTTTTCTCCCCATCCCCAGTAGTAACGAAGGCTAAGATGTTCCATTTGGGAGGGAGGGACAGATTGGGTGTATACTGGAAGTCACAGATAGTGGTTGTGGATCATGGGGAGGGACCTCAGGGTTGAGGTGGCTCAAATTGTTATCTGAGGTGCCTTGGCTAAAGGATATAGCAGGTAGAGAGGTGTGTCACCTTTTATATTACTTTTTTCCTTTGATTAGGGAAGTTTTGCTCCCCTTTGTGACCAGGCAAGACTGGGCATAAGGTATGTGGGGCAGAGGATGCTTCTAGTATGAGAAAGAAGAAAGAGAAGGTGGGTGGTTAGGATTGGAGCTGAATAGAACATGTGGCTGGTGGAGAGAGAAAAGGTACGGAAGGGCTGAGTAGACTTTATGCAAGACAGATTTATTTGGTTGACAGTAGGTATTCTCAGGTAACACATAGATTATCATCCTTTTTGCAGTTAAGTACAGTAAAATAAGGTGAGATAAGGGGATTATTTTAGTAAAGATAGTAGTGGGATTTTCAAATCTATTTTCTGTTATATAGTGGGAACAGAGGGAAAATACTAGCAAATGTTTCAGGCAAATTGATTCTAAACCTGGTTCTGACTGACTTAATCTTTGACTACAACCAAATTGTTTAACCTGCCTAAGCATTATTGCTAGCACTTATGAAATGAGATGTTAGAAAAAAATGAAGATAATGCAAAATATTTTGAAAAATTATTGCTATATAAATGTAAGAAAGCCTTATCATTCTATAATACCAAAATATTAAGAGCTGCTGCAAAATGAAATTTATTGTAAGATAAATCTTCACAGGCCAGGCGTGGTGGTTCACGCCTGTAATCCCAGCACTTTGGGAGGCCGAGGTAGGTGGATCACCTGAGGTTGGGAGTTCAAAACCAGCCTGACCAACATGGAGAAACCCCATCTCTACTAAAATTACAAAATTAGCCGGGCGTGGTGGCACATGCCTGTAGTCCCAGCTACTTGGGAGGCTGAGGTAGGAGAATCGCTTGAACCTGGTAGGCAGAGGTTGCAGTGAGCCAAGATTGCACCATTGCACTCCAGCCTGGGCAACAAGAGTGAAACTCTCCACCCCTGCCAAAAAAAAGATAAATCTTCACCAAAATCCTGATGAAAATTAATGGAACGATAAGATTTAATTTACAGCAAAAATCCAACAGACATGTATTGAGTACATGTTTGTTGAGCCGTGATGTTCATGTATGTTAAAAGTGACGGACAGACCACTTATTTGTCATAAATCCTACAGGTACTACCATTTAAAATTTCTTGGTGCCCTTTTCTGCTTATTGTGTCTATGATGCTAGTTTAACTCAGTACATTTGCTTTATAAAAAGCCAGAGAAAGATGATAGTCTGTTTATCTAGGTCCTCCAAAGCATTTCCTGCCAGGCAGTTGACATGTAGCCTTGGCACAATTTCAGGATACTGTTTGCTTCTGTTTACCCTTTCCAGATACAGCATCTCCTAAGAATTGAGGTGAGGAATCTCCTTTAACTTTTTTACATTTTAGAAGTATACTTTATTCTAACACTTTAGAATGCTTTTCATGTAAGAGCAATGAAAATCTTTGTGTCTTTAAATTAAAAGGAAAATGGATATGTTTTAGTGCTTCACTAGTAGAAAAGGCAAAGCCTTAAAGCGAGTTCACCTAATAAAATATACTCAGAAGAATATTTCTAGGCTGGGCGTGGTGGCTCATGCCTGTAATCCCAGCACTTTGGGAGGCTGAGGTGGGAGGATTGCTTGACCCCAGGAGTTTGACACCAGCCTGGACAACATGGTGAGACCTTGTCTCTACAAAAAAATTTTAAAAATTAGCCTGGTGTGGACCTGTAGTCTCAGCTACATGGGAGACTGTGGCAGGAGGATCACTTGAACCTGGGAGGTCGAGGCTGCAATGAACCGTGATTGTACCACTGCACTTCAGCCCGGGTGACAGAGCTGAAACTCTGTTCTCCCCCCCAAAAAAAGTTAGAAAAAAAAGAATATTCCTTTCCTATAATATTGTTCACATTAGTCTCTCTTTCAGAAAACTCAATGTAATTATAGCTGAACATACAAAACTTATTAATTATGGGATAGTTGTCAACATTTCCAAAATCCTTCTTTACCATGAAAAAGAACCCACCACTGAATTTCTTCAGAATAGTATGCTTTTCTTGATTCAGTTATAATATTTTTCTTTTTATGTAACATTTCAGAAATATTCAGTTAAGTGGCATAGATATTATATTTGAAAAATAAGTTACTTAACATATTTATTCCTTATTGGGAGCCAATTTGTTTCTAAATGTTTTAAATACTCATTACGTAGTTAGAAATGCAGGAATGTATTATAGCTTTATTGCACTCCCAGAGTACATGTTAATTAAGTATGCATAAATATATCTTTGAAAGAATATGGTGGCAAATGTATTAATTTAGAGATTGAAAGCTTGAGGTGTGGAAAGATATAATAACGATGTACATACTACAGTTAATTGTGAGCAAATTTATATCCTTTCTGCATATTGTTGTCACATAAACTAATCATCTCTTAATTACTTTGTCCTTCCAGAATGAATTTAAAAAGATTCTATGATTTTGGCCAGCACTAGAACTATAGGCAGCTGTGGGTGGGGAAGCAGGTCGAGAAACTGTGATGAGACTGACATGCATGGCATGGGACAGGTGGCAAGAGAATAATTTAGTTTGTGATCAGGCCTAGGCTGGGGGTCAGGAACCAGATAAGCATTTCAGATTGGTAGCATATCTGTGACCCAAGGTTAGAACAAGGCCATGGATCAGAGCCAAATGGCCTCTGAATGGCAAGGATCACGGCAAGCAACAGGTCAGAGACAAAGCGGAGGAGGTTGTCACACAGGTACCAATGGGATTGGTAGATGGGGAAGAATGAGCAAATATCCGGAGTTGGGAGTCTCGAATTTAAGCTCTGCCATTAGAAAATGGCCCCTTAGTACTTCTGGACAACATAGATCTCTTACTTCCCACCTTCCTTTCCTCTCTTTAGAAGGTTTCAGACTTAGTTGGAAGACACGACTCTGGCTTTAACACACTGATATTGAAGACTTATGGGCTAAGATGAATGGCTCCCTGTTTAAGAGAATCAGAAGTCAACATAGCTTGCAGAGTGAGGTCCTGAGAGTTCTGCCTTAAAGGGTAGAGTTATAAGACCAAAGGATTCAGCAAACCAAGGGTCATCATTGGTACCATGCATGAAGAGTTATCTTCATCTTGTGAAATTGGTGACTTTGCTCCATTCTGTGACTTATCTCTGTTGACTCCTAGACTGCCTGGTCCTGTAACCATCGATCCCTGAATGACTGCCTTAACCCAATCCTGTAAACCTACCACAACTTAATTCTTAGAATTTCTAGCTGAATATACTAGATGAAATAAAGAATAGGAAATCTAAATCAGATGTGGTGGCTCGTGCCTATAATCTCAGCTACTTGGGAGGCAGAGGTGGGAAGATCGCTTGAGCCCAGGAGTTTGAGGCTGCAGTGGGCTACACTTGCACCACTGAACTCCAGCTTGGACGACAAATCCTGTCTCAAACAAAAGGAAGTCCAAAGAGTTAGGGTGAAACAACAGAATTACTAGATGGGTGTGATTTTTTTTTTTTTTCTGTTAGTAAACTAGTATTAGTATCCTTTTAGGGACTGACCTCATCCCCACCTTCACTGAATTGCCTGTCATGGAGAAAGCCATTAATAAATGTTGGTTGAATCATGAATTAGAGGGTCTGCAAGTGATCAAAGTAACTGAATGAAAGGAGTGAGAGAGCAACTTCTGACACAGGCATAGAGCCTGAATGCATTTTGAAGATGTGAGAGAGATGGAACTGTATCTCTATACAGGAAAATCTGAGAAGTCAACTAAGATACAAAGAAATTACTGACCTAGCCAAGGCTGTGGAACCATTGAGGGCAGTACTGGAAAGAATCGGGTGTCTTCATTCCTAGATTTTATGCTGTGCACACTAAACAAATGGTTTGTAAAGATTCAAAACATCACTTAAGTCAGCCAAAAATGTTTTTCTATTAATCTAAAGTTTGAGTAAGTGAAATTTTGAAGATGATGGAATCTAATTGATAACTTCCTTACTCCTTAACCTGTAGATAATCTCCCTTTTTAAAGTGCTCATTACAGTAGTGATTATGTAGAGAAAAAGCCTCTGATGAGAATGTGGTATAAAATTGTATTCTTTGTTCAGCAAGTTAAAACAAGCTGGTCTGTAAGCAATTATTATCTTCATCAAAATTCCTAGCTCTAATGTTTTGGCTTCATAGGCCCAGCACGTATGCCTTCTCGAACAATTGGATGGTTTTAAAACACTTAGAGATGTTTGTGCTTATATCTTAACATAGCATCAGTTCAACAGGAAAAAGAAAAAAAAATGTAAGATTTGGCATTAGGGCTTAGTTTGAAAAAGAAAATCAAACCAAACTAAAGTAAACAAAAAGCCCCTAATGACACTTAATCCCTGCATAGGAATGAACATTCTTCATTCAGCTTCATAATGCCCTTAGTAGCAGTGCTCTAGTTAAGAGTTCAGAAGTGTCTTTTCTTCACTCTTTGATCACTTGACATTTCTGGAAAAAAAATTATCAGAATGCTTGTGGGCTAACCACTATCAATATTTTTATATGGGTCATATATTCTAAAGAGATCTCTTTTTGCCTTTTCTTTGGTTTTATTTGTAGTTATCCCAAATGAAAACAACAACAAAATGTGTTCTGTATTCTAAGAGCTGTTCAGGTACCCATCTGGGTGAGCAGATGATTTAAAACTGAATTAGCTTTTTGAATTCTGTGCAAGTAACTCTGTGCAAGTGACTATAAAGAATGCGCCTTTGTATAAGCTTGGGAATGTTTATTTTAAAAATAATCTTTAAAAATTGTTTGATTGATTGAGACAGACTCTCACTCTCTCGTCCAGGCTGGAGTGCAGTGGTGCAATCACAGCTTACTACAGTCTCAACCTTCTAGGCTCAAGAGATCCTCCCACCTCAGCCTCCCAAGTAGCTGGGACCACAGGCATGCACCACTATTCCTGGCTAATTTTTGTATTTTTTCTAGAGACAGGGCCCTGCTGTGTTGCCTAGGCTGATCTCCAACTCCTGGGCTCAAGCAGTCCACTCACCTTGGCCTCTCAAAGTGCTGGGATCACAGGCATGAACCACAGTGCCCAACCAAAAAATGATAATCTTTTAAAATTAAAAATAACCATAGATGCATTTTGAAACTTACGTAATATTTTTCTAGTGGGTTAGGTTTCTGGTTACATTCTATGATTAATTAATGATTACATAGTCAAATATTTATACTGTATGTTCACCTGAAATTATTGTAATTCAACAGCTATTTATTAACAGCCATTTGCTAGAGGTTAAAGATGGAGCTTATACTGATAGATAAATAACCCATGCTTTCAAGAGGCTCACAATCTGGCAGTCAGCAGATTGGCTCATGGTGAGCAATACTTATGAACAATTGTTATGGGCTATGAAGTGAGCCTTGGGTGCCAAGGGAGAGAGTAATCCATTCTCCCAAGGAGTAGGAAGAAGTCGGAGAAGGCTTTATTAAAAAGGTGACATTTGAGTTGGGCCCATCAGAGATGTTACCTTTCATAATATTTTCTGGGAAATAACAAGTTGTTTATGAGATTAGAGCATAGGATGCCAGAAGCCAGCAATGTAATGTAAACTTTGAGGTGTGTGTGGAACATCTAGGTGCAGATATCCACAAGGTAATTGGAAGTTCAGGTCTAGAAATTAAAAGAGAGAAGTCGGAGCTAGAGATAGTAGTTTGGCAATATCAGCTAAATTTAATTGAAACCATGCAAGTAGATAAGATGCCCAGGATGGGCTGTGTAGAAGAGAGCCAAGAAAAAAAAATCCAATTAAAGAGTATACAGAGAAGGAGATAGAAAATGAAGGACAGTGAAAAAGAGTGGTCACAGAGACAGGAGTTGATAGAGATATTAAGAGAATAGAGAAGTTAAGTAAGAAGCTCAAGATGCTATAGAGAAAAGGAACAACAAGAACAAGACTGGCCGGGCATGCTGGCTCACGCCTGTAATCCCAGTGCTTTGGGAGGCCAAGGTGGGTGGATTGATCACTTGAGGTCAGAAGTTCGAGACCAGCCTGGCCAATGTGGCGAAATCTTGTCTCTACTAAAAATACAAAAATTAGACAACGGTGGTGGCAGGCGCCTGTTAATCCCAGCTACTCAGGAGGCTGAGGCACAAGAATCGCTTGAACCGGGGAGGCAGAGGTTGTAGTGGGCCGAGATCATGCCACTACACTCCAGCCTCGGTGACGGAGTGAGACTCTGTTGCAAAAACAAACAAACAAAAAGAACAAGACAGAACATTTGGAAATTAAAAATATCATAGTTGAAATTTTAAAAATTGATAGAAGAATTAGAAGAAAAAATTTACAAAATTTCCCATACAGTAGAACAAAAAGACAGTAAGATGGACAAGTAGGAGATCAACCAAAGAGGTCCAACATAGAAATCATAGGAGTTGTAGAAAGAGAAATTTGAGAAAATATATGGGATGAAATTATTAAAGGAACAGTACAGGAACATTTACTGGAACTATAGAACATGAGCCTCCAGATTAAAAAGGCCCACCAAGTGCCTTAGAACAATGTTTGAAAAAGTACCCATACTAAGGCACATCACTATGAATTTTCAGGAAAATGTCCTACAAGCTTCCAAAGACATAAAAATATATACACTATATTTCCCAGCTGGTAAAAAAAAATTTACCTCCTCTGCAGCCTTTCACAGAAAACCACTGGAGGAGGTACTCACAAAAATGAAGGGGAAGAACAGGAAAGAGGAAGACATGAGATGAAGGAAACAGGAGATTCAACATGGGTACGGGTCGTTTTTCAAAATAAGTAGAGTAGGCATGCTTCTGAGACAGGAGATGGGGAAATGAAGATACATTTGGACATGGTAGGGGAACGTTGAGAGAATTTACACTTCTCCTTTCTCAGTGGTGAAGGCAAGGTTACCTCCTGAGAGTGAGTAGTTGGAAGTTTTGGGAACAGACAGGCTTGGGACAGTTGCTGTGGGGAACAAGAAGAGGATCGAAATCACTAGGAATAAAAGGATTGTTGAGCAGTATTCAGTATTAGGAGGAGGTTTGTAGTGACGCATGTCAGTTTTATTTATTATTTTTTAGAGATGAAGTCTTGCTACCTCCAGGAGATAACACGCGTGACCATAGCCACTGTGACCTCGAACTCCTAGCTTCAAGCTGTCCTCCTGCTTCAAGGCTTGTCAATTTTAGAAATGAAGGTAGTTTTTCTGTCAGTCAGCTTTAGTGCTATTTATTGGAGATCACTTTATCTTGAGATGCTCTGAAGATGCATTTTGCAACACAAACTGAATTATTGTCAGAAAATGATTTATTTCTTCACAGTATTGAAATCTCTATTCTGGAAAGCTGAGGCTCTTAGCAATTACATATAATAAATCACATTTGGTACACACACACACAGTTCGAAGTGACAGCTTCCAGTGCATCTGTAACCTAGGCTTTTTGAGCTCTTAAGTATTTTGGCTCTTCAAGTCTTGATTAGTTGAAAGGTGACTGATGAGTACCTAGGAGGAAGGAATTAAGAACAGCATAGAATGCCAATTATCCTAAAAGAAAAGGAAAAAGGAAGCAAAGAAGGAAAGGAGATGTAAGAGTTTGGCCTTCCAGGAGACTGAAGATGGCTCTATCCTTTGTCTGTGGTATGTCAACCATGTTCCCCAGCATAATGGAAATGTTGGGGTAGGCTGCTGCTTAGTTAGCAATAGAGTAGATGCATGAAAACTACCACCACCATTCTATTGGTACCTAAATATTCAAAGTAATAACTCTGTACAAATGTTAATGTGACTAAACTTTTCATAACTTACTATTTCAATCGAAACTCCCTAAGCATGTATCGTTCCATTATTTTATTAGAATGCTTATTTGAATTCACTAAACATGTGAATTTGGTCATCTCTGACTGAACTTGATATCTCCTCCTTGCTAACCTCTAGTCTAGAATTTCCCATAATTTTTTTTTTCAATCATATGTACCTAGCATAGAGACTCTGATTCAGGATATCTGGAGATGTCTTAGACCAGAGCATTGCATTTTGAAAAGCTTCTCGGGTGATTTTTTTTCTCCAGAGGACAAATATTTTATTCTTTAAAGAATTTATAAAGGAATTGGAAGATGACTACAGTTCTCTTTGGGTGATTTTTGACATGCACCAAAGGTTAAGAGCTACTTTTGTTTCTAGAGTTATTTTCCTCAAATGCACATCATGTCACTCTTCTCAAAAATATTGTCTCCACATCCTTCAGAATCAAATTCAAATTCCTTCATATTGCCTTCATGTCCTTCCTAGATCTGATCCTGTATCAGTCAGGAGGAGCTAAGCTTATGCTGCAATAACAGCTTCTCACATTTCAGTGCCTTAAGACATTGAGGATATTTCATACATATCCAGCATGGCCAGCATGGATCAGTAGGGAGGTACTGGTTTATTCAGGGATCCAGTCTGCTACAGTCTCACATGGCTTTGGGTTTATGTGGCAGAGAAGAGAGGCATGGACATCTCTTACCCCTTCTTCAATGCTTTGGCCTGGAAGTGACACGTGTCACTTCTGCTCACAGCCTGTTGGCTAGACGAGGGTTGGACAGTCACACAGCCCTGCCTAACTGCACAGTGACTGGGACGGTAGACTTCTGTGGACTGGGAAGTATAACAGTGAGCATTAGTGAGTCTACTTTTTTAAAGTGTTTGAGGTGAAATTTACACAACATAAAAACCATTTTAAAGTGTGTAATTCAGTGACATTAATTATTGTCACAATATTGTGCAATCATCGCTTCTAGTTCCAAAACATTTTCACCACTCTCAAGGAGATCCCATACCCACTAAGCAGTTACCTCCCATTTCTTTCTCCCCCGGAGCCCTGGCAACCACTTATCTGCTGTCTCTATGGATTGATGGAATCATACAATATGTGACTTTCTGTGTCTGGCTTCTTTCACTTAGCATAATGTTTTCAAGTCTCACTCACATTGCATGTATCAGAATGTTATTCCTTTTTACGGTCGAATAATATTCCACTGTATAGATACACCACATTTAAAAAATCCATTCGTGGCTGGGTGCGGTGGCTCACACCTGTAATCCCAGCACTTTGGGAGGCTGAGGCCACCTGAGGTCAGGATTTCAAGACCAGCTTGGCCAACATGGTGAAACCCCATCTCTACAAAAATACAAAAATTAGCCAGTCATGATGGCAGGTGCCTATAATCCCAGCTATTTGGGAGGCTGAGACAGGAGAATTGCTTGAACCCAGGAGGTGGAGGTTGCAGTGAGCTGAGATCGCGCCATTGCACTCCAGCCTGGGCAACTGAGCGAGACTCTGTCTCCAAAAAAAAAAAAAAAAATTCATTCAATTGTTGATGGACATGATTATTTCTACCTTTTGGGTCCTGTATATAGCGCTGCTATGAACAAGTATTTGAACACCTGTTTTCAGTTCTTTTGGGTATATACCCAGGAGTGGAATTGCTGGTCACATGGTAATTCTATGTTTAACTTTTTGAGGAACCACCAAACTGTTTCCCACTTAATTTACTTTTTTAACCTCCTACTGCAGTCAAATGAGGACCAGTCACTGTTCTTACAGCTAGTTTCTCATTTTCGTGGCTTAGGCAATTCCTTTGGTTTAAAATTTTCTCCCCTTCTTTTCTATTGGTTGAAATTCTGACAATCATTGAAGGTTCAGTTCCAACCCTCTTTCTCTAAATTCTAGTAAGAATCTCTACTACTTCTGCAAATTCCCGTATTTCCTCCTCTTTATCTCTTGTACGCTATTATTTTTGAGTAGTTGTTTATTAATGCCTTTATCACTAGATTTTAAATTTGCTTACACAACTTATTTCTTTTATTCCCCCCAGTGTCAAAAACAGTTTTTTGCAGATGTTTAATAAATGATTATTGAATGAATAAACAAATGAATAAGGAGCTATAGATACAATCGTGATTTTTCTGGGGGGGAACTATGGATTTTTCTTTTGCCAGTAAGATGGAGAATGACAAAATGATACTACATTTCACAAGTCTGGTTTCAGGGATGCATGTTGGGTAAAATTCAGTGAATTCAGTGACAAATATAGATCATTATTTTATCTGGAGATAATTCATTAAATCTAAGACTGATACCATTAGAACAAAAATTGGTAACTAGTGTTTCAAATGAGTAAATTTTTAGAGTTTAATTTCTTCCAATAAAAAATTATCTTCAGGCTGGTTCAAGTGCAGTGATGTTTACAACTAACCGATGACAACCAGTTACAGATTTCTTTGTTCCTTCTCTACTCCCACTAATCCGTTTGACTAGTGTTTTTTTTTTTTTAAAAAAAGGCCAGGTGCGGTGGCTCATGCCTGTAATCCCAGCACTTTCGGAGGCCAAGGCGGGTGGATCACAAGGTCAGGAGATGGAGACCATCCTGGCTAACATGGTGAAACCCTGTCTCTACTAAAAATACAAAAAAATTAGCCGGGCATGGTGGTGGGCACCTGTAGTCCCAGCTACTCGGGAGGCTGAGGTAGGAGAATGGCATGAACCCGGGAGGTGGAGCTTGCAGTGAGCCGAGATCGCACCACTGCACTCCAGCCTGGGCAACAGAGTGAGAGTCTGTCTCAAAAAAAAAAAAAAAAAAAAAAAAAAAAAGTAAAAAAAAAAAAAAAAAAAAAAAAAAAAAAAGTATCTTCAAGCCCATGAGAGAAGGAAGAAGGATGACTTAGCAAGACAGAGGAGTGAGGGGACCATCCAGGTTGGATGAGCCTTTCTGAGCTTGTCTCCTGTCCATCTAAAGGCCACCTGGCATCTCATCTCATTTACTCTCAGATCCAGCCTGCCCAGCATCAGCAGTCAAGTTGCCTTATTACTTTCTTTTCTTTCTTTTTTTTTTTTTTGAGACGGAATCTTGCTCTGTTGCCCAGGCTGATGTGCAGTGGCACAATCTTGACTCACTGCAACCTCCGCCTCTGGGGTTCAAGCAATTCTCCCTGCCTTAGCTTCCTGAGTAGCTGGGATTACAGGTGCTCGATACCATGCTTGGCTAATTTTTGTATTTTTTAGAAGAGATGGGGTTTCACCATGTTGGCCAGGCTGGTCTTGTACCCCTGACCTCAGGTGATCCACCCACCTTGGCCTCCCAAAGTGCTGGGATTACAGGCATGAGCCACTGTGCTTTATTTAAATGAGTATTAGATAGCTTGCTATCTGGAACAAAACCCCAAACAACATAACAGGATAAAATCAATAAATGGATTGGAGTGAACCTTTTCGTGAGCTGATTATAGAAAGAGAATTTTGATTGGATGTATCCTATCTTCTGTACACTTAGTAGGGAGGGAACAAAAGGCACTGCATGGTATCCAAGACAGGAAATATAATCTACTATAAAAAAGACATAAGTAACACAATTCAGTTTAGTTATTCCTTATACATTTCAAGAAAATAATTTATTTTTAATTTTATATTAAAACCTCAGTAATACTTGAAATCCAAATGAGATTTACCAGTTTGACAAGATTAAAGTATATATATGTACTTTAATATAATATAGAGATGAGGTCTTGCTATGTTGCCCAGGCTGGTCTTGAACTCCTGGGCTCAAATGATCCTCCTGCCTCGGCCTATCGAAGTGCTAGGATTACAGGTATAAGCCACCATGCCCGGCCTATAGTATATCTTAATTCTTCTCTTAAGATCTTGATTAATAACCCTATAACTTATGTTAATGATATTAACCAGGAGTACTACATTTATTTTTCTCCTTCAATTCTGTGTAGATCTAAATAAAATAATAAAATGTTGAATATCTCTTGTAATTTATTGAATACTGTACTGAAACTGAAAAACAGAATAGTGTATGGGGACTCAAAGTATGCTTTTTACTGAAGGAATATTGGTTTTGCACCATGGTAAAGTCAAAAGATTATAGGTTGAACCACCATATATTAGGGATCATTTATATATTCTTTTAAACTGTTTCTGAAGTTTTTACCTGGTGTATATCTTACCTACATATAAAAATTTTTTTTTAGGTCAAAATGTCAGCTAGGTGTGGTGGCTTATGCCTGTAATCCCAGCACTTTGGGAGGCTGAAGTGGGAGGATCGCTTGAAGCCAGGAGTTTGAGACCAGCCTGGGCAACATAGTGAGACTCCTATCTCTATAGAATAGAGATGTTTAAAAATCTCTATTTTAAAAAATTAGCTGTGTGTTGTGGCATGTGCCTGTAGTCCCAGCCACTGGGGAGGCTGAGGCGGGAGGCTGCAGTGAGCTATGATTGTGCCACTGCACTCCAGCCTGGGCAACAGAGACTCTTTCTCAAAAAAACAAGAATAGTAAAATTAAAAAAAAAAAATCACAGTGTCAAAAATTTTTGCATGCAATTTTGGTTTCTTGGCTTCCTACTCACTGCAATTTAGAAAATTAAGTAGTTTTTTTTTTTTTTCTTTGAGACTGAGTCTCGCTCTGTAGCCCAGGCTGGAGTGCAGTGGCGCAATCTCGGCTCACTGCAAGCTCCGCCTCCCGGGTTCACGCCATTCTCCTGCCTCAGCCTCTCCGAGTAGCTGGGACTACAGGCGCCTGCCACCACGCCCGGCTAATTTTTTGTATTTTTAGTAGAGACGGGGTTTCACCGTGGTCTCGATCTCCTGACCTCGTGATCCGCCCGCCTCGGCCTCCCAAAGTGCTGGGATTACAAGCTTGAGCCACCGCGCCCAGCCTTGCATTTCTATATCAAATTTTATTTACAGTGATTTACGTGAGTAAAAAATGGATTACACGGTTTTCTAACATCTCACTAAGTATGGGTTTGGATCTTAAGTAATTTACATTTTTCTTTTCCAAGTTGATTGTTATACTGGGCTAATGATTTCCTTCAAATTCCACTAATAAATCATAGATTCTCAGTGCTGGTATTCCATTGCTTTATTATTAAATGGCACCCTTTTCTAGTTTTTGGTTTTGCAAACCAGTGGAGTATTGAAAGTAAAATTTCAGAATCCCTTTTGGAGCTTTCGGGTGAGACTGGGCTCCTTGGAACCCTAGTGCTTTGGGAGTTGTGCTACTGCTGCAGTACCAAAAGTAGCTTCTTTGAATTTCGTTTGGGTTTTGTAGGGCTCCCCCGAGGCCCGAGAACTGGGAAAAGGGAAAGAGCTCCTCGGTTTGTTTGAAGGCCGGCGGGCTGTGCAGGCAGCTTTTCCCAGACTCTCCCAGCTCCGGCTTTTCACGCATACCAGAAGAGCCGCTTTTTTCCTCCAGTGATTGAAACCATCTGGACTCCAGGGGGGTCACGTGTGTATGAGAAAATGACATAAAGTTTCAGACCCCGTTGTGCTTTGCTCCAGACCCAGACAACTCTTGGTCGGATGGTGCGGAGGTGAGGGCCGTCCAGTTTGGGGGCCAACTTCTCGTCCCTGCTGCCCCCGGCTCCCGCCTCCCTCACCCCTGTCCCCCACCCTCCCTCGCACACTCTCGGCGCGGCTTTCTAGCTGCCTCCGGCGCCTCCGAGCGCTCCCCTCCGCCGGGCTCCAGCAGCCCACCCTCTCTGTCTTGGGTGGAGGCGCACATCCTCCACGCCCCCTCTACTCAAATCTGCGCTCCCTCCCCTCTCTCTCCCTGCAGCCCGGCCGCAGCCCGGGGCGCGGATGCCTGTCCGCCGCCCGCCCTCTCTGCAGGAGCGGCTCCTTCTCCGGGCCGCGCGGCTCCCGGCGAGACCCCATCCAGGCGCCGCGCCCGGGCCGGCTGGGGAGCGTAGAGGTAAGCGCCTCCGGGCCGGGTGGCCCCGGTTCCCGCGTGCCGCGCCTGGTCCCGCCCTTGCCCTCCCAGCCCTTTTCCCTTTACTCCCAACTCCCGGCCCCGGCGGCGGTGTCCAGGTCCGTGAGTACGCGCATGGGGGCCCCCGCAGGCGCAGAGGAGCGGGGCTGGTGGGGTCCGCCCTCCCGGGCGGTCAGTAGCGGCCGGCTGTGCTTTCCGGCCCGGCGGGGGCCGCGCGGTTGGGGGTGGGGAACCTCGCGGGCAGGGTCCGGCGGTGAAGAGCTGCCTGGTGTGGAGCGGAGACCCGACCTCGGGACGCCCTGGGAGCGGGCTCTGCGCACCGCCTCGCCTCTCAGTGGCGGCATTCGAGCTCCTACCTGGAGCTGTTGCAGCTTGTATGCAGGCTCCTTGATGAACGCGCGCCCTCGCACACACACACACATACGCACAACACACACACAGACACACACACGGAACTCAAACAAAGGAAAATTAACTTTGCATGCTATTACTGCAACAAGTTAAACTATGTTTATTTGTGGATGGTTCACTTTTTGCCCTTGTGCAGACACGCAGTAAGTATTAAAGGGTCCACACTCTCGTCAACGTTTATGGCACCTTATTCAATAATTTAGTAACTGAGTAGAGTTCAAGAGACAATGTTCTCAAGTGTTTCTAAAGAGGGCTTATTGTATTTTCCTGGGATCTTTATATGAAAGTAGTTGATGATTAATATGAATAAAATAACTTCTTCATTAAGTGAGAAAATTTGCCTTAGTACTGCCTTAGTCCAGCTCTTGCTTTTATTACCAACCAGGTGTTTCTGCTGTTTGGATAGCAGGGTCTTGGGAATGGCGAAGAGGTTATTATCCCATCTGCAAGATTGTTTTCAGCTACCTCTTAGCTGTACACGCTGCAACTGGCCATTTTGGGATGGGGCCACAGGGTTAAAACCCAAAGGGCTGCATTGTTTTGTTTTAATTTTTTCAGAAGGTGAATCCCTTAATTGATTTTTTTTTTTGCCAGAATTAGGGGTTTCTAAAGGGTTAGACGTAGTCTAGGTTCCAGAAAGCTAATCCAAGATAGAGACTGAATTGTTCACAGCCTCTCTCCCTGCTGAATTAAGGACCGCACAAGGCCAGAACTCAAGAAGAGCCTGTTGAATGCATGAAGTGAAGGCTTCTTAAATTCTGCTGGTCTGGCAGAGAGTTCCTAGGTGACTAACATAGATGTAACCCTCCTTTTTATTTATCTGGCATATATTTTTTATTTAAAAATTTCTTTTTTCTTTTTTTTTTTTTTTTGAGATGGAGTCTCTCTCTGTCGCTGGAGTGCGGTGGTGCAATCTCGGCTCACTGCAACCCCCGCCTCCGGGGTTCGAGCGATTCTCCTGCCTCAGCCTCCCGAGTAGCTGGGATTATAGGCGCCTGCCACTACGTCGGGCTAATTTTTGTATTTTTAGTAGAGATGGGGTTCCCCATGTCGGCCAGGCTGGTCTTAATGTCCTGATTTGAGGTGATCCACCCGCCTGGGCCTCCCAAAGTGCTGGAATTACAGGCGTGAGCCACTGGGCCCAGACTATCTGGCAAATATTACCTTTGGAAAAACTCCCCAAGATATGGGGGAAGAAAAAATTGTTCAAGTGTATGTATGGGAAATGTTATCCCCTAATTGGGCCAGAGGGGCACCCATTTTGGTAGACAACTCCAAGGCAACTCTTAACCTTGAAAGTATTTTTTTACTGAGTGCTTAGATTGGATTGGCTTGGTAATTAGGGAAATCCTTGGTCTTGAGTTTGTAGACTCCTTGGGGAAAGAGAAGTGACATTTTAGTGAAGGATAATTTCAGATCAGTTGGCTTAGAACAGGAGTGTCCAATCTTTTGGCTTCCCGGGGTCACACTGGAAGAAGAATCGTCTGGGGCCGCATATAAAATACACTAACTCTAAGGATAGCTGATGAGCTTAAAATGAATTGCAAAAAAAATCATAATATTTTTAAAAGTTTACGAATTTGTGTTGGGCCACACTCAAAGCCGTCCTGGGCGGCCCATGGGCCGCAGGTTGGACAAACTTGGCTTAGAATCTAAGAATTATAAAGCTCAAGGAGAAAATGATTCTGAGGCAGGGCAGTTTCATAGAAGAGGGGAGGGCCTTGAAGCCAAGTATGCTTCTGAAACTGATGGAGAGTTGCTGGGGAAAGCTTTCAAGAGAATAGAGAGCAGACCATTTGGACTGGACCTAGAGAGAAAAGTAATAGCATCTGCACTATGCCACCTGCCAGCTCTCTCTTTCATCCTTCAGTGTTGTGACATAGCTATTGTTGCTCTTGTTTTGAAGATGAGGTAATTCTTGTTTTTAAAAAGAGAAGATCAAAAAGATACGTAACCAGCTTGGGATGACACAAGTGGTAAAGTGGCAGAGCTGGAATTCCAATGCCTGGCTCTCAGACTAGAGCCAGGCATGTGGGTGCTTTCACAGCTGCCTTCTCCAAAGAGCAGTGGGAGGTCCAGTGGTCAGCTTGAATTCTGGCTCAAGGGCTGGAACTTTATCCTGTAGACATTGTTTAGGTTTTAAAGATGTTTGAGAAAAGGAGCTATGGTTAAAGCAGTGATTTTAGAAGATTAAGTTGACATCTATGTACAGGAATGTGACATGCTCATCACAAGTCATGTGCAAGTCATAATTCCTAATGAGGAGGTTCAAAAAGGGAATGTAGCCAGGATATCTGGGTGTTTCAATTCCTGTCTCACTTACTGTACCCTGCAGTGAGTAGCTTGGTTCACTGGATAAAGAGCTAGTTGCAGTGACCACGGGGCTGCTCTGGATCAGAAAAGAGCTGAATCTTAACAGGCATACGCTGAAATGGAATGTGTATGTGGATCAATGCCACTGCTGGTTTGTCCTTTATGTTTCCCCATGTTTCGCAATGCTTTGGTTTTTTTCTTTCATGACTACCCTGAGAGGTAGATCAGTGTTGTAATTTGTTTAAAAGCTTTTCCTCGCCCTAAACATCTACGTAAGTTGATGTGCCTTTTCCTCTCATATTCTCTTGTTTCTTAAAAATGCTGAATTTTGGCCAGGTGCTGTGGCTCACACCTGTAATCCCAGCATTTTGGGAGGTGGAGGCAGGCAGATTGCTTGAGCTCAGGAGTTGGAGACCAGCCTGGGCAACATGGTGAAACCCCGTCTCTACAAAAAATACAAAAATTAATCATGCATGGTGGCATGTGCCTGTGGTCCCAACTATTCAGGAGGCTAAGGTGGGAGGATCGATCACTTGAGCCCAGGAGGTTGAGGCTGCAGTAAGCCATGATCACGCCACTGCACTGCAGCCTGAGTGACAGAGTGAGATCCTGTCTCAAAAAAAAAAAAAAAAAAAAGCTGAATTTTAAAACTTGGTACTAGTAAGGTAAAAGTGAATTTAGATTACCTTTCTTAATTATGAGAAAGATTAACATAAAATGTACATTTATTTCACTTTTTGTTATGGAGGAAAAACAGGAGGCCTTTGTAGAGTTCCTGCGTGGGGATTTAGAAGGGATAGGAAAGCCAGAATTTAGAGATGTGCAGAGGCCTTCCTACCCCTCCACATTTCTTATCAGTTAATTGTATTGTTCATGTATACAGCTTATGGAGCTTACAAGGACATTGGACACCCACATTTATAGCCAGTCCCTTTGATTCTCAGCAGTTAATGGGCTCAGGAAGGGCAGCAGTGGGTGGAGACATTTTACTAGAATTAGTCTGCCACTTTGAATACAATCTGGATTTCTTGCTATTTCTTGTGCAACCTGTACGCCGTTTCCTCTGAACTTGTTAGTGCTCTGGAGACTTGGTTGTTTGGCCAAGGAATATCCTCTAGCAGGAGGGCTCACTAAGGAGGGGCAGCTGACAGGCAGAAAAGTGACATTTGTCAACTAAAGAAGTTTTCTTTTAATTAATGTTAGAGTCACCCATGGTTTTTTGTCAAATAAAAAATGCGAAATCAAAATATGATCTCAGTTCTCCACACCCATTTTTACCTTTAAGAGCCTCTCACACCTTGGAGAGCTTGCCCTACTGAATGGGGCTTTGATAGGTGAAATTATCACCGGGACCTCTACATGGGTCAGGATATGACTCAGCTTGGGTTTTGGACCTCTGAGGAATGTGACCCCTCTTAATGTAGGGGATTTGGAGTACAAAAACCTGGGTTAAAGTTCTAGCTTTGCCATTTATTCAGAAGTTCCTGGAATTTGATGTTTGAGAGATCTCTGAGCTCAGTTTTCCTAGTTCTTCTAGATCAGGGTAATCCCTTAGGGCCAGATAGAGGTGGTCACACCCTGATTAGTACCTTGGTTCCTTCTCCCAGTTTGTATTTTGTGTCACCTGAAAGTCATTTTATTTTCTCTGTAACCTCTGGTTATAGGTTACGTGGTCATTCCTCCAGAGAATGGCAAAGCTCATTGTTGGTTGGGGATCATTTGGTATGTCTTCCTGGGAGAATGCTCTTGAGCCTAGTTTTGAGAGTTGAGGCCTCAAGAAGAGACTTTGGCAGTGCCCTTATTTAAATGTCAGAAATGCTTGGTTGCATTTTTTATGCATTGCTTGCATAGTTAATATTTTTATATTTGGTATTTGTCATTTTAATAATTTATTAAACAGGTGATTTAGGTTTTCTTTTTTTTTTTTTGAGACGGAGTCTCACTCTGTCGCCCAGGCTGGAGTGCAGTGGCGTGATCTTGGCTCACTGCAAGCTCCGCCTCCCGGGTTCACGCCATTCTCCTGCCTCAGCCTCCGGAGTAGCTGGGACTACAGGCGCCTGCCACCGCGCCCGGCTAATTTTTTGTATTTTTAGTAGAGACGGGGTTTCACCGTGGTCTCGATCTCCTGACCCCGTGATCCACCTGCCTCGGCCTCCCAAAGTGCTGGGATTACAGGCGTGAGCCACCGCGCCCGGCCCGATTTAGGTTTTCTAAGATAGCTAAGATCTTAGAAAAATAGGACTGCAGGTTGGGCGCGGTGGCTCATGCCTGTAATCCCAATGCTTTGGGAGGCCAAGGCAGGCAGATCACAAGGTCAAGAGATGGAGACCATCCTGGCTAACACAGTGAAACCCCGCCTCTACTAAAAATACAAAAAATTAGCTAGGTGTGGTGGCGGGCACCTGTAGTCCCAGCTGCTGGGGAGGCTGAGGCAGGAGAATGGCGTGAACCCGGGAGGCGGAGGTTGCAGTGAGCCGAGATCGCGCCACTGCACTCCAGCCTGGGGGACAGAGCGAGACTCCGTCTCAAAATGAAAAAAAAAAAAAAAAGAAAAAGAAAAATAGGACTGCAATATCCTCTTTAAAAATAGTCTAAATTATTTTTTAGTGGGGATCGCATTTGGACAATTCCCCAGGACTGGAATATCCCTTTGATACTCAGATGTAATCTCCTAGTATGGTAGAACTTTGACTATTTTGACCTCCTCCACCTCCAAATATCCTTAAATCTTTCTGAACAGATTTAATCTCTCTTAAAGAGATTTCACAATTTCCCTGGGAAACACTTTCTAAGGAAGGTTTCCAGATTGATGATCACAGATTATCTCCTTGTAGTTAGCTCAAGTTTTCTTTTAATGTTTCCTACTTTTACTGTTTTCCTATCCCTCTTCAATGCATAGATGTTCACAGAGTGAACAAATTGTCTTTCCTGTACTCTAAAGGCAGCTACCAAATGCACGGACTGTCCCATCTGTACCCATCCTTTCCTTCCCTTCCTCTGGCTAAACAAGCTGAGCTTTCTCTGTTTTCCTTAACAAGTCTCTCTTTTTAGACCTATGATTATACTTGTTGCTTTGTGTTTTGTTTTATGCAGGAAGTTCATATCAGATATGTTGGCAATTAGAGCTTTCAAACTGGAAGGAGACTTTTGGAGTAAAATATGTATATTTTTTTCTATCAGCATAAGTAATTGTGGAATATATGTAAACTCTGGAGATGATCTTTTAAAAAAATTACCATCAAAAGAATTTTACTGAAGTCCTTTAAGGGCTTAAGAAGAATCCAGCCTTTGCGAGATTGCACTAAAAGTAAGAGATTAGCCCAATTAAGGCCTTTCTAGAAGTCTGGGAATCATTTGTTTAAACTGGAATTTAGGATCTCCACGCAAATATGATAGAAATAATCTGCTTAACCCTTTGTTAGTAGCATTAGAAATAAGCCCCTTTTTATGGGACTCTTAATGATAAAAGGTCATAGTAATTAGAATATGCTGGGAATTTGTCCCTGTTTGTTAATGTTTTGGAAACTCCTTTGAGTAGGCAAGGGTCACTTTGGGTGGCTCTTTCTTTGATGTGAAGTTGGGATCTTGGATGTAAATTTAGCTAAGGACAAGTTTGAATCTAGATATTTTTTAATTTTTTCCGTCTTGTTCCATTCTTCCTTTTGGAGGCAGCTAACTAGAGTGGGGTAAAAAGGGCCTTTAATCAGAGTCAGTGTCCTGAGACTGTCAGACACTGGTCTCTGGGAAGTGCTCTGTATCACTATCATTTATACACTTTTCCTTTCTTGTGTCCTACAGTTTTTGAATATCTCCTGCGGAAAAAGCACTGGGGTGTGTACAGGCATCTGTTTATTCTCTTATTACCTTTCTTGAGTGAATATGCTTAATGTTAGGGGTTTGATGAATCAATGAGTGGATGAAGTTAAGAAATTAGATGGAGGCTGGGCCTGGTGGCTCACACCTGTAATCCCAGCACTTTGGGAGGCCAAATTGGGAGGATTGCTTGAAGCCAGGAGTTTGAGACCTGCCTGGGCAACACAATGAGACTCCGTCTCTATGAAAAAAATACAAAAATTAGCCGAGTGTAGTGGTGCGTGTCTGTGGTCCCAGCTAAACAGTGGGCTGAGATGGGAGGATTGCTTGAGCCTGGGAGGTCAAGGCTGCAGGGAGCCGAGATTGTGTCACTGCACTCCAGCCTGAGCAACAGAGCGAGCCCCTGTCTGAAAATAACACAACAACAAAAGAAATTGGATGGGAAATTAGTTTTGGACATGAGTGTTGGGTACCTCCTGATCCAAATATTGCTGTTGGGAAGCAACTGTTTTAACAACACTCTGGTCTCTGGGAGCTGAGATGACCTCTGTTAAGGCTCAACATGTGGGGATATATTTTCTAGTGAGTAAACAGGGCCTAGTCAGTTATTTTTTCTATTAGTCATGTTGGATTACATTTACTGTTGCCGGGAACTCTAGTTAGCATAATATCCCCTTGAATTAGGAAGTGCCACTCAATAGCTGTCTTTCTCCATGACTGCCTAGAGAAGCTTTTCTTGAAAGTCTGGTCTTGCCTCTTGAGCCAGGGATGGGTGCATTCTAAGTACATAGACCCAAAAGGCTTCTTCTACTGGGTCCAAGTCCTAGGGGAATGGAAATTCTCTTGAAAATGGTATAATTGTATGGGAGGGGAATCAAAGCTTTGTACTTTCAGTAGTCACTTGAATCTGTGCATAGAGACCTGGAGATAAGGAAAACCCAACTTGCAAATGAGTATTTATTTGGTGCTGTGGGTTAACATGGAAAAATGGCACTTAAGGTCAAAGTGTGTTACTTGAATCCTTCATGTCCAGTTAATCAGCAATATCAGTTGTGAGGATTCTGTTTTGCTATTTTTTCCCCCATTTGTGTATTGACAGGTCACTCTTTGGAATTAGAATAGCACTCAGGACCACAGTGTTTGCATAGGAAGTGGCGTAAGAGGCAGGCCGGGCGCAGTGGCTCACGTCTGTAATCCCAGCACTTTGGGAGGCCGAGGCGAGCGGCTCAAAAGGTCAGGAGATAGAGACCGTCCTGGCTAATATGGTGAAACCCCGTCTCTACTAAAAATACAAAAAAATTAGCCGGGCGTGGCAGCATGTGCCTGTAGTCCCAGCTGCTGGGGAGGCTGAGGCAGGAGAATGGTGTGAACCCGGGAGGCGGAGCTTGCAGTGAGCTGAGATCGTGCCAGTGCACTCCAGCCTGGGTGACAGAGCAAGACTTCATCTCAAAAAAAAAAAGTGGCATAAGAGTCATGGGGCGTGGGTAGAGGCCACTTTATATCTTGTTTCAGAGGGCCATTTAAAACTTTTTTTAAATTTATTTATTTATTTATTTATTTATTTATTTATTTATTTATTTATTTATTTTTAGAGACAGGGTCCCCCTGTGTTGCCCACGCCGGTCTCAAACTCCCAGGCTCAAGCGATCCTCCCACCTTTGCCTCCCAAAATGGTAGGATTAAAGATGGACCATTTTTAAAACCTCCATGAGTTCAGTGATCAGAATTAGCTAGAAATAGCTCTGCTGAAAGGTATTGGCAAAATAACATCTAGCAGCCTTTGTCTATTTCAGGTTAGGTTTGTGCAAGAAAGCCAATTTGGGAGCAGTATGATGTGCCCAGCTCTGTCTACATTTGAGTCGCCTACATAGTTCCCATGTATTTGTCACTATTTCTGGTCCCTGGAGGGCTGGGGTAGATCTCAGGATATGAGGCTCAGACTTGGCTGAAGCCACATCAAGAGCTGTGGTCCTGGTGGGTCAGCATTATTTTCTGCGGCTTATCACCCAGGCTAGGCATGTGGGAACATGGGTGGGTAGGACAGGCAAGAAAAACAGAAGACCAGATAGTTCTGTGGAAACTGAATAAATAAGTGAAAAAGTTGGCCAGGCACTGTGGCACTCGCCTGTAATCCCAGCACTCTGGGAGCCCATGGCAGGTGGATCTCTTGAGCTCAGGGCCTGGGCAACATGGTAAACCCCCATCTCTACAAAAATTAGAAAAATTAGCTAGGCGCAGTGGCACACGCCTGTGGTCCCAGCTATTCAGGAGGCTGAGATGGGAGGATCACCTGAGCCCAAGAGGTTGAGACTGCAGTGAGCCGAGACTGTGGCACTGACCTCTAGCCTGGATGACAGAGTGAGACCCTGTCTCAAAAAAAAAAAAAAACAAAAAAGAGTGAAAAAGTTAATCTTTTTCTCCTCACTGACTTGGACTTTTGTTCTGTTGGAAACCCTTATCACTTGAGGTCGTTTTATTTATGTATTTATTTTTAAATGTTTCATTATTATTATATTTTTAAAATATGTATTTTTTATTTCAATAGCTTTTGTGGTACAAGTGGTTTTTGATTATATGGATGAATTGTGTCTGAAATTTTAGTGCACCAGTCACCTGAGTAGTGTACATGGTACCCAATATATAGTCTTTTTAATCCTTCATCTCCCCTCCCTCCCTCCCTTCCTCCCCCTTCTGAGTCTCCATAGTCCATTATACCACTCGATATGCCTTTGCATACCCATAGCTTAGCTCCCACCTATAAGTGAGAACATACAGTATTTGGTTTTGCATTCCTGAGTTACTTCACTTAGAATAATGGCCTCCAGCTCCATCCAAGTTGCTGCAAAAGACATTATATTTCATTCTTTTTTTATGGCTGAGTAGTATTCCATGGTGTATACATACCACATTTTTTAATCCACTCATTGGTTGATGGGCACTTAGGTTGGTTCCATATCTTTACTGTTGTGAATTGTGCTGCGATAAACATATGTGTGCAAGTATCTTTTTGATATAATGATTCATCCTTTGAGTAGATACCCAGTAGTGCAATTGCTGGATTGAATGGTAGATCTACTTTTAGTTATTTGAGAAATCTCCATACTGTTTTCCATAGAGGTTGTACTAATTTATATTCCCACCAGCAGTGTATAAGCGTTCACCTTTCACCACATCCATGCCAAGATCTATTGTTTTTTGACTTTTTAGTAATGGCTAGTCTGGCTGGAGTAAGGTAGAGTATTTCATTGTGGTTTTAATTTGCATCTCCCTGATGATTAGTTATGTTGAGCATTTTTTCATATATTTTGTGGCCATTTGTATATCTTCTTTTCAGAAATGTTTATTCATGTCATTTGCTCACTTTTTGATGGGATTGTTTTTTTTCTTGCTGAATTATTTGAGTTCCTTGCAGATTCTAGATATTTGTTGTTTGTCAGATGCATAATTTGCAAATATTTTCTCCCATTCTGTGGGTTGTCTGTTTACTCTAATGGTTATTTCTTTTGCTCTGCAGAAGCCTTTTAGTTTAATTAGGTCCTATTTATTTATTTATTTTTGTTGTTACGTTTGCTTTTGGGGTCTTAGTCATAAGTTCTTTGCCTCATCCAATGTCCAGAAGAGTTTTTCCTAGGTTTTCTTTTAGAATTTTTATGGTTTCATGTCTTAGATCTAAATTTTTGATCCATCTTGAGTTAATTTTTGTATACGGTGAGTGATAGGGATCCAGTTTCATTCTTCTGCGTGTGGCTAGCCAGTTTTCCCAGCACCATTTATTGAATAGGGTATCTTTTCCCAGTTTATGTTTTTGTTTGCTTTGTTACGAATAGTTGGTTGTAAGTATTTGGCTTATTTCTGGGTTCTCTATTCTGTTTCACTGGTCTGTGTATCTACATTCATACCAGTACCATTGCTGTTTTGTTACTACAGCCTTGCAGTATAAGTCAGGTAACGTGATGTCTCCAGATTTCTTCTTTTTGCTCAGGATTGCTTTGGCTATTTGGGCTCCTTTTTGGTTCCGTATGAATTTTAGGATTGTTTTTTCTAATATTTTCGAAAATGATGTTGGTATTTGGATAGGAATTGCATTGAATCTGTAGATTGCTTTGGGTAGTATGGTCATTTTCATGATATTGATTCTTTGATTTCATGAGCATGGGGTGTATTTCTATTTGTTTGTGTCACCTGTGGTTTCTTTCAGCAGCGTTTTGTAGTTCACCTTGTAGTGCTCTTTCACCTTCTTAGTTAAGTATATTCCTAGGTATTTTATTTGTTTTTGAAGGTATTAAAAAGGATTGAGTTATTGATTTGATTCTCAGCTTGGTGGTTGTTGGTATATAGCAGTGCTACTGATTTGTGTACATTGATTTTGTAACCTGAGACTTTACTGAATTCATTTATCAAATCTAGGAGTCTTTTGGAGGATCTAGGCATCTTTTAGGGTTTTCTAAGTGTACAATCATATCATCAGCAAACAGAGATAATTTGACTTCCTGTTTTCCAATTTGGATGCCCTTTATTTCTTTCTCTTGCTTGATTGTTCTGGCTAGGACTTCCTAAGATGATTTTATAAATATTCATAGTAACTAGTTGAAGGCACTGAGACTCCTGTACCTTGGTGGGAAGAACCCTGCTGGATGATTCTCTAGGTGTTTATTTGGGTTATGCCCATTTTCTTTCCCTCTTTTCTTCCTAAATTTTGATGCTCCTGTTTTTCTGGGAATATTTTGGCTTCATTGTTTAGGCTTTTTTAAGGGCCATGGGGAATTCTGGGGACAGGGGCAGGTGTGACATGTTGCTAGGTATGGGAGGTTTTTACAGCTTGAGAAATTTCCAGGAAAGAAGAGACAGAAAACTTTGTTCACAAAGCATGTGGACAGGAAGTCAGGTGGGAAAATCGCAAGGCAGATGGTGTGACTTCTTTGGTCAGCGTGCCTGTCTGCCAAGATGGGACTGATAGGGTAGTGGGGGTAGTGGGGCGGTGCTGAGGATATAACTTATAATTCACATAATTCCTTGAAGAGAAGATGATTCTTTTTTTTAAAAGGAAGTATAGTGCCTTACATTGATTTCTTTGAAATATACATGATACAATCCATGAGTGAGTATTTGCAAAACATGTGGCCGGGCGCGGTGGCTCACGCCTGTAATCCCAGCACTTTGGGAGGCCGAGGCGGTTGGATCATGAGGTCAGGAGATTGAGACCATCCTGGCTAACATGGTGAAACCCCGTCTCTACTAAAAAACACAAAAAATTAGCCGGGCGTGGTAGTGCACGCCTGTAGTCCCAGCTACTCAGGAGGCTGAGGCAGGAGAATGGCGTGAACCCGGGAGACGGAGCTTGCAGTGAGCCGAGATCGCGCCACTGCACTCCAGCCTGGGCGACAGAGCAAGACTCCGTCTCAAAAAAAAAAAAAAACCAAAAAAAAAAAAACATGTTAGTATTTATCTAACCCTATACCAAGCCTGGTAGTAGATATACAATACAAGTGAGAGAAAATGATAACCTGAACTTAGAACATATAATTGTTAACTAAAGAATGATATAAAGCAGTACATCATCAAGCTCTAAATTTTGAGTTATTGATACATACAGTGGGTTTGGAGCCCCAGACAAGGTTTAGGACGTGCAGGCTTATGGCAAATCTTGGGCCAAATGGAGGCCTTTGGAGCTTTGGGAGTGCCCCAGGGCTCAGTCTTCAGCCTGTTTCTTGTCTCTGTCTTCACTTTTCTTAGGTGATCCCCTGGCTTTGAAGTACTAGCATTTATGGAATGTTTACTGTCTGCCAGAGGCTGTTCTAAGGGTTTTATGTGCACTAATCTAGCCTTCCAGACAACCTTATAATATAGGTACTTTTATTATCCTTGCTTAAAGGTGTAGAAACTGAGGCAAGAGATGGACTTTCTTGAGCTCACACAGCTTATAAGCTGGAGAGCCAGGAAGTGACCTAGTTTGGGGGACCAGCCAAGCCCTCGACTGGTTCAGTATAGCCGTCCTCAGCTGGTCCTGGCTCCTCTGCTCCTGTCTTTGCAGTCTCTTCTCCACATAGCAATGAGAATATATATTTTTTTAACCCTCAAATGGAATGCTATCACACTTAGAAGTAGAATGCACATTTACTACCAAGTTCTTGCGTGGTCTAAGCCCCAGCTCTCCCATCTGCTTCTGCCTTCCTCCCATCTCTTCTGTCTCATGGCCTTTGCGTGCTCCTAGGATGCTCTTCTCCTTGAATATTGCTGGTTTGTCACCCATTTCATTTGAGCGTGGGCTCGGTTGTGCCACCTCCGGAAGGCCTTCTCTGTCCATATGTAAAACTGCTCCGAGTCACTCTTTAATCTCCTCCTTTGTTTTTCTTCCTAAAATTACATTACATATTTCTGTGTTTTTCCTGTCTGCTTTCCCAAATAAACTCCATGAAGTTAGGGACTTGATCCATTTGTTTACTGATATCTTTACTTTTTAGAATAGGACATGGAAGGTTTTATTTAAATATTTGCTAAATAAATGACTAAATGGCATCTTTTGCATTCATTTGCTGTTCATGACTTCACTTGGGTAAAAATAGTGGAGAGGAAAGGGATATACAGGTGATAACTACAGGCTGGGTCCTAACTGGCTTTATGTTTATTACCAAGGCTTTGCTATCATAACGTGGCCAAGAAAATGCTCAGAAATCTTGGTTGAATGAATGCACTGTGTAATTTGTTCTGGATTCCACACAGAGGGGACAGAATAGTGTGGGCTGAAGTGCTCAGAGAAATTTCTTGGAGGACTTGCAGACTTTGAAGGAGAGATTGGATTTGGTTGAGCATATAGGAATCGAAGAAGACTTTTTTTTAAAGGTGGAAGGGCTATAGGGTGAACTAGTCCAATCTTTCTGTTTATAGACAGGAAACTGAGCCCAGAGAGGTGTAGGACCTGCCCAAAGGCACACAACTGGTTGATGTCAGCACCACGTCTGGCATCCACGTGTTTTGACTCCTAGTTTAGTTCCCTTTCTTCTACACAGTGCTGCCTTCAGAATCCAGGAGTACTCTGGGGGTTGGGGAGTAACTAGGGGAAGCATGAGCAAAGGCCCAGAGGCAGAAAAAATGTTGGCTTGTATGGGCTGGAAATAGGTGGTCCTATTAGAATCAGCGGGTTTATAAAGGAGCCCATCGGAGACAGACCAGGCTGAATCAGATCCTCTGGGATCTTGAATGTCATCTTGAAGACTTTGAGTTTGGGATGAGTGGGAGGCATGTGAAAATGCTTTGACAATTGTTCTGTCTTTCTCTACAGGGATGGTGACAGAATGGATAGTATAGAAAATGGATTGGAATTGAGGAGGAAACTAGAAGCTAAGAGGAGTTAGGAGGCCCTTGTAACAATCCACGTATTATTGCTAAAGGCCTAGTATCATTTTAGTTATCTCTGTTTCTGTTTTTAGAGATTTGTGGTGGTTTTTGGAGAAGATGACATAAAATTCTCAGGCAATATGTGTATACTCAGCTTTCTAATAGAGTTTGGGGATAAGAAGGAGGAGACCTGGTATTTTGCCTTAATTCTGTATGCGGCTATAAATGACATTTTAGTATCCAGATGATAATTCTTCTAAGAAACCTGGGCCAGGTTAGGACAGGAGGGACAGAAGATAACATTATACTGGTGTGAAAATAGTGATGGGGCTAAGTGCAGTGCCTCATACCTGTAATCCCAGTGCTTTGGCACACTGAGGCAGGAGAATTGCTTGAGCCCAGGAGTTCTAGACCAGCCTGGGTGATCATGGTGAGACCTTGGCTCTGCAAAAAGTAAAAAATTAGCTGGGCATGGTGGCACACATCTGTAGTCCTAGCTACTCGGGAGGCTGAGTTGGGAGGATCGCTTGAGGCCAGGAGTTCAAAGCTGCGGGGAGCCATTAATGCACCACTGCACTCTAGCCTGGGTGACAGTCAAGACCTGTCTGAAGAAAGAAAAAAAAAAAAGAAAATAGTGATGGAGTGAGGAGGGACTGAAGGAACAGACGGAAATGAATGGGAGCAGCTCCCCAGAGAGGGCCTGGGCCTGCCTTTCTGTCAGGGGAGCTGCCCAATATAGTGGTTGGGGAGTCAGGCATCCAGGGACCCCCAAACAACCTTGCACATTTTTTTTTTGGACACGTGTGACCAGTGGAAGTAAAGCCTGTCTCCTGGGCCCACAAATGCTTTGGACGGATAAGTTGTGCTCAAGCCTAGGCCCATTCAGGTAGTCTACATATGTTTTCAACCAGAGCTGATGAGAATAGATTGATACAGCCTGTACCAGGCCAGTGAATTGGCAGTGTATGATACTTTAAAAATTTTTCCATACCCAGAAATCTTTTTCCGTCTCTAACAAAAAACTTTGAAAGTCAGCATAAAAGTGAGAACGCAGACTTTTAAATAATATCTTCTACTGGATCTGAAAGTTTTGGATGCAAGAAAAAAATTCTGGATCAGTTAACATTCAACGGATATTTATTGAGGAGCACTTCTTAAACACCAGATACTGTGCTGGGTACTAGAGCTTCAGTCTTTTGATCATATTGCATCAAATGTTATTAATGGAACATTAACATTTGATTCTATTTCGTGTTAAGCTCTTTCAGCCCCAAAGGTTATACAGCTTGGTCCATAAACCTTCAGTTGGTTCAGGCTGTTCACTTATGTTTGTGTTCAGTTGTTGAATGTTTCTGTGTAACAGGCAACATATATTGGGTGCTCAGTTTTGAAGATGAACAAGAATTGGAGAGGGTTCTCCAATTCTCCAGCTGGTTGACTGGAATTTACCAGGTAGATCTGGCAGCTCTCTAGTTTGCTGGGATTCCTCCCAGAGGAGAGTATAGTCAGCAGCAATGTATCCCCTTTCCTTGTTCTGTTTGGACTGGGCCCTTCCCTTTGCCCTTTACACCTTCTCCCTAATCCCTGTCTTTAAATTTGAGACAAATGAAAATTAGCTCCTTTGTAGTAAGTTTGGGCAGCTCCATCAGGACAGCACTTCCCTGATGATGCCCTAAAGTTAGAAACCCTTCGAGAATCTCTGCTGCCATGTAATCCCAAAGAAGAGCCTTCTCGGCGTGCTGTTTCCTCCTTCGTATGAAAGTTGCTTTTGCCTACTGTGTGGATACAGGGTGCACAGCACTTGGTATTTCTCAGGCTCTTTGCATCTGCCTGCTCCGTTGGCTCATGGTGGGGATGCCGGCAGGGGCATGGCGTCTTGTTTTCTTAGAATGAATGATGCAGATGAGCAGCCTCTCTAGATGATGTGAAAATTTAGCATGATCCATCATGATCCATCAGGCTAAATTTTCCCATCTAGAGAGGCTGCTGCTCAGAACAAAAGAGAGGAACATAAGATGGGCGCCCAAGAAGAGTGCTTTATTAAGCCTTTAGATTGCCAGCCCGAGCAAGATAGTCCTCCCCGCCTTGCTTGGCATCTGGAGCCAGCTTGTACACTACCCGTTTGAGGTTTGCTGCTCTCTTCTCTTTTCTCTTCTCTTCTCTTCCCTTCTCTTCTCTTCTCTTCTCTTCTCTTCTCTTCTCTTCTCTTCTCTTCTCTTCTCTCCTCTCCTCTCCTCTCCTCTCCTCTCCTCTCCTCTCCTCTCCTCTCCTCTCCTCTTCTCTTCTCTTCCCTCCCCCTCCCTTCCCTTTTCTTTTCTTTTTTCTTTTCTTTCTTTTTCTTCTTTTGAGACAGTCTCCCTCTGTTACCCAGGCTGGAATGTAATGGTGTGAACACAGTCACTGCAGCCTTGACCTTCTGGGCTCAAGTGATCTTTCCACCTCAGCCTCTTGAATAGCTAGGACCACTATGTGGGCCACTATGCCTGGCTAATTTTTTCAAAAAAATTTTTTTGTAGAGAAGCCGAGGCAGGCGGATCACTTGAGGCGAGGAGTTTGAGACTAGCCTGGCCAACATGGCAAAACCCATCTCTACTAAAAATACAAAAATTAGCTGGGCGTGGTGGCACAGGCCTGTAATCTCAGCTACCCAGGAGGCTAAGGCATGAGAATTGGTTGAACCTGGGAGGCAGAGGTTGCAGTGAGCCGAGATCATGCCTTTGCACTCCAGCCTGGGTGGCAGAGTGAGACTCTGTCTGGAAAAAGAAAAATAATTTGTAGAGATAGAGTCTTGTCATGTTACCCAGACTGGTCTTGAACTCCTGGGCTCAAGTGATCCTCCCACCTTGGCCTCTCGAAGTGTTGGAATTACAGGCATGAGCCATCATACCCAGTGGCTGCTACTTTTTTTGTGTCCGTGAGCTCCTTTAATAGAAAACTACAGAATAGAAAATTATTTCCAACTTTCAACTTTAAATTGGTTCTTTTAGGCCAGGCACTGTGGCTCACGTCTGTAATCCCAACACTTTGGGAGGCCGAGGCAGGTGGATCACTTGAGGTCAGGAGTTTGAGAACAGCCTGGCCAACATGGTGAAACCCTGTCTCTAGTGAAAATACAAAAATTAGCTGGTCGTGGTGGTGCACGCCTGTAATCTCAGCTACTTGGGAGGCTGAGGCAGGAGAATTGCTTGAACCCGGGAGGTGGAGGTTGCAGTGAGCTGAGATGGTGCTGTTGCACTCTAGCCTGGGTGACAGAGCGAGACCCTGTCTCAAATAAATAAATAAATAAATAGGTTCTTTTAAAAATGTAATATATGGCCAGGCATGGTGGCTCACACCTGTAATCCCAGCACTTTGGGAGGCCAAGGCCAGGAGGATTGCTTGAGGCCAGGACTTCAATACCAGCCTAGGCAACAAAGTGAGACCCTGTCTCTATAAAAAAAAAAAAATTAACTGGGCATGGTGGCATTCACCTATAATCCCAGCACTTTGGGAGGCTGAGGGGGGAGGATTGCTTGAGCCCAGGAGTTCAAGGCTGCAGTGAGCTGTGATTGTGCCATTGCACTTGAGCCTGAGTGACAGTGAGACCTTGTCTCTAAAAAAACATTTCAAAATATAGTGTTTGCTTTGCAGTACATTCTAAAAAAATAAAAACCTCACTTTCCCAACACTCAGAGATTTCTGCTATTAAAATCTTAGTCCTCTCCTTTTTAGGTCTTTCTCTACGCACACAGACGTACATATTTATATTCTTTTTCCATCAAAGTAAGATTATACTATACATACTGTTTTTTATTCTATCTTATTTTTCAATTACGTTCACTTTTCTAATTCAGTAACTTTTTATTTTAACTAATACTTAGACCATATTCAGATTTCCCCATAGTCTTAGTCCATTCAGGATGCTATAACAAAATACTTTAGGCCAGGTAATTTGTGAACAACAAAAATGTATTGCTTACAGTTCTGGAAGCTGGAAAGCCCAAGATTTGGTGTATGGAGAGGGCCTGCTCTTCATAGGTAGGACCTTCTGGCTGTGTCCTCACTTGGCAGCGGAGGCTAACAGGCTCCCTCAAGCATCTTTCTTTTCTTTTCTTTTTGTTTTTTGAGACAGAGTTTGGGCTCTTGTCACCCAGGCTGGAGTGCAATGGTGCGATCTCAGCTCACCGCAACCTCCGCCTCCCGGGTTCAAGAGATTCTCCTGCCTCAGCCTCCTGAGTAGCTGGGATTACAGGCGTGTGCCACCACGCCCGGCTAATTTTTGTATTTTTAGTAGGGACGGGGTTTACCATGTTGGCCAGGCTGGTCTTGTCACCCGCCTCATCCTCCCTAAGTGCTGGGATTACAAGTGTGAGCCACCGCGCCTGGCCGAAGCTTCTTTCATAAAGACAGCAATCTTGCTTATGAGGACAGAGCCCTGGTGAGTGCAGTGGCGCAATCTCGGCTCACTGCAAGCTCCGCCTCCCGGGTTTATGCCATTCTCCTGCCTCAGCCTCTCCGAGTAGCTGGGACTACAGGCGCCCGCCACCACGCCCGGCTAATTTTTTGTATTTTTAGTAGAGACGGGGTTTCACCGTGGTCTCGACCTCCTGACCCTGTGATCCGCCCGCCTCGGCCTCCCAAAGTGCTGGGATTACAAGCGTGAGCCACCGCACCCGACCCTGGCCCCACCTCTTAATACCATCACCTTGGGGTTAGATTTTCACATGAATTTTAATCACGAAGTTTAATTAGCAATCACACTCATAAAAGCTTATCAGGCCCACCTCCCAAACGTGTCATGAATCGTCCTTCTTCTTACTGTCTTGCTGCCTCCAATCCAGCCGAAGTCTTGACCGTCTTTTGCCAGAATGCAGCTTTCATTTCTCAGAGTGCTGCCTCAGGGTGTTCAGTCTTCTAGGCTGCTGAACGAATGAGCTTTCTAGCATAGTTTAATTATGATACTTCTTGGCCAAAAACTCTTTGCTTTCTTACTGAGGAGTAACACAGTAAAGTATACAAATTTTAAACGTATAGCTTAATGGATTTCAACATTTGCATACATTGTTATAACCACCACTCCCATCAAGATGTGGAACATTTCTAGCATCTCAGAAGGTCACCTGATGCTTCTTCACAGACAGTATCCACATTCCTATGCCAATTACTCTTCTGTTATCATTTGTTTTTTTCTCTTATTTACTTGTTTATTTACTATCTTTGTAAAGACAAGGTCTTGCTATGTTTCCCAGGCTGGTCTCAATCTCTTGGTCTCAAGCCATCTTTCCTGTGCCTTGGCCTCCCAGAGTGTTGGGATTATAGGCCACTGAACCTGGCCTGTTTTACCTTTTTTTGATCCTCATATTAATGAACCATGAAAGCTCTTTATTGATTCTTCTTTGACAGGATAATTCCACCCTTTAACATGACATTCAGAAGTCTTTGTGATCTGGCTTTTACTTCAGTCCTCCACTTGCACCCTGCCCTTCTGCCACGCCGAAATTGCATGTAGCTTATCAACATAGTAGGTGCTTCCATTTTTTGCACTTGATATTCTCTTGCCCTCCTCACTTTATTCCTTGGCAAATTCATCCTTCAAAACTCAGCTCCAGGCAGAATCAAGGCCTTCTCTGCACTCCAGAAGCAACGATTGTTATAGGGAGTTGCTTTTATACCTATAACGTTTTTCTCCTCTACTGGTGGCTTTGGGCTTTCAGGAGCCCAGGGATGATGGGGCATTTGCCCCCTAATTAGTTAGTTGAATTTCATACAAGTAATTCATGGTCTTTCTAGAAAAATTGGCAAATAGGAAAAAAATCACCCACAATCCTACTACACAGAGATAATTATTGTTTACATATATACCAAAATATATATGAATACTTTAAAACAAATTAAAAAATATTCAGAAAATACTAAATATTTGATCTACTTTAATCTCCTGTTATTGTTTAGTTTGTCCCCCCCATGTATTTAAACTATTACAGAAATGCTATGATGAATATCCTTATGCCCATATTTTAGTGCAGTTCCTTGATTATTTTGGGGATTCCTAGAAGTAAAAGGGATGAACATTTTTAAGGGCTTTTGATGTGCTTAGCCAAATTGCCCTCCAGAAAGTCTTTAACCTGTGTACACTTCTACTAGCGTGAGCTAGAGTGCCTGTTTCCAGCCATTCTTGCCAAACTAAAAAGAATGAAGATAATCAGTATTTGCAAATCTGATAAGATAAAAATGGTATTGCATTTCTGTTTTAATTTCCATTTCTTGGATTGCTGTGGAACTTGAATATTTTCTCATATATTTAATGGCCATTTAATTTCTATTTCTTTTATGATTTACACATTTGTGTATTTATTTTATTTTTAAATTGACAAATAAAAATTGTATATATTTATGATGTACAATGTGCTGTTTTGATTTATATATATATATATATATATTTAGAATGACTAAGTCATGCTCATTAACATACATTACCTTACATACCTATGTTTTTTGGGGGGTGAGAACACTTAAAATCTACTCTATTAGCAATTTTCAAGTATGTGATGTATTGTTATTAACTATAGTTGCCATGATGTACAGTAGATCTCTTGAACTTATTTATTCCTCCTATCTCTCTGAAATTTTGTGTTCTTTGACCAACATCACCCCAATCCCTTCATCCCCTAGCCTCTGGTAAAATGGTTATTTTACCCTCTGTTTCTATGAGTTCAACTTTTCTAGATTCGGCATGTAAGTGAGCTCATGTGGTGGTTCTCTTTCTGTGCCTGGCTTATTTCATTTAACATAGTGTCCTCAGGTTCATCCATGTTGTAGGAAGTGACAAGATTTCCTTTTTTATAGCTGAATAGTATTCCATTGTGTGTATATAAACCACATTTTCTTTTTTTATTCGTCTGTTGATAGACACTCAGGTTGACTCCATATCTTGGCTATTATGAATAATGCTGCAATGAACATGGAAGTGCAGATAGCTCTTTGACATACTGATTTCATATCCTTTGGATATATGCTCAGTAGTGAGATTGCTGGATCATATGATGGTTCTATTTTTAATTTGTTGAGAACTCTCCATGCTGTTTTCCAGAATGGCTGTACCAATTTATATTCCCATCAACCTCCACATCCTCTCCAACACTTGTTATCTTTTGTCGTTTTGGTGGTAGCCATTCTAATAGGTGTGAGGTGTTATCTCATTGTAGTTTTAATTTGCATTTCCCTGATGATTAGTGATGTTGAACATTTTTTCATATACCTGTTGGCCATATATATATCTTCTTCTGAAAAACATCTGTTCAGGTCCTTTACCCATTTTTAAATAAGTTGTTTTCTTACTATTGAGTTGATTCCTTATATATTTTGGGTATTAACCCCTTATCAGATCAAGCAGTTTTAGATTTTATTTAATGCATTTTACCAACTTTTAAAATATTAAGAACAACTCATATATACTACATATGTTTTTCACAGTTTGTCTTTTAACTTTGTTTTACACATACAAAAATTTTTAGTAATTTAATGTGAAATTTATCAGTTTTTCTTTTTTTTTTTTTTTTTGCAACTGGGTATCCCTCTGTCCTCCAAGCCAGAGTGAGGTGGCACGATCACAGCTCACTGCAGCCTTGACCTCCTGGGCTCAAGTGATCCTCCCACCTCACCCTCCTGAGTAGCTGGGACTACGGGCACGTGCCACCACACCTGGCTAATTTTTGTATTTTTTCTGGAGATGGGGTTTCACCTTGTTGCCCAGGCTGGTCTTGAACTCCTGGGCTCAAGTGATCCACCTGCCTTGGCCTCCCAAAGTGTTGGAATTACAGGCATGAACCACCACACCCAGCCTTACTGGTCTTTTCTTTTTTTTTTTTTTTGAGATGGAGTCGCTCTCTGTCTCCCAGGCTGGAGTACAGTGGGGCGATCTCAGCTCACTGCAACCTCTGCCTCTTGGATTCAAGCGATTCTCCTGCCTCAGCCTCCTGAGTAGCTGGGATTACAAGTGCCTGCCACCACACCTAGCTAATTTTTATATCTTTAGTAGTGATGGGTTTTCACCATGTGGCCAGACTGGTCTCGAACTCCTGACCTCAAGTGATCCGCCCACCTTGGCCTCCCAAAGTGCTGGGATTACAGATATGAGCCACTATGCCAGGCCTTATCAGTCTCTCTAGTCTCTCTGTCTTTTTCTTTTTTTTTGAGACAGTCTAGCTCTGTCGCCCAGGCTGGAATGCAATGGTGTGATCTCGGCTCACGGCAACCTCCACCTCTCAGGTTCAAGTGATTCTCATGCCTCAGCCTCCTGAGTAGCTGGGATTACAGGCATCTGCCACCACTCCTGGAAAATTTTTGTGTTTTTAGTAGAGACGGGGTTTCACCACATTGGTCAGGCTGGTGTTGAACTCCTGACCTCAGGTTATCCACCCACCTTGGCCTCCCAAAGTGCTGGGATTACAGGTGTGAGCCAACGTGCCCTGCCTGTAGTATTCTCTTCACCTTTGTATCCCTAGTGCCTAGCAGTGACTGTCTTATTTGAATATTTGCAGAATGGTGCAACCCTTGGGGGTCCATGGGTAGAATTTGAAGGGACTGCAACTTGGATAGGAAAAAAAATTACATCATTTTCATCCACCCCTGATTGAAATTTAGTATTTCTTTTTATTATGAATATAGGCAATAAAACAGTAGTAATGGCAGATCCAAAAATCATGGATATTTCCCTAGATAAACTCTGGGTTAAGAATCTGCTTTACTGTTTTTTTTTTCTTGAGGCCATTTTATTTTTGTGTCAAATACCTAAGCAATACCTGGTACTCAGTAGACACCCAATAAATATTAATTTAAAAAACTTCTTATTTCAAAATATGCACAAAAGTTAGGAGAACTGATTCAGTATCTTGGCTATTATGAATAATGATAGCCATTGTTCCCATCTGTGTAATGAACTCCATATATTGTTTATCTGCTTCAAATATCATTAACATTTTGCCAATTTTATCTTTCTCCTCCATTCCTGGACATTATGTTATTTACCCAATAATATTTCAGGAAGCATATTTGATAAGAACTTTAAAAATCTATAACTACTCTCTCACATTTAACCAAACTAACAATAATTCCTTAATATCATCTGTTATTCAGGCCATATTTAAATGTCCTCAGTTGTCTCAATGTTGTCTGGTATTTAAATGCTGGGCATGGTGGCACGTGCTTGCAGTCCTATTTTATTAATAATGTCTTTTTGACAATTGCTCTTTCCCTATTTAACATTTTATTATTATTTTTAATGGGAAATTGTTGATTTGGGTTCTTTGGTCTTATTTGTAAAACTTAAACATTTTAGTCTCATTTAAAGTTGTCCTTGGACATAATTTAAAGTGAAGTGTGTGATGGGTAAATTTCTTCAGGTATGATCAAAGCTCTAAGAGATATTTCTTTTTCACTTGCTCAAAGAGTCTACTCACCTTGTTACATTGGAGGTAAAAATACTTCTCTGAGAGTTTTATATGCATCTCTGGACTTTAATTGTATCCTTTGCAAAATTGGAAGAAATTTGGATTTGGGTCTTCTCTGCCTGCTGAGTTTTTTCTTTTTCTTATGCTTAAAAATATGAGAATGTCGTAGTGGTAGTCTGGTTGATGATTTTGTAAATCTTTTGTATTCAGAGCAAATCCTTCTATTATTTTTAGATAGCATTTTTTTCTGTTAAACTTTATAGATTTGAGGCCATTTCTTCAAAGACTTTGATCATTTGCAGGATAGTTCTCTGAGCTGCATTCCTTCTTGTGCTTGTCATCTTGTGCTTGCTTTGAATCTGTTTCTTTTATTGAAAAATACACTTTTGTATTTTATATCTTTTTCTGATTAGTTTTTTCTGTAGCATCACTTCTGTTTTTATTGCATTCATCAATTCATTGATTTAGTATGGACCTTACGTTTCTATTTCTTTTGCAGCCAGCACTTGCATAGTCTGTTTCATCGCCTTGAGAATCAATATCAGCCTTTCTGTAAATTTGATGACGAATATTTATTGAGAGCTTACTGTGAGGTTGGCATTCCATTACAGGGATTAGCTTTTCTTTTCTTTTCTATGGTTAAGCTTTGTTTTCTTTGACTGCTTATACCCTTTTCCTATATATTCATTCTTCTCTGTTTACTGATCTTCCTTTCATAGTTTCAGACTATTTTATTTGTATTGTATTTACTGAGATTTGTGAGAAGTTCTTTTAAATATACTATTGAGATCCCACTTTAGGTTCGTTATAAAAGGTAAAGGAATTGAGGTATTTTGAATTTTGTAATGGCGAGTGTAATTAATGATCACCTAATTATAATCCCCCCATTTTAGGAAGTGACTTTGTATAAGGGAAACGAAATTCCAAATTCCCATTTCATTCTTGTTAAGATTAGCTTGAAGGGAGAGCTTCTCATGATGGGAGAATGCTCTCCACTAGGACGTGGTTTGTACCATGTGGGCGTGTCTCTGGAGAGCTGGCTCATGATGACAATTTCTAGATGACAATTCCCATCTAGAAACCATCACTTGCAGCGGGGAATGATGCACATGAGGACCTTCGAAGGGCTTGTAGGTGCTGAGGCTGTGGGAATAAAGTGTGGGCCCTGATTCTGAAGGGACTTGATTCAGTCCTGAAGGGAAACTGTGTATTTTTGGTTTTTAGACATTCTGTAATTTATTTAATCAGACCTTTATTGAAGCACAGTTAGGTTGTCTTCAGTCTCTTTCTGTTAAAATATAACAGTAATCATCCACGAATAAATATAATTTAATGTTAATTTTGGTAATGCCACCGTTTTGGTGGGAGAGGCAGATAAGCTAGTAGTCTTCAGATGGGATATTTTCTAGACTCTTGACTTTCTGTGTCCCCTTTCCAAAGGCTCATCTGTCTGAGAATACAGTTGCACTCAAGGTGTTTCCTTTCTCAATCACTCTTCTCCCACTTTACAAAAGGAAGACATAGTCATTATTAATCTGGAGTCTTGCTATTTGTGTGCCTGATGTGTGAAAGCCTCCAGATTAACAAGCAAAGGAACAATTAGGACTATTATTAGGAAAGTGAATGACTGTGAGTAGCAAATCCTTTTCTAAGTCAAATGGTTTCCAATTCTTGCTTTCAACAAAATTGAAGGCATTGTCAGTTGGTAGATAATTAAAAATAATTTTTGATTATAGGTCATGACATGATTTTGACTTGTAATTCTAAAGTTACTGATATTGCTGTATCAAAATTTATTTCACTTCTCCCATTCAAGTACTAACCAGGCCTGACCCTGCTTAGCTTTTGAGATCAGATGAGATGGCACATTCAGGGTAGTATGGCTGTTGACTCTCACTTCTGTTTAGTTATTTATATGAACAAAGTTTCTTGGTGCTTACCACTATAAAAATGAAAAATTAATGCATTTTGAATAAAATGTTACTTTTTATGTTTAATAATAGTACCAATTTCTAAACCAATTATGTTTTGATCATTTGCATATTAACAATAAAGATGATGAAAACCCAATCCAGAAGAAGAATTTTTTTTTTTTAACATTTACAGATTATAGCCTGGATGTGGTGGCTCACACCTGTAGTCTCAACACTTTGGAAAGCCGAGGCAGGAGGATCACTTGAGGCCAGTAATTTGAGATCAGCCTGGGCAACAAAGCAAGACTCTGTTCCTACAAAAATAAAAAATAGAAAGAATTAGCTGGGCAATGTGGTGGGCATCTGTAGTTCTAGCTACTTGGGAGGCTGAGGCAGGAGGATTGCTTGAGCTCAGGAGTTTGAGGCTGCAGTGAGCTATGATTACGCCACTGCACTCCAGCCTGGGTGATATAGCAAAACCCTGTCTCTAAAAAAATATAAAATAAATAGAACAAGAAATTGAGGTTATAATCATAGCAGAATTTAAAAATTTATGCATTTATATATGCATAATATTAATATATATATTGCAGGGAAGTATGGGTCGATCAGTAAAAGATTTTGCAGCATAAATATTAGGATAAAATTCTGAAGAGGAAATAAAAGGAAGTAAGAGTTATCAAAAAGGCATAGTGTAAAATGTATGTTCTTTAAATAGATGATCCACTATGGCATTTAGAATCCATTGGATCATTTAGATTCATTTAAGAGATTAATGTATTTAATTTAAAAATGTAAATATTTATTTATTTATTTTTAATAAAACATTTTTGTTGAGACAGAGTTCTGCTCTGTCACCCAGGCTGGAATACAGTGGTGCAATCATGGCTCACTGCAGCCTCAATCTCCCGGGCTCAAGCCATCCTCCCACCTAGCCTCCCAAGTAGCTGGGACTATAGGCATGCACCACCAAACTTGGCTAACTTTTCGATTTTTTGTAGAGGTGAAGTTTCACTGTGTTGCCTAGACTGGTCTTGAACTCCTGAGCTCAAGCCATTCTCCCACCTCAGCCTCCTAAAGTGCTGGGATTACAGGCATGCACCACTGTGCCAGGCCTGTAAATATTTATAAAATGCCAATATTTAGAATATGGCAGAAAGTACGTCTTTACTACTGGTTGTGATGCAAAAATTTATTAAATGTAAGGAGGGTAATATAACATTCTTTTAGGGCACATAAGATAAACAGACATTTACAATGGAGTATGATACAGATGTTTGACCAGAGGAAAGCAAAGAATGTTGAGGAGAAGATGCAAGGGAAGCCCATGGCCAGGGAAAGCAACCAAAGGAGGTGCCGTAGGAGCGGCATCTTGAGGGACTGTTGGAGTTGGCTTAGCAAACAGAGGAAGGAAGGCATTCTGGGAAGAGGGAGCGGTGTGTGCGAAGGGTCTGGAGGTAGAGAAGATCAAGATCAACCTTGGGTGAAAGCACAGGTGTGGCATGAGCAGGATGGTGATTTACAGCAGCCAGACAGCATAGTATTTGTGACAGGATTTGTGTATTCCATATGAGAGGAGGGCTCGGAAAGGAGAGGCGGTGGGGCTGGAGATCTGTGGAGGTAGCTGTTGTCAAGGGCCAGGCATGAGCAAGTGAGGCCAAGAATGACCCCTGAAGGGGTGCTTCCTTTCCAGTGACTGTTTTCCATCTTAGTAATCTTCTGGACATTTTTACAAATGCAGGGATTCTTATTTACATTCTGCTAGAGGAAGAAAATGAGGCCCACTGAGAGTCTGTTCCTCTTGCAGGTTTTGTACTTAGTAGCAACGGGCAGATTGGGCTTAGTGCTGCAGCCCAAGGTTCCACATTGGCCACATGCTCGATTAGGGCCGTCAGCTTGTTATTAAGAGGAGTGACTCTGGCCGGGCACGGTAGCTCACGCCTGTAATCCCTGCACTTTGGGAGGCCGAGGTGGGCGAATCACCTGAGGTCAGGAGTTCGAGACCAACATGGTGAAACCCCGTCTCTACAAAAAATACAAAAATTAGCCAGGCGTGGTGGCACTTGCCTGTAATCCCAGCTACTCAGGAGGCTGAGGCAGGAGAATTGCTTGAACCTGGGAGGCGGAGGTTGCAGTGAGCCGAGATTGCGCCACTGCACTCCAGCCTGGGTGACACAGCGAGATTGCATTTCAAAAAAAAAAGAGAGAGAGAGAGAAAAGAAGAGCTACTCTAATTTTGGAGCCAAAATTTGAGATCCTTAGGCCAGTACAGGATTTTTGTCCTGATTTTTGAATTTGCTTACGTGAGAAGCCTTTACAGAGTCCAAACATTAAATCAAACTGAATGTATGCATTTATTAAATCACCCTTACTGTAAAGAATTTAACTGTATAAACTCTTTGGTCTCAGGAAAGGTAGCACGCGTGGCACTTTTCTGGTACAGGGAATGGTACAGGGAATTACAGGGAATTCTTTGGCTTTCATGATGTCTTCATCATGAAATAAGTGAAATAAGACTTTAAATAAGTGAAAGACTTGAAATAAGTGCAGTGAAATAACACTGTGAGCAGTCCCGGAAAAAATTGATGACAATTTTTTTCCCATTTGGAACATTTGTTTAGCACAGCGATAGAGACCTGATGTGGTGTTTGCGCAGGGCAGATTGAACGCACTCCAAAAGGAAACCATTAAGGGTTGAGTCGATACCACACAGAAACACGAGGTGGTGGGATGAGCGGTTTTTCCACACTTTAACATTTTCCAGGATGACACTGAAAGCCTTACCCTTAGAGAACCCTGAGCCACCTAATAACTCATAACTCCAGACTCTTGAGAGGGAGAAATGGAGGTTTATACCATTAAATAGATGTTCTGGGCCTTTCCTAAGAGAGGCTGGAAAGGAATTGAGGGCAGTTATCGGAATGCAACCAGCACAGCAAGGTAAGGGACACTGCATAACTTTGATTCCCTGTGGAACAATGTCTTATTGATATCAGTATTTCCACCTCCCTGTTTTTAAAAAAGTCTCTGAAAAGCCCATCTTTTTTGGGAGGACAGGAGAGAAACCTGTCAAGGAAGTAATGAGTCAGCACAGGGGACCTACTATGTGCTGTTCACAACTTGATACTTTCATGAATGGATTGTCTCAGAGAGGAGGAAATCATGACTCAGAGAAATTATGTAAATCACTGAAGATCCAGGATTTGAACTTTGGTTCATTTGATTCCAGATTTCTTTCTACTTCTTTGTGATGCCTTCTTATGCTGAAATCATGGAGAATGGGGGGATACTCCGGATTGAACTGAGGAACTCATGGTATCCAGCTAACTGGCCTGAAAACCCAAGTATCCTTGATCTGGAGGTGTTTGGGGAGAGGAAGAATGATGGTTAGAATAGAGGAATAGAGGAGAGAGACACCAGGAGTTGCTCAGACTGTCTCCATTTCATGGAAAGGGAATGTTGTGCCATGGCATGTAGTCCATGGTGGTGGTTTGGAAGAAGTGGGTCCTGAATTCATCTGCTACCAGTTACCCAATGAAGGAGAATGGGAGAAATGTGGCATATGGGATTTTACAAAACACATTTTTCTTTTATTTTGAGACATGGCTTTACTCTGTCACCTAGGCTGGAGTGCAGTGGTACAGTCATAACTCACTGCAGCCTCGACCGCCCCCGCTCAAGCAATCCTCCTGCCTCAGCCTCCTGAGTAGCTGGGAATACAGGTGTGTGCCACCATGCCTGGATAGTTTTTTAAATATTTAAATTTTTTTTGTAGAGATGAGGTCCCACTATGCTGCTCAGGCTGGTCTCGAACTCCCGAGCTCAAGCGATCCTCCAAGCTTGGTCTCCCAAAGTGCTGGGAGTACAGGCGTGAGGCACCTGGCTTCACAAAACACACGTTTTGTTTGTTTGTTTGTTTCTTAATTTGGACCAACATAGGAAAAATTTTAAATTTTTTTTTAGGGAAAGGGACTAAAAACAAAAACCTCAAATCTATTATCATCTTCACAACATATAAGAAGAGACATTTGCAAATCAAAATAATAAATAAATTAAAAACAAATCAAGAAAATGGGCTAATAAGACAGCAAAGAAAGAACCTTCTACTTGTCTATTATATAGTTAGGTTAGATTTAAGATGTTTTGAATCATGGAAAATGACAGCGTAAGTTTCTTGATATTTGTCAGTTTGGGAATTTTTATTTAGTAGTGCAACATTAAGAGAAGTTTGACTGTCCAGCTTGTTTCATGCCTTTTTTTTTTAAAATCATAGTTACTGTTGGGAGTCCATTTTGACAGATTTTGATGAAAACAGTATCAACAAGCATTGTAATTTCACTCAATATGGAATATTCCGGTGGATGGCAAGAAGGGGAGTGAGAACAGTTCTTAGGCTTTCAGTTCCGTGGCCAGGCCAGGAAGAAAGCAGGAGGAGCAGCTCCTGTGTGTGACTGGTGAGGGCTGCAGGAAGGGGCTGCAAGGACCTGTCTGCCTGTGCTTCCTATGTGGGGTGGGGCTGGATGCTGCACAGCACCCTTCCTGCCCAGTATGGAACAGGTAGGAGTCTTATTTGAGAGGGATGCTGTGGATGGTAAAAACTTTCATCTTGGCCTGGACTGATATTTAGGAGAGCCCCTCTTGTAAAGGAATTATCCTGTTTGGGTCTCCAAAAAGAGATCTACAGGAGAAGGCACAGACAAAGGCCCCATTGTTTTCTCCAGGGCAGCTGTTCCTTGCGTTGGTGCTGGGAGGGGTGTGGGAAGCTTGCGGGACTCAGGCCTAGGTGCACAGATGTGGGAGTGGTCCTGCTGTTCAGCCCCATTATTTTCTTCTGAGCCTTTCTTGTGGGATCTTTTTGCAAACTGCATTTTCCTCCAAGCAGCAGAGTCTTAGCTTCACCTTTTTTGTGGTCTTGGTGCCCTGGAATTTTGGTGAATGCTGAGTGCCTGGGAACAGAAGAGCCTGAAAGCACCTTGGGAACTCCCCAAGTCCCCTCTCTTTTGTCCAAGAGAATACCTACCTCTGCCTTTCCAGGGGCCATGCTGGGGGAAGTGTGTGTGTTGGCCTCTCTGGAGAAGGGCATGCTAGCTTCCCTGGCCTGTTTATATTAGTCTCATCCTTGCTGCGCTTGATTACAAATGAGGCATTGGGCGGGGGATTCCCCTGCTTCCAGGGAGGTCACTCCTTCCTTTTGTCTGTGCTCTCAATTTTTCCACCTGGGGAAGAGCTGCCTTGAAAAAAAAACCCAAAACTCCCCTTAGCTTAACTCCTTGTCTCATAGACTGTCCAGTAAGTGGATCAGTTCATATTCAGGAAGCAATTCATCTGTCTCCTGAAATTCCCTTCCCCTGGGTTCTCTTAGGCCTTTTCTCATTCTCCTGTCTCTGCTGTAGTTATCAGCACTCCTTCCTAACAAAACGAACAGTGTTCCAAGCCCAGAGTCTGGTCTGCTCCCTGGCGCTTCTTGAGCTGAGGTGTTGATGGAAGGGTTCGTGGACCTTAGGAATGTGTGTCCTGGCACTTTGAGTAGGATGGAAACCCTTTGAGGTTAAGAGCTCCAGGTTTTTTCCTTCTCTCTTCCCCGCTCTGTATGTAATGCTTGTGAGAGGAGAGGAGGGGTCACTGGGGAGGGGGACCACTGGTGGCCCAGTTTGCTGGTGTGGTCACCTCAGAAGTGAGGGAAAGCCTGTTGCCCTGAGAGCATGGGTAGAAAGCTGGCCTCAGACCGCTTTGCTCTTCTGTGGAACCCCCCGCCCACCTTTTCTTGTTCAGTTGAACAGTCTTGATATCAGAGCCTCTAATACAACTGAGGGATCCTATCTGAAGCCCTTTCTTAAAGGTTACTGGAAAGTATAAGTGAATTTTACTTGGTGGTAACAACATTTCCACTCTTTTCACAGATTTCACACCCTTTGGAGAGTTTCTTTCTTGGATAATTCAGGTAGGTTTTTACATTTTGCTTTTTAAATCAGTGGATCTAGTTCTGTACAGTGACTTCTTCAGTTCCCCCAGCAAAGATCCTTGTTCGGGTCCCTTGAATTTCCTTCCGGTTCCACTGATGATGCTCCTGGTTTCCCAGGGCTTCCATCTCATTCCCATAGATTCCTGTCTACCTTATCATGTCGCAAGCTTTATTCTAGCTTCTGTTAGGCCAAATTAGTATCCATTCTCTTTCTCTCTTCCTCCTTCTTTCTTCACTGGAAAGTTAATGTTTTGCCTTTGGGCTTTTTTTCTAAGCCAGGTTTCAGTTCAGACCTTGGTGCTGGGAGTAGGCTTGGCTTCCTGTGTTATGTTGCTTCAGCATACATCTGTGTTGTAGGTCTAAGAATGGTCATTGCTTCTATGTTGCTCTGAGATTTTAGCTCCATATCCTTTTGATCAAGCTTTGTCTTGGTGAGCACTTTTTGTGTCCTTTAAGAATTCCTTTCCCGCCCCAAGGTCATGAAGATAGTCCTCCTAAGTTTTCCATAAATGCTTTCCCTCTTAGATAACATTCCCATTTAGACCTACAATCCTATCTTTAGATCTCAACCACTTTTAAAACTCGGATTCCTTTGTTCCCAGCTTGGCCTCAGTTTAGGATTGCATTTTTCCTCTTTTGTCATCCATCTGCTGGCCTTTGCAGTGGTCTCTTCGATTTCCCTCTGTGCTGTGCCTACCCAGCTCCCACAGTTTTCCTCTCTGGCGTAGGTCACAGAGGAAATATTTAGTTAGTCCCTGCCAAACATTCTGGCTGTGTTGTTTTGCTTAAAAAGACATGCAATAAACTGTTTTGATTCTTGGTCTTGGTGCTGTAGGGCAGATGTTTCTCCTATAACGGAGGTGTTGTGGTCAGTTGGAAGGAGCGGTGGACGTGAGTTCGGAGAATTGGATTCTAATCCCTGCAGTGTTATTAATTTGTGGTGGGATCTTGCGCAAGGCACATTTATATGTCTGAATTTCCTTCTGTTAGAGGGGAACTTATTTCATGGTGAAGAAGACAGGACTCTGTGTGTATGAGATGGGAATCCAAAGAGTAAGCCTGGGAGATCCAGGAGAGACTAGACAGGCAAGAGGCAGAGAACCATTAGTGTGAGCATCCTTAGTGGAACTGGACGGGAACTCAGATGACTCCAAACAGATAAAAGTAATATATGTAGTCACTTTGAAAAAGTATAAAACGTAGTAAGAAAAACTGATGGAAATTCTCTGACGAAGATCACTTAAGGAGATAACTGCCTGTCCATGCCTCGGTTTGCTGTCACCCTTGGGATGTGGGAGGCTTGACCTTCCACGGGTTCAGTTCCAGAATTCTTCTTCCCACCTTCCACCTCCTTCATAAACTCAGGAATATTTGAAACTCAGCCCAGATCTTCACCTGGCTTTGATTTCTCCATCATGTGGAGATTGGTCCTTGGAAGTTGTAGCTTCCAGAGACCTTCAATGTTTGCTAACATGTCCAAGCTCTACATTTATTGATTGTTGGTTCTGTTCATGGCTATGTTCAAATTCTTGTACTCTGAGGGTGGTATGATTTGGTTCCAGCAAGGAAGGAGAGGGCATTTGGGGGACCCTATCATCAAGAACTAAGAAATAAAGGGAAACGGCTAGGCGCGGTGACTCACATCTGTAATCCCAGCACTTTGGGAGGCTGAGGTGGGCAGATCACAAGGTCAGGAGTTCGAGACCAGCCTGGCCAACAGAGTGACACCCCATCTCTACTAAAAATACAAAAATTAGCCGGGCATGGTGGCGGGCACCTGTAGTCCCAGCTACTGAGGAGGCTGAGGCAGGGGAATCACTTGAACCCGGGAGGTGGAGGTTGTGCTGAGCCCAGTTCGTGCCACTGCACTCCAGCCTGGACAACAAAGCGAGACTCCATCTCAAAAAGAAAAAGAAATAAAGGGAAACAACTGAGTAGGTGTCCTCTTGGTGTTCCTTTGAAGAAGAAACAAAATGGTTTAACTTCTGTCTGTGTAATCCCCAGCCCTCCTCCCCAAATACACATACTCAGATAGACAGAGCTACATTTCTTCCTTATCCCTGTACCCTTCTGAAATGACTGAGATTTAGTCAGATCTTGCATAGTTTAGACTTTTTTTTTGTTCCAGTTAAAGATTTGCATTGGCTTCTTCCAGTACAGAATGAGTTGGACAAAGACAATCTCCAAAGTCTTTTGCTGTTCTGTGGTCCTTTGTAATTCTCAGAAATTCTCCTAAAGAAGTATTGAGGGACGGGCACGGTGGCCCATGCCTGTAATCCCAGCACTTTGGGAGGCTAAGGCAGACAGATCACTTGATCCCAGGAGTTCGAGACCAGCCTGGGCAACATGGTGAAATCCCAGCTCTATAAGAAATACAAAAATTAGCCAGATGTGGTGGTGTGTGCCTATAATCCCATCCACTCGGGAGGCTGAAGTGGGAGGACCACCTGAGCCCAGGGAGGTCGAGACTGCAGTGAGCTGAGATCATCCCACTGCACTCCAGCCTGGGCGACAGAGTGAGACCCTGTCTCAAAAACAACAAAGTACCAGGCGTGGTGGGTCACACCTGTAATCCAGCACTTTGGGAGGCTGAGACGGGTGGATCATGAGGTCAGGAGTTTGAGACCAGGCTGGCCAACATGGTGAAACTTCATCTCTACTAAAAATACAAAAATTAGCCAGGTATGGTGGCGCATGCCTGTAATCCCAGCTACTTGGAAGGCTGAGACAGGAGAATCGTTTGAACCTGGGAGGTGGAGGTTGCAGTGAGCTGAGGTCGCACCACTGCACTCCAGCCTGGGCGACAGAGCAAGACTCCGTCTCAGAAAAAAAAAAAAAAAAGAAGTACAGAAGAATGCTTGTCTTTGCAGGGTTAGTGATGAGGATGAGGACCCATGCTCACCATTGCTGTGCCCAACCCTGGGAGGCTCTCGGGCTGCTGAAACTTGCTAGAGAAAGTTGTGGAGCTAAGTAGAATAGTTCTGGGCAGAAGAGCTCCATAATTGATTCTGTATACTTTCAAGTAGGACTTCTCTGTTATTTTGCATTCTTTTTTTTTTTCTTTTTTTTTTTTTTTTTGGATTTTTAGTAGAGACAGGGTTTCACCGTGTTAGCCAGGCTGGTCTCCAAATCCTGACCTCCTGATCCGCCAACCTCGGCCTCCCAAAGTGCTGGGATTACAGGCATGAGTCACCGTGCCTGGCCCTATATTCACCATGTTTTTATGTATTCCGTAAGCCCTAACTCCATTGTGACCTACATCCCCGATGAGGATGCCTCCTACTTTCCTGAGACTGTTAGAGCTAGGTGACATAGAACTCTGGGGTAGTTTCTTTTCTTTAGATAGATCGGTACTCCCAGCCAGCCAGCTCAGGAGAACAGGCAGTGAGCATTCCCCATAGGCTCTGTAGACGTGTTCCTTGTGAATACCAACGATGTCTGGTTGAAGTAATAGTTTGATCTGGGGCAGGATAAGAGTTGTGAGCCTGTGTCTGGCATTTGGTATTTTCCCCCATTCTTTGATCTTAAGTTGTCTTAGTCAGGTGACCCAACTTGTATCTGTCACTTAATATCCAGTGTGTCCTCCCTGGCACTCCAATTCTCAGTAGTCATGAACCGGCTGGCTTCTGTATCTCTCACCAATCACAGGTTAATTGAGGTCTCCCTCAGGTAAGTGTTCTTCAGATCCTCCTCACATCTTCTTTAATCCTCATCTTTCCTTCTCTTTCTATCCTTACGATTTTGCTTAATTGCCTCAGGAAACACCCTCCTTATCTCCTTTTTGCCTGTGGGATAAAAGCTGGCTTTGATCATAGCTGGTAAAGTGTGAAACCAAGAATACTTCTGAAAGGACAGACATTTGGGAATGAAAGTAGACAGTTTGAAGAATCAGTGCCATCACTATTGTTCTTGAGAATGCTTTTAAAGATCCCCCCAGATAGCCATCTTTTAATTAACCTGCCCTTCTTCCAGGACCACAATTTGAAATATGTAAAAATTATTATTTATTTGTTTTTTTGGAGACAGAGTCTTGCTGTGTTGCCCAGGCTGGAGTGTGTTGGCGCGATCTCAGCTCACTGCAACCTCCACCCTCTGGGCTCAAGCAATTCTTCCACCTCAGCCTCCCGAGTAGCTGGGACCACAGGCACGCACCACCATGCCCAGCTAATTTTTGTATTTTTGTAGAGATAGGTTTTGCCATGTTGCCCAGGCTGGTCTTGAATTCCTGGGCTCAATTGATTCTCCCACCTTGGCCTCCCAAAGTGCTGGGATTACAGGTGTGAGCCACCGTTCCTGGCCAAAAATGATTTAATTTTATTCCTCTTACATTTTGTTTTATTGCTAGTATTTACAGAGGTATTGTTTTGTGTCTTTATTACGTATAAACAGTATTTCAGCCATGTTGTTCATTAATGAGCTTGTCTGCACATCTGGCTGCCATGTCTGGTGGTGTTTCTGTGGAAAACTGTCTTCAACCTATAAAGGGCGACTGCCTGAAAAAGGAGCTTTTAGTGAAAACACAGTCTGTTCACCCTGTGGCCCCTGCTGGTGAAGTTGCTCTAGAAGAGACTGACTTTATTCCCATTATATGAAGAGGAAGAAAAGTGCTTCCAAGGGCTTCTGGGAGCAGGTCAGGAAAGCTAGGTCTGTTTTCTTCAGTCTCTAGGCTAGAGGAGCTGGAATGTGCCATGCCTAACTTTGCCTAAGCTCTTTTCTTTTTCGCACTGTGTGTCACACTGGGAAAAACTTGAGCTTAAAACCCAGTGAAATTCTCCCACTTTGAAAATCATGATGTAATTATGACAGGATCACGTTCTTTAAACTTACTGTTTAGTGGGGTTAGTGGAGTTATCTCCTCTGATTTTTGACAAGGAAATAATACATTCTTGTTGCAATGCTGTATCAGGTCTTAGGATGGAAAGCGTCTAATTTAAAGCTACGGACCTTTCCTGTAGGATGCATATGCTGCTAATCTATGAAAACTGAAGATGTCCCAGTGCACTGTGTGTAAACTGCAGCATCTCCTTGTGGAATGAACAGTTCAGGAAAATAGAATGACTTTCCAAACTGTTCTAGGTTCCAGGTGACTTAAAATTTCCTGTGACGAAGTCAGTGTGGCGATTGCTCAGGGATCTAGAACTAGAAATACCATTTGACCCAGCCATCCCATTACTGGGTATATACCCAAAGGACTATAAATCATGCTGCTATAAAGGCACATGCACACGTATGTTTATTGCGGCACTATTCACAATAGCAAAGAGTTGGAACCAACCCAAATGTCCAACAACGATAGACTGGATTAAGAAAATGTGGCACATATATACCATGGAATACTATGCAGCCATAAAAAATGATGAGTTCATGTCCTTTGTAGGGACATGGATGAAACTGGAAAACATCATTCTCAGTAAACTATCGCAAGGACAAAAAACCAAACACCGCATGTTCTCACTCATAGGTGAGAAGTGAACAATGAGAACTCATGGACACAGGAAGGGGAACGTCACACTCCGGGGACTGTTGTGGGGTGGGGGGAGGGGGGAGGGACAGCATTAGGAGATATACCTGATGCTAAATGACGAGTTAATGGGTGCAGCAAAACAACATGGCACATGGATACATATGTAACAAACCTGCACATTGTGCACATGTACCCTAAAACCTAAAGTATAATAATAAAAAAGAAAAATTTCCTGTGATGGTGGGAAAGCTTATCCAGATGTTCTTGCTTGGGGATCAGTGTGTGTCATCCCGTTCCAAAGAAGTATAGTCACAGCTGATTTTATCTTTGTCCTTCTTTCTATGGTGCCTGGGGATGCTCTTTTTGAGTTCATCTTTGGTCTTGTCTCTCTGAAAAAAGCAGCATGCATTTTTTTTTTTTTTTTTTTTGAGACAGAATCTTGCTCTGTCGCCCAGGCTGGAGTGCAGTGGCACGATCTCAGCTCACTGCAAGCTCTGCCTCCCGGGTTCACGCCATTCTCCTGCCTTAGCCTCCCGCATAGCTGGGACTACAGGCGCCCGCCATCACGCCTGGCTAATTTTTTTTGTATTTTTTTAGTAGAGACGGGGTTTCACCATGTTAGCCAGGATGGTCTCGATCTCCTGACCTTGTGATCCGCCCGCCTCGGCCTCCCAAAGTGCTGGGATTACAGGCTTGAGCCACCGCGCCCAGCCAGTTAGCAGCATGTATTTTTATCTAGGTTTAAACAGTTAAGATCTGTGGCCACAGGGTAAGGTGAAACTAATGGCTCTAAGTAGCCAACTTTTTACCTTTGCTTCATTGGCACCAGGCTGTGAGTAACTGAACTAACCAGCTGCAAACCCTTATTATGCAAATTTGAGGTGAGGATGGGTGAAATTCTAGGGGCTGGGAGACAGACATGTTTGGCTACCAGAGAGATGACATCAGTTCATTTACTGGTGCTGTGGAGGAAGGGGAGATTCCAGGTGCTTAGCCTTCTTCCTGCATGTGGGGGTGTCCAGAGCCACCCTTAATCCTATTAGCAGCCAAGGTCTTTGCTTGGGAAAAACTGTATTTAACTCTGTGCCTCCTGTTGTCCCCATAGGGACATGAAGTTGGAAGGGGTCTTGTATCTTTGGCTTCCCGAACAAAGCTTTGAAGAACAAACAGACGTTTGTCTATATGTGTCTCTGTGTGTATTTTGTGTTAATGCTAGCAACTGATTAAGGTTTTCAGAGTCCAGGTCGTATATGAGAAGGGGAAGTTTCATCTGGATTTTATGGAATCTGTATTAGGAATTGCCCTTTCCTTGCAAAGGAAACAGTTAATGATGTAATCCACTTTTAAATTAAAATTATTTTATTATTTTATTTTGATATCCTTCACGTGGACACTTAGTTTATAACAGGAAGGCATCTTTAATAACTCTGTGTTCTGCTCCTTCTCCTGTGCTTATCCTAGAACAGAGCCTTACAGGGTCATAATTTGGAGGAAGCACAGGCTTCTGGGAGCTGCAGTACTAACAGTAGGACTGGAAAAAGCCTTATGACCTCTGAAGCATGACTGAGAGAATCGAGCTGGGAGGCATTGGAGCCCATCTGCTCACCAGCTTTGCTGGCCTGTCAGCTGTTGGGCTTCCCCTCCAGTTCTGCCCTCCTCCCTCAAGATGTGTTAGAAAATGAAGCCTGCTTCCTGGAAAGCAGGTGACGCCAAAGCTTATGCTAAGAGGATCCGACCTCACATCTGCGGGCCTGCCTTGGGCTCCTCTGTGACTGGATTGCTTTGGGTCTCCCTAAGACCCTTGCTCACATTCAAGTGCAGCCGCTGCTTACTGGAAGCCGTCTGGGGCCAGCCCAGGCTTGTTCTATGGGGGCCTCTTCCCACCACTGTGTTCTCGCCTCCTGTAGGCTTTCACATACAGGGGCCTCACTATCCCTGAGTTGCCAGAGTCCTTGTTCTGAGAACCCAGTGCCTCCCAGGCAGGGCCCAGGAAGCTGTGGGTAAGCTCTTGGTTTCCTTCTTGGCCAGACACTTCTGGGAAACTATCTGCATTCCTTTCTGCCCAACTCTGCCTCTGGGCTCTGGGGCTGTGTGGGGTGTGGCTGCCTCATGCCTCTGTGAGGAGGAATGCTATCGCAGTTCCACTGAGACCAGCCATGGAAGGTAACCAGGAGTTTGAAGGTGGAATTCCCTTTTCTTGCAGTCCTAGAGCCAGGAGCTAGCTTTTCATGGATGATGATGAGGTGTTGGTTCCTTTTTTTTTCTTTTTTTTTTTTTTGGAGACGGAGTCTTGCTCTATCGCCAGGCTGGAGTGCAATGGCGCGATCTTGGCCCAGCGCAACCTCTGCTTCCCGGGTCCAAGCAATTCTCCTATCTCAGCCTCCTGAGTAGCTGGGACTACAAGTGTACACCACCATACCCAGCTAATTTTTGTATCTTTTACTAGAGACGGGGTTTCACCATGTTGGCCGGGATGGTCTTGATCTCTTGGCCTCGTGATCCGCCCACCTCAGCCTCCAGTAGTGCTGGGATTACAGGTGCGAGCCACCCCACTGTGCGCAACCCAGAAGTTGAGCCTGAGAGGGAGGCTCATTGCCCTGTGTCTACCCAAGGGTGTGTGTGTGTGTGTGTCTGGAAGTGGAGAGTAGGAGTGAATGCATCTAATAAACAGGAGAGGATCTGGAGAGACAATGGTGGGGGCTGGCTGTGGGGGGCATACAAGCTGGGACTTTTGCAGAGGTGTATTTGCTCCCAAGTGGCCAGAAGCCAGGAGTAGTGGGGAAGGTGGGTTTAGGCATGCTAGGTTACGCTTGCATTGCTGAGTACCTTGGGTATGATGGCCAGGAATGCTTTCCTCTGGGAATTGGGCCGATCTCCTGACAATCCTCCCCATTTTACACCCATTACATACTTATGTGATTCTTACCTTCAGGGAGGTCTTGGGATCGTGTGTTGTGGGGCAGAGGCTCTGAGTCTGAGAATTGGCTGGTCAGTCAGAGGCTCCACCTCCCAGTTTGTTGGCTTCCTCAAGGATGCCATCCTTCTTTGCAGCTGCCAGTCTTCACTGGTGTCTGTGCCCTGGCAGGGTGTATAGCCCTTCTCATGGGTGCTCTGCCTCTTTGGGGGCTTGAGAACAGATGGGGCTTAATTTGAAGCAGATTTCCCTCCAGGGCCCAGATCTGAAATATATATTAGAAGATGACTACTGGTCTTGGCTTTTCTTTCTTATGTGTCTCTTTCTTCCTTTTATCTTCCTACTACTGTCAGGCACTGTGAGCAGCCGTTGCTATCACACGGGCGGATCAGAACATGAAGAATGGAGCTAAATAGAGCTGTCTGCATGCTGCTCTGATGGGCTGAGGCTCAGCCTCAGAGAAGAGGTGGATTGGAGCCTGTGATGGGGGCTCCTTTCCCCCAACCACAGTGGGTGAAAGCAGGGAGGAACAGGCGGGAAGGTACTTTAGGAGTTGGGAGCGTATTAATTCCACCTCTTCTCTCCTTCCTCTGTACCCCAACATTCCCTGTGAGTTGTCAAGGGCCAGAGAGATAACAAAGATCTTGCTTTCTACCATCAGGCAGTAAGGCAATGCAGCCCTCGCTGAATTTTTCAGCTCCACTGACATTTTGATGCAAATATTATATAAAGCTTATTTTCTGACCTGAGGGAATTTATAAGCTATTGGGAGAGACAGTGTTTGTTAAACAAGTAGAGAATATCCAAGATCTTAACTGTGTTGGTTTATGAACCATGGATATATTTATAGTTCAGAACAAGAAAGTTGTATCTTACAACCACAGAAAACTTTTCTTGGAGGAGGCAGGATTTTTCTGGTCTTTAAACTTGGGTCAACTTTATAAGGAAAGGAGAGATGTTCACTCCAGTGTCACGGCAATGATCTACCTTGGAGGGGTAGGTGTGGCAGAGCAGAGTCAGGGACCTGAGCTCTGGAAGTCCTGCCATTACATAGGTGATGTGAAGTGATGCAGCGAAGGTGGAGTTTTGTGGAAATCTCTCCTGTAGATCAATGAAAATAGGATAACTTTGGAGAGGCCAGAGAAAGGCAGTGAGGAGGCCTGCTAAAGGGCATGACAGGTCAGCAACAGGAGAGAGGAAGGAGGCGAGTCCTAGAGAATATTCCAGAGTAGATGAGGCAGGACTGACATGAAGGATGAACTTGAGGGGAAAGACAGAAGATGCCAATGTTTCTGACCTGTGAGAGCTGACCAATACTGACATGTTCTGTTTGTGAAGTACTTGGACTTTTCAAAGCACCTTTTCATTCAGCAGAGCATTGTCTGGGCTCTTAGAGTTCATCTAGTCCGGCTCCGTTTTATAGAAGGGGAGATTGGGGAAGAAAGGGGAAGCAACTATTCCCAGCACACACAGGTATTTAGTGGTGGAGCGGGACCCACGATCTAGGCCTCTGCCTCCTAAGACAATTTTAAGACAACAGCAGCATGGAGGAGAGTGTGGGGTTGGCAGAAAGTCCGTCTGGCTGGATAACATTAGGTGATAAACCAGTCTCTCTGAGAGCTGAGAGAAACTTACTCAGAAGCATTCAGACCATATCAATGGTTCAGCTCCTCAGAATTGTTTTTGAGAACCACAGGGAAGGAAGATGGACTCCTTGGGTCCTTCTAGTTCTGAGATTCTTAGGAGTGCACAAAAATAGTGTATATGAATAGTACTGAATGGGCCTCCCCGGAGACTGGTGGGTCTCCAGTGTGGTGCCTTTCTAAGGGAATTTTCAAGGTAACTTGACTCCACATGATTTTTGCCTTGTGCTGACCACGGAAGCTGACTGCAAGGACACCACTGCTGAATTGCGCTGTGGCCAGTCATCACCACAGCCAGGGGCTCAGCATTGCAGTGATGGCTCTGATGTGTCACCCACTCCTCTCCCACCTCCTCTTATAACATACCCTGCACATGCACGTGCACACACACACCACACACACAAACACCACACACACCACACATACTACACAACACAGACACACCACACATATGCACACACACCACACACACAAAAGCACACCACACACACCCATACCACACACACAAACACACCATACACACCACACACACCACACACAAACACACCATACACACACACGCACAACACACTCCACACATACTACACACACATCACACACATGCACACCACACACACACCTACACACACACCCCCCCCACACACTTTCTCCTCCCTTCCCTGCCTCCCTCCTTCCTTTCATCTTACTTTTTGTCCTCCACTGTTTCTTGTCTCATCCCTGTCTTCCATCTCTGCTCCCCGCTCTTGTTGTCTGGTCTAATTAACTTCCTCTGTTGGAGCAGCTTCCCCTCTTGGGTAAACTCAGACATGACCACAGCAAAGCAGCATGGAATCTTCTGTTTGGTCAGTGTTCCCTGAGATGGTGGCGGCACTCAGCCATCCGGGTCAGAAGCTGGAGGGCTTCAGGAGCCTTGCTCACCTCTGCAGCTGGTCACCTCCGAGTCCTTGTTTCCTACTAAAAGAGTGCTGGGTCTGTCCTGCTTGTCCCCATTCTCACCACCCCACATGGTGGGAGAGGAAGCAGAGAGAGGGATCATGGTGGAAGAAAGGAACGCAGAGATGAGGGTCCCCTTTGGTGTCCTTGAAAGTAGTGACCCCTCACGGAGTGGGTTCTTGTGGTCTGCGTCCTGACCCCCAGCTTCTCCGCAGATACAGCTGCACTGGAGCCCCTGAAGACAAACCAGAGAAGTGCTGCATCCTGGGGGGCAGGAGGCTTTGCTTTGCCCAGGGCTGGGCTCCTGAATGAATTTTGGTGCAGCCTTAACAGCCGAGTTGTGCTGTTGAAGGTGCACTGCTCTGTGTCCAGGCACTTCTGGAAGAGGAAGTCGAGGTCATGAGGCTGAATTAGGCTTTGTGTGCTCCTTCTAGGTTCTCAGCATCTGTCTGGTCCTTCACTTGCTTTAGATCTCTGCCCCAGCCACTGTAGACAGGAGCAGCTCTCTTCCTTGAGAACTCAAGAGGTTCTCAAGGTAATAAACTTCATAGTGCCCTTAACTGAATGGCCTTGGCCTTGGGGTCCATCCCAAGTTCCATAGCCAGCAGTTGGGTCCATGTCTCACATTTTTGTCCTTGTCTCCTCCACACAACATTGCCACAGTCCACCCCCGTCCCCGCTCCGCACCTCCAGTCTGGTGCAATAGGGATTTAAGGAGGAAATGGATTACCTGGATAGTAGAGGAAGGAAGTTTGTGGCTGGCAAATTGTTATTTTATTTGGAAAGTCTATCCCATTCCCTCCCAACCCTCAGAGCAGCAGGTGAAGTCAGATGTCGTTGAGCTGTCTCTCTTCCTAGCCATCTTGGATAAAACAGAGGTACAGGGTTCACCCTTCAGAAGCTTGCTGAGACAGTCTTATTTACTAAAACAACAACAAAACAAAAACCACTTCAAGCCCCCAAATCCCAACCACACAAGTCTCTATCTTAGCCTCTGACAACTCTTGTGTCTCTCTGGGTCTTGGACCCTCTGTGACTTAATTAAAGCAGTGGTAACTTGGTAACTGTTTTGGGAGCACGCACAGAGAGTCAAGCCTCATCCTGCCAAGTTTTCCCAGAGTATGCACCCCTTCTTCATCTCCTCTGGGCCTTTACCTTAGAAGAGCTGTGTCATGCATTACTGATGGCAGATGCTGTCTGCATTGGAGATGAGTGGCTATAATCCTTCATCACCTTCAGGAGGACTGTGAAATCGTTGACATCCTTTATCTGCTCGGGTTTGAGATGAGCTAGCATCTACCAGTTTTAGCCTCTGGAGTCCCATGGCCTCGTAAGAGTTGAGTGTTCTGCTGGCACTAGCTGTGTGGGGGACAGTAGTCCTTGACCTTGTTCTTTTCACTCTGCCTTCCTCCTCTCAGTCGTTCACAGCTCAGCCAACCAGCTAAGTGGGGTGTAGGCAGTTGTATCACCCCAGGGTAAGGAACCCCAGACAGGGAGGGAATAAAGGCTTTCTGAATTCTTTCTTTCCTGCAAATTCAAAAGGCTAAGTGGTGCTCAAGTATGTTCCCTGACATCCCTGGGAGTAATGCTCAGGAATTCCCCCAAATTTGCAACTCTGAGACTTCCAAACAAGCTTCCTCCTGTTTCTGTCCTTCAGGATCTTAAATTGCTTTCTACTCTCCTCTGCTTTTCCTTTCATCATCTCCCTCATCTTCCCTTCCTTGCATGCTGGGGTCTAATTGATTATTGCACAGGTTGTTCAATGTTGATCTCTAAGTGAATGAACATTCATAAGGACCTCTTTTTACACAAAGGCAAACTAGCTCTCTTCCGCATAAACATAGGATGGGCCCAGTGCATGTCTTGTTAGGAAAGGAGCTAATCATTGCATAGATTAGGAACTTCTAAGTTCTTAACCTTGGGGAAAAAGAAGATAGTTAAAAAAAATGACATCTTCTCCTGTAGGATGTTGACGTTTATTTAGTATGACTCATCTGTAGATCAGGGCCGCCTTCCATGTTCCTAGGATAAGAACCGGATGTTGAAGGGCCACTGCTCTTCTCTCTCCCCAGGTCATTAGAAGAAGCATCATAGGGTTCCTTTACAGGAGATAAGCTGGTATGTCTATATCCCAGCAATCCCTGAAGAAGCTGAAATGCTGCATTCCTACCATCTAATGTTTCGGTTACAGCATTTAAGCCTGAGTCCTTGCTCACAACAGCTATCAGATGACAGCTTAGTATAGGAGGTTGAAGATCCACAAGAATTCACTCTGATAGTTAAAAATATCACTGTGATTCTGCTTGTAGTGAACCGTGGTTTGGGGAGATGATGGGTCAGAATTGTTTGGATTCCTGGGCTGCTCTATATCCTTGATAAAGCTCGGATGGTCAGAGCCCGGACTGGGAGGTTTTGATGTGACTAGCAGGAGGGACAAAGGGCAGGTCAGGCAGGGCCCAGCTGTCTCTTCTTTCTGTGAGCGTTCTTTATTCCCCAGAGATGACTCCATGGGGGTAAAAGCGGTAGTTTTCTATCTTCTTGTTCTGCAGGAGAACTTACAACATCATGAATAGACATGTTATCTTACTTCTCAGTTTAAGGGGCTCCAAAAGACTTGATTTCCTTTTTTTCTTTCAATATATTTGTCTGAAATGTTATTCAAGACTCCATTTACCCCTGGGACTGCAATATAGTATATGTCCCCTGGAAACACTTTTGTTCTAACCAGAATGGAGCAGAGTAGGACATGAATCTCATTTGATCTGGGCCCTATGTTTTGTCAGCTAAACTCAAAATCACATTTGCTCATCAGTTGACTCATATTGAACCTTTCCTCAGGTCTTTTCACTAATAACCATCTTTATCCTGTTGTCTTGCAGTATTTTTCTAAGCTTCAGTGTAAAATTACATATTTTACCCTTTAAAAATTTCATCTTGCTGTATTTAACCTATGGTTCCAGTTTGTGGAGGCTTTTCTCTCTGATTATATCTAGTATATTAATGATCCCTCCCAATTAATTTATCATAAACATATTTGATAATTGTGTCTTATCCAAGTCGTTGATAAAAAGGGTAACCATGATGAGATCTAGAATAAATGGGAAGAGAAAGGAATATTACAGGCCAACATCCCTGATGAACATAGATGCAAAAATCCTTAACAGAATACTAGCAAATAGAATTCAACAGCACACTGAGTCTTATAAGACAAAGGTCCAGTATCCAGCATCTATAAGTAACTTAAACAAATTTACAAGAAAAAAAAACAACCCCATTTTTAAAAAGTGGGCAAAGGACGTGAACAGACACTTTTCAAAAGAAGGCATACATGTGGCCAACAAGCATATGAAAAAAAGCTCAACATCACTAATCATTAGAGGAATGCAAATCAAAACCACAATGAGATACCATCTCACCAGTCAGAATGGCTGTTATTAAAAAGCCAAAAACTTACAGGTGCTGGTAAGGTTGTGGAGAAAAAGGAATGTTTATGTAGTGTTGGTGGGAGTGTAAATTAGTTCAACCATTGTGGAAGACAGTGTTGCGATTCCTCAAAGACCTAAAAGCAGAAATAACATTCCACCCAGCAATCCCATTACTGGATATATACCCAAAGGAATATAAATCATTTGATTATAAGATGCCAGGTGGCTCATGCCTGTAATTCCAGCACTTCGGGAGGCCGAGGCAGGCAAATCACTTGAGGTCAGGAGTTTGAGACCAGCCTGGACAACATGGCGAAACCCTGTCTCTACTAAAAATACAAAAAAAAAAAAAAAAAAAAAAAAAAAAAAATAGCCGAGTGTGGAGGTGTGCGCCTGTAGTCCTAGCTACTTGGGAGGCTGAGGCAGGAGAATTGCTTGAATCTGAGAGGTGGTGGCTGCAGCAAGCTGAGATTGTGCCACTGCACTCCAGCCTGGGTGACAGAGTGAGACTCTGTCTCCAAAAAAAAAAAAATTTTTGTTCGATTATAAAGATACATGCACATGTATGTTCATTGCAACACTATTCACAATAGCAAAGACATGGAATCAACCTAAATGCCCATCACAGTAGACTGGTTAAAGAAAATATACATATACAACATGGAATACTGTACAGCCATAAAAAAAGAATGAAGTCATGTCCTTTGCAGGAACATGGTTGGAGCTGGAGGCCACTATCCTTAGCAAACTAATGCAGGAGCAGAAAACCAAATACCACATGTTCTCACTTATAAGTGGGAGCTAAACATTGAGTACACTTGGACACAGAGGGGAAGAACAGGCACCAAGGCCTACTTGAGCGTGAAGGGTGGGAGGAGGGAGAGGATCAGGAAAAATTCTAATGAGTACTAGGCTTAATACCTGGGTGATGAAATAATCTGTACGACAAGCCCCCATGACACAAGTTTACCTATATAACAAACCTGCACATGCACCCCTGAACTTAAAAGTTAAATTTAAAAAAAGAGAGGCCGGGCATGGTGGCTCACGCCTGTAATCCCAGCACTTTGGGAGGCCTAGGTGGGCAGATCACGAGGTCAGGAGATCGAGACCATCCTGGCTAACACGGTGAAACCCCGTCTCTACTGAAAATACAAAAAATTAGCCAGGCGTGGTGGCACGCGCCTGTAGTCCCAGTTACTCAGGAGCCTGAAGCAGGAGAATCGCTTGAACCCGGGAGGCAGAGGTTGCAGTGAGCTGATATCACACCACTGCACTCCAGCCTGGGCGACAGAGCAAGACTCCATCTCAAAAAAAAAAAAAAGGGTTCATGTACCATGATCAAGTGGGATTTATCCCTGGGATGCAAGGATGGTGTATTAGTCCGTTCTCATGCTGCTATAAAGAACTGCCCGAGACTGGGTAATTTATATAAGAAAGAAGTTTAATTGACTCACAGTTCCACATATCTGAGAGGCCTCGGGAAACTTACAATCATGGTGGAAGGCACCTCTTCACAGGGTGGCAGGAGAGAGAATGAGTGTAAGCAGGGGAAATGCCAGGAGCTTATAAAACCATCAGATCTCATGAGCCTCACTCACTATCATGAGAACAGCATGGGGGAGATAGCCCCCATGATCTAATCACTTCCCATTGGATCCTTCCCATGACACCTGGGGATTATGGGAACTACAATTCAAGATGAGATTTGGGTGGTGACACAGCCAAACCATATCAGATGGCTCAACATATGCAAATCAATAAATGTGATAAAAACAGATGGGATGTGCCTAAACTTCTAGGAGTTCCAGAGCTCCTCTTCCTGGTTGATGCTGATTCATTTCATAGCACTGTTTGGACCCAGCTGTCCTGAGTTACCAGTCCATCCAGCTGCCGGTGTATCTCTGATTTTTTTTTTTTAAAAGATCAAGAGAGATTTTTCTGAAGTCCAGATAAATTATGTCCCTGACATTCTTTGCCATATGTATGTGCATATGTGTGTATTTACTTATATGATATATATTATATACAAATATATATGTGTAAATATGTATGGATATTACTTTTTAAGTCCCCAATCTGTTATTTATGGATCACTTACTAGCTATTGCTGAGTGTTTTACATGTATTATCTATTTTATTCTCTACAATAATTATATAATAACCTCATTAACTAAAAGTAATGATGTCTCTTGTTGCAATTTGTACTTAATCTCCAGGGGTCAGTACTTCCTTCTCTGAGTCCTTGCCACTTTTTATATATTCTTTTCTGGAGTTTTGCCTATGATATTGATTAAGAAATATTTTTTGAGCAGTTGCTATGTACAAAGAAAGTACTGCATTACAGCCTGCTGGAAATTCAAAGATGAATATGCTCAGAAGAGATTATATGTAATTAAAAATGTAAGGGAATGAACAATAGCTTGGTGGGGAAAGGAGGAAAAACAAAAGAACAGTCCTGAGTGTGAATGGAACGCTGAAACTAGCCCACCTGCAGAGTTCGAAAGGGAAAACTTTAGAAGCCGTGGGGATGGTACAGTCCACATTAGATTCTCTTCACAGAGGTGGAAAGTATCCAGTTGACTGACAGTTTTACATCCTATCTCAGTACCTTGTTGGAGTGGCTCTGTGAGTCTGAGGTCAAAGAGGAAGGTTGCGGGAAAGCGTCCACTTTTGAAATCTTTTCTTTAAAAAAATGTTGCTAAATGTTCAGTTATAAGATAAATCCTGGAAATCTAATGTATAGCATAGTGACTATAGTTAATATTGTATTGTTTACTTGAAATTTGCCAAGAGAGTAAGTCTTAAGTGTCCTCACCTCTCCCCGCCACATACACAAAATGGTAACTGTGTATGGTAATGAATGTGTTAATTTGATTGTGATAATTGTTTCACAGTGTATTAGTCCATCTAATTATCATGCTGTACATCTTTAGTATATATAACTTTTGTCAATCATAACTCAGTAAAGTTGGAAAAATTGAGAAACTATTTAAAATATATAGAATATCTATTTTTATATGTATAGTTTAAGTGACCCACCACCTAGCTTAAGAAAGAAAACGCTACCATTAACTTTAAAATCTCCTGTGTCCTTGCCAATAATTGATTTAATTTAAGAAAATAAATGTATGTTGAATGGTAGAAAATAGTTCACAAGTTTGAGACCAGCCTGGGCAACATGGCAAAACCCCATCTCTACAAAAAATAAAAAAATTAGCAGGGTGTGGTGGTGCACACTTGTAGTCCCAGCTACTCGGGAAGCTGAGGTGGGAGAATTGCTTGAGCCTGAGAGGCAGAGGCTGCAGTGAGCCAAGATCTTGCCACTCCACTCCAGCCTGGGCGATACAGCCAGACCTTGTTTCAAAAACAAAACAACAACAAAAAATCTACAATAGCAGCAGTGTAGAATATGTAGAATTTAGTAAAAACGAAAAAAATTGCTAACATGATTATTGCTTGGTATAAATTTTTTTCACTTGCATATGTCTTTACATTTTAACATAGTTATAGCTTTATTATGCATAATTAGCATTGTCTCCCATGCTAATAAAGTCTTCGTAATTTCCATTTAAAGTTCTTTTTTTTTTTTTTTTTTGAGACAGGATCTCTGTCTCCTGGGCTAGAGTGCAGTGACGTGATCACTGTTCACTGCAGCCTCTATCTCCTAGGCTAATGTGATCCTCCTACTTCAACCTCCTGTGTAGCTGGGACTACAGGCTAGTGCTAATTTTTTTATTTTTTATTTTTAGTAGAGACAAGGTCTCGCCGGGCGCGGTGGCTCACGCTTGTAATCCCAGCACTTTGGGAGGCCGAGGCGGGCGGATCATGAGGTCAGGAGATCGAGACCACGGTGAAACCCCGTCTCTACTAAAAATAGAAAAAAATTAGCCGGGCGTGGTGGCGGGCGCCTGTAGTCCCAGCTACTCGGAGAGGCTGAGGCAGGAGAATGGCGTGAACCCGGGAGGCGGAGCTTGCAGTGAGCCGAGATTGCGCCACTGCACTCCAGCCTGGGCGACAGAGCGAGACTCCACAGAGATCCTGTCTCAAAAAAAAAAAAAAAAAAAAAAAAAAAAAAAGAGACAAGGTCTCTATGTTGCCCAGGCTGGTCTTGAACTCGTGGTCTCAAGAGATCCTCCCACCTTGGCTTCCCAAAGTGCTGGGATTACTGGTGTGAGCCAGCTAGTTAATTTTTAAATAAAAAACATATGTTATAAATTCAAAAGGTACAAAAAGATACACAGTGAAAAGCAAGTTTTCCTCCCACCCTCTTTTCTCCTTAGAACAAATTGCTGCTACCAGTTTGTGGTTTATAGTAGTTTCTTTTAAAATTTTTAAATTTAAATTTAGTTTAATTAATTTTTTTTTTTTGAGGTGGAGTCTCGCTCTGTTGCCCAGGCTGGAATGCAGTAACACGATCTCAGCTGACTGCAACCTCTGCCTCCTGGGTTCAAGCAGTTCTCATACCTCGGACTCCTAAGTAGCTGGAATTAAGGCATGCACCATCATGCCTGGCTAATTTTTATATTTTTAGTAGAGATGGGGTTTCACCATGTTGGCCAGGCTGGTCTCGAACTCCTGACCTCAAGTGATCCACCCACCTTGGCCTCCCAAAGTGCTGGGATTACAGATGTGAGCCACTGCACCCAGCCATAGTCATCTATTACAATGGCTGCACAATAGTCCATCTAGTGCAGTTTTTCAGACTAAGGGCCATAATCCATTATTGGGTCAGGAAATCAGTTTAGTGGGGCTCTATGTACTTTGTTTTCTTAATTTCTTAATAACATAGATTAGGATTGAAAATAGCAGAGAGCATCACATATAGTAAAGATAGTGTTGTTTTGAGAAACCTTTTTGGTTCAGTTTTTTACACATACGCACATACACACTCTCTCACACATGCATATGCTAGATTACAATGTAAAACATTCTTGATTGGGTTGCGGTTTAAAAAATACTAATCTAGGAATGACTGATATGGAGATTGTTTCTAATTCTTAAAATTCTTATAAATAATGCTGGAAACAGACATTTATTCTGCATACTTAGGAATTTTCTCTTAGGATACTGTCCCTGAGTGAGGCTACGGAGTCAGTCTATGAGCATTTTAATTGATAAGTTACTTTCCAAAAGCCATATCCCATTTACTATTTAATAAATGTCTTCTGTGCTTTGTTTGGCATGGGTTATTTTTGTTTTAACACAGACTGTTTTCTATGGGTAATATGTGTGATATATTATATTTTTTAACAGAAAGGGATGATGTATTAATTTTACCCCCAAGTAATATAAAGTGAACATTTCCCTATTTTACTAGATATTCTTCAACAGCAGTGATTCTTATTCTGGGGGTGACTTTTCTTGGGTGTAGGGTAAATACTTTAGTGCTTCCCAAACTTGAGTCAGTCTTACCTACCTTTATGATTTTTTCCTGTAACCATGTATTGTATATGCTTTTATTTACTTATCTTTAAATTTGGCTTTTAAAAACTTTTTACTTTTAAATAATTTTAGACTTAGAGAAAAGTTGCAAGGGCGGTACAAATTCTCCTAATCTTGTGTAACTACAGTACAATGATCAAAACTAAAATTGATATTGATATAGACTTAACTGGGATTTCACCAGTTTTTCCTATGAAACTCTTCTTTCTATTCCAGGATCAAATCCAGGATCCCATGTTGCATTTAGTTGCTGCGTCTCCTTAGTCTCTTCTAATCGTGGCAATTCCTCAGTCTGTCCTTGTCTTTCATGACCTTGGCCCTTTTGAGGAGTACTGGTCAGGTATTTTGTAGAATATCCCTTAGGTTAGGTTTACTTGATGTTTTCTCATAATTAGATCAAGGTCATGGATTTGGGAAGAGCACCACAGAGGTGAAATGCCCTTCTCAGCACATGGTATTGGGGTACGTGGTGTCATTATGGCTTTATTGCCTATAGTGTTAACGTTGATCACTTGATTAAGGTGATATGTGCCAATTTCTCCACCGTGAGGTTATTTCTGCCTTTATAATTAATAAATATTCTGGGAGAGATACTTTGAGGTTGCACAAATATCCCATTTTTCCTTAAACTTTTTTTTTTTTTTTTTGAGACAGGGTCTCACTCTGTCACCCAGGCTCTGGCCTGCAGTGGCATGATCATGGCCCACTGCAGCCTTGACCTCCTGCTGGGCTCAAGTGAGCTTCCCACCTCAGCCTCGAAAGTAGCCAGGCCCACAGGTGTGTGCCACCACGCCTGGCTGTTTTTTATTTTTTTGTAGAGATGGGGGTTTTGCCATGTTGCCCAGGCTGGTGTCAAACTCCTGAGCTCAAGCGATCTTCCCGTCTTGGCCTCTCAGATTGTTGGAATTACAGGCATGAGCCACCAAGCCCTGCCTCTCCTTCAACTTCTACCTGCTATAAAACAATACTAAAAGCAAACAAAAAACATAACTTCTTTAGTATTGATCTAATCAATGAGATTGGTAATAATGAGGTTAGTAGCTGGCTTTGTTCTTCTATACATTAAGTAATATAAAAGTATTAAAAATTTTAAAAAATGTTTGTCCATATACGTCTTATAATCATCTTGCATACACACTCCATCTTGGACACTCTGGACTACTGTGAGGTGTTAAGCATCAAATGGTCTAGGTTCTGTGGTGACATTGTTAATACCCTTTTTAGTTGGATTGATTAGTTGGTTGGTTTTATTAGTTCATTCATTTAAAAATTTATTAATTGTACTTGGTACACAGCCCTAAGCTAGAATTCAGAGTTAAAACATAGTTCTTTCTCTAAAGAATATTACGGCTAGCAGGAGAATTAAGCTGAATGAGCCTTGGTGCAGTCACACAAGGCAATGGGGCGTGGCTAGCATTGGAATGGCAGCCTGTTCTGAGGAGTACTGGGGGGTAGGGCTAGAGAATCAGTCTAGCCAGGGAGAATGAGGGGAGCTAGGATTGAGAAGGTTGACACAGTCTGGGCTCACACTTCCCACAGCCTTGCCCAGATCTTACTCTGAGGGGTACTTCTTTCCCAGGCTGAAGGTATTTTCTTGGGTAGATCATAGAAAAGCAGCTTGAGTCCACATTCCTCTTAATCCCCTACCTCTTCCCTTTCCCTCCACTTTGCACCTTGCCTCCCCAATCCTGAAGATTTTAATCATGGTAGGTTAAGGTCATTGTTGAACTCAGAGTTCTGAGCCAGCTAAGCTTGGAAAGCCTATTACTATTATTATTATTATTCGAGACAGAGTCTCATTGTGTTGCCCAGGCTGGAGTACGGTGGTGTGATCTCAGCTCACTGCAACCTCCACCTCCTGGGTTTCAAGTGATTCTCCCACCTTAGCCTCCTGAGTAGCTGGGATTACAGGCGCCTGCCACCATTCCTGGCTAGTTTGTGTATTTTTAGTAGAGACGGAGTTTTGCCATGTTGGCCACGCTGGTCTCAAACTCCTGACCTCAAGTGATCTGCCCGCGTTGGCCTCCCAAAGTGCTGGGATTACAGGTGTGAGCCACCACGCCCGGCCAGAAAACCCTATTCTAGAAGGGTAAAATGGTGCTTTCGTGGGGGTCTAGGGTATTGCTTCCTTGATCCAGTCTTTCCTGGCCCCAAGCCTATGTTTATGTGGCGCAGTGTTAACATGCTCCGACTTAATGAGGGACAGCTGTCAGGGGCCTGTGGATTTGAGAGATTTCAGAAAATTGGCTTATATATTAACGTTATCACAGAGACTCCAAGAAACTGGAGCAAGCTGTGAGCACCTATGTCGTGAGTATCTGGACATTGAGCTTTATACGGAGGGTTGTGAGCTGAGCGGAGGTGAACTAGGGCTGGATGACTGGCAGACTGAAGGAGAGGAGGCGCAACCCAGCATGAAGGTGTGTGGTAGCTGCTTCACCACAGGGCTGTGGGGTCTAGGAGAATTATAGGCTGAATTCCACACTTCTGTAGTTCAGAGCCTTAAGGTCAGGGGTGGGGTACTGGTGGTCGGAGAGGCAGGGGGAATTAGGTCAGGAGTAAGGACCTGGGAAAACTTGCTATCATAAAACACTAGGACTTGACCACAGAATGGGTATTTCTCTGCCTTCCTAGGAAGGCTGTGCAAGCAAAGTTTGTGTGGCAGTGGCCAACACTGTGCAGGTCCTGCCAGATGTGGCTTCCAGGTGGAGGGGGCCCAGGATTGCCATCTTGAGGGAGACATTTGTTTTGTTGATCTGAAGGCCCTAATAGCACCCAGGTAGAGAATGCTTGATTTGCAGTAGACAGATTGTCTTCCAAGAGAATTTAGGTATTGTCAGCTGTTCAATGTCTGCTTTGTAAAGGCGACTTTGTCTCAGACTTATGGGTAGGGGTGAGTCTGAGCAAGGACCTCAGCAGGAGACTTAGTCCTCTTCCAGGCCATTTCCTAATTTCCCCATCCTGTAATTTAGCACCTTTCTTCTCTGTCCAGCCCTCCTTAGGCAGGAAGCCTGAGTCTCCCATTTTTTTTCTTCTAAAAAAGGCTACTTTTCACTGGTGACGGACCTCTGTCTGATCCCAAAGCCCCAAGCCTGGGGCTCTGCTGAAAGAAGTCTTTCTGCTGCTTTGGACTTACTCAGAAAGCCGTAGGACTGGGTGACTGCAGTAGAATGATGCAGTAGGATAGTCAAGCCGAAGGATGCTTGAACAGCTAGTCCAGCCCTCTCATGTGGAGGAAAAAGCAAAGGCCCTAAGGGGGACAGGGACTTGCCCAGGATTTTACCATTCCAGAAAGCTGGAAGCCAGGACTGGGCTCCAGCCTGCTAGCTGTCTACTCTTGAATTTTAAAAGCTTCCCTCCTTACCACATTGTCATTCACAGGCAGAAGAGGAAAATTGTAAAGCCCTTAAGGGCTCTTCTATAAATGGCAGCTAGAACCCAGTGTAGGAGAATTGGTGTGGAGAGGAACATGTTTGATTCCCCCCCACCTTTTTTTTTTTTTTTTTTTGAGACACAGTTTCGCTCTGTCACCCAGACTGGAGTGCAGTGATGGGATGATGTGTCTCTGCAGCCTTAACCTCCCAGGCTCAAGCGATCCTCCCACTTCAGCCTCCCGAGTAACCAGACCACAAGCGTGTGCCACTATGCCCAGCCAATTTTTAAAAATTATTATTTGTAGAGAGAGGGTTTCCTTATGTTGCCCAGACTAGTCTTGAACTCCTGGGCTCAAGCAATTCTCCCACCCCAGCCTCCCAAAGTGCTGGGATTACAGGTGTGAGCCACTGCACTTGACCTGATCACCCACTGATTTGGTAGAACTGGATGTTTTCAGTGGGAATACCACTGGACCCCAGTCTGGTGGGCATTAGAAACTAGGCTTCCCAGAGGCATTTGAAAGTAGACCGCCATTTCTTTTTTTCTTTTTTTTTTGAAACGGAGTCTTGCTGTCGCCCAGGCTGGAGTGCAGTAGTGCGATCTCGGCTCACTGCAGGCTCCGCCCCCCCAGGGTTCACGCCATTCTCCTGCCTCAGCCTCCCGAGTAGCTGGGACTACAGGCGCCCGCCACCTTGCCCAGCTAATTCCTTGTATTTTTAGTAGAGACGGGGTTTCACTGTGTTAGCCAGGATGGTCTCGATCTCCTGACCTCGTGATCCGCCCGCCTCGGCCTCCCAAAGTGCTGGGATTACAGGCGTGAGCCACCGCGCCCGGCCCATTTCTTAGACATTCTAAGATCCAACCAATAATATTGAAACAACAGCCCATTTTACTTGAATTTCTTTGATCCCAAAGTAAGGAATGACTTTGAAAGATTTACTCTGTTCCTGTGTTTTCAGGTTCAGAATTTCAGTTGTCTTTAAAGAGACAAGAAAGTACTATAAACCCCTCTAGTGACCTAATCTGGAATCCAATTTACATATATATATTTTCTTGTACAATGTAGGTCCATTCACTCAAATTCCCTCACCTTAGAGAGGAGATAGCTATTTCTGTTTGTTTGTTTGGAGAGTCTTTTCAATGATTCATTTATCTCACACACACTCATTGCACACATTGAATGAGATACTAAAGTGGATACACCTCGAGGAGCTCAGGTCTGTGGGGGAGACAGGTGTGTAAGTAACGGTGATAAAGTGACCAATGCTATAGTAAAGGCATCTTTAAACTGCTGTTGATTTGCAGAAGAGACAAACAGATTCTATCAGGAGATTGAAAAATATTTTACAGAGGAGGTGATAACTGAGTTGGACCTTGAAGGCAGTAAGATTTTGTTAGTGGGGGAAGGAGAGGCATTCAGATAGAGGTAACAGCATGAGCCATAGAAGGAGGGAGAGGAAAATGCAGGCAGTGTTCAAAGAACCAGGCAGTGCACTGTGGTTGTGCCTGTAATGGGGTGGTTGGTAGCAGGGGAGGTGTGGGCAAGAGATGAAGCCAGAGGATTTCAGATTTGGATGGGAGCATAGGCCAGAAGAGGGAACGCTGGACATAGTCACACTGCTGTTGCTGTTATTTAGACCTTCATTTTTCCCCCAGACTGTAGTGTTCAAAGTTCTTTTTAGTAATAGAACCCTTTTTTCTGAACTTTTTACAACCATCTCCAAATTATAAAACATAAGACTTTTTTTTTAGTAAAAATATATTTTTTTACAAGCACAGTGGCTTGCACCATGGAGGGGAGAGGAGGTGTTTTGTCCTTGGAGCTGCTGGCCTGAGAGAACCTTGTCATCGTGGGAGCTGGGCCATTCCTACACAGTGGTCTGGCAATGACCCAGTGGTGGTGGAGGCCTGTGAGTGGGCACTGGTAATGGGAGCAGCTGTAAAACCCTGGAGGGCAGCCCCAGGAGAGTGACCTTACCAGGAAACTTCTGGAAAACAAACCACAGGGAGGTTTTACAGGAATTTTTGGTTGTGCCCACAGGCAAGGCACATGAGGAAAAGAAATGTAATTGTAGTTTGTAAGTCTATGAAAAGAGGCAATGAGTGACATGAAATAGCTGCTCTAAGTTTCTTCTTCCTGTCGGACAGGAAGAAATGAGGTTTTATGCATTTCATTCAGCAGATATTTATTGAGTGCCAGCTGTGAGCTGGGCCCTGCACTAAGTGCAGGGAATATTGGTGGTTAGCAAAATAGTCAAGGTTCGTATCCTAAGGAACTCATGAGGGAAGACTGAGATTAAGCAGATAACTGTACAAATGCATAATTACACAGCATGGTGAGTGCTCTGAAGGATAAGTGTGGGGAGCCTCATTTAGATTGGAGGATTGTGAAAGTCAAGAGACACGAGAGTCAAGGTGAGGCAAGGTGAGTAAAAGCTATCCAGGCAAAGACTGCTTGGTAGGGGAGTGTCTCAGCAACGGGAAACAACCTGGAAAAAATATGACACTTCGGGGGAACTAAAAGCAGTTCTATGTGGCTGATGCACAGACAGGGAAGGGCAGGAAGTGTGCTGAAAGAAGGCAGGAGGAGAATCATGCTGGGCCTTGTAGGTCCTGGTAAGAAGTTAGATTTTATCCTAAGTGTAGTGGGAAGTCAATGAAGTGTGTTAAGCAGGAAATGACCTGATCTGGTGTAAAAAAAAAAAAAAAAAAAAAAAAGGTGATTCAGACAGCTCTAATGGCTTTGTGAGGGGAGAGTGGAAGCTGGGGCAATTAGGAGGTTTTTGCAATAATTAAGGTGAGAGATGGGTAGCATCAGAGGTGGAGAAAAGTGGACAGATAAAAGATATATTTTGGAAGTAGAATTGTTTGCAGTTGGGAGATGGGTTGGATGTGGGCAGAAAGAAAAAGGGAGAGTTGAGGATGTCTCCCAGGTTTCTGGCACATGTATGCTTGCAGGCCTCTCAGCAGACGGCAGAGAGCTTATATAAGGTTGTCAAATCCTTATCCTTCAGAAAGGTCAGGTAGGATTGGTCTAAATCCAGCCTTGCAGAGGCAGTGGCGGGATTCAGCTGTCCCTGACTCTGCCCCATTCAAGGAGTGTGTACACGGCAGCATTGCCCTGGCAGGGATTCCAGTTCTCTCACTAATGGGGCCCGTCTTTTGTCCCTTCACCCGGGACAAGGCCCTAAGGAACCTCCATAACTCCAGCATGCCACTAGGGGGAGCATGGCCCGCATTCTGGGTCTGGTTTGGAGGGCTTTTTAAATTTGGATTACTTCAGGAACTCACTTGTATCAGCTCTAGTACTCAGTCCTGACCTCTGGCCCCTCATACTGCTTAAAAGAATGCCTGGCATATGGTAGGTGCTCAATAAGTGTTAATTGGTGTTACTACTGTATTATTAATATTATCTTATTGTAGAAAGGGGTGGGATCACCCCTTCTTTCTCAGGATGGAGACTGGGCAAGTGGAATGTACATTTTGAGGATCAGGAGGAGAGCAGAGGGATGCCTTTTGGACAAGGAAGAGGTGGAAGTTTAGTGATTTGATGATACTGCGTTTGCCCTTCTGTCTTGTCTTTCTTTGTAGACTTGGGATTCTTCAGCTGGGGCTTGGGTGAGGTTGGGGATTTATAGTGGGTGATTAGATTCACTCCCTTTGAAGCTCTGATTGCTTCACTAAAGCAGTAGTGCCCCCCATTTAGGATTTGTGCCATTCTGTCATTTCCTGTTGGATTTTATAACACTTCTCCTACCTTAACTTCTGGTATATATTTACCTTTTAAACTCAAGTCAATCAGAATCGTGTTTTGAGAATGTTGCGATATGCTGGAAATTAATTAAAAAAACAATAGATTCTGCATAGGATGTTGCATTAAAGATTCTATCAGGCTGGGTGTGGTGGTACACACCTATAATCCCAGCTACTTAGGAGGCTGAGGTGGGAGGATTGCTTGAGCTCAGGAGTTCAAGACCAGCCTGGGCAACATAGTAAGACCTCGTGTCAATAAAAGTAAATAAATAACATCAGGACCTTTAGCACTGTTTTTGGGAGCCACATTGGAAAATATCCTCTTTAAGCCTCAGTGTCCTCATCCTGGTGAGGGTATTAACTGTCCCAGTGTTTTTTGTTTGTTTTTGATGAGGAGTTGTCGAGAGGAGTGAAGTTCTTAGTTCAGTGCCTGACTTGAGAGTGCTTTCACGCACAGCATCTCTTCCGATGCTCGGCCCCAGCCCTGTCAGTAGGCTCTGTAGGTGGAAAGGGGGAAGTCACGTGACTTGCCCAATGGCACGTGGCCCGTTAGTGGTGGAGTCAGGCACTGCCAAGGTCTTCTGACCCCCGGTGCTGTTGCAACCACTGTGCTTAATGTACTCAAGAGACTTGAAAGGCTTGGGGATTGTTTCTAGATTTTATTTCCTGGTTCCGTGACCTGGGGCAAGTACTTTTACTTCTGTTGTAGAATTTTTTTTAAAAAAATCTGTTAAATTAGTATAATAATGCCAATCCTAACTTTCAGACCTGTCATGTTGCACAGATGAGCCAAGATTTTGAGAGTCGTTTAGAAAAGTGGAAGGTCATATATAGCTGTAGGGTAGGGCTTTTTCTCCAAGCTGTGCATCAGGACATTTTACATCTCAGAGATGCTGTCTTAAGGTCTTTAGGCTGAAAGGATGGTAGTCAGCCTATCTCACCACAACTTACAAGGATTCTCCACCTTCCCTTGGGAGCCCAGTGTTATCTCATAACCAGTTATCAAAAAGTTGACAGTTTTTGAAATCAGGTGGCAATATACTTTAGTTGAAAGTGTGCTGGACTAGGGGGAACTTGGCTGCTTTCTTCTCTTAGTTCTTTGACTGCCTAACTGTATAAGTGCAGATCAAATGTTTAATCTCTCTGAGTCTCAGTTTTTCCATCTATAAAATGGTCATAAGGCCAGTATGCTGGCTCACGCCTGTAATCCCAGCACTTTGGGAGGCTGAGGCAGAAGGATTGCGTGAAGCCAGGAGTTCAAAACCAGCCTGGGCAACATAGTGAGACCCTGTCTCTGTAAAAATAAAAATTAAAAAAGTAGCCAGGCATGGTGGTGCATGCCCTTAGTCCCAGCTACTTCAGAGGCTGAGGCAGGAGGGTCATTTGAGCCCAGGAGTTTGATGATGCAGTGAGCTATGATTGCACCAAATGCACTCCAGCTTGGGCAATGGAGCAAGATCCTGTCTCTAAAAGAAATTTAAAAATAATAATAAATAAACTTGAAAAAATGGTCATAAAAATATCTGTGCAGTGTATTTCAAAAGATTATGAGGATCAAACAAAATGATACATGTAAAAAGAATATTACAAAGCAGAAATGTATGCTGGGTAGGGTGGAGAGGAAGGGACAGGATGGGGATGGGGATGGGACTAAACTTAGGGGGTCTGCTGTGTCCCAGGGACTGTGCTCATTTTCTGACAGGAGCAGTATTATTACTGACTGTGACAGCAGCTCCCACGAAGCCTGCGCCTTAGCTGCAGACCCTGAGCAGGGCAGACAGACAAGGCTATATTTGTGTCAGGTTTGTCTTCTGGGTTGTGACTCTCGACTTGCCCAGGATTCTTCCTGGTCCTGACCGAGTGTCTTTGCTCTCCATTTCAGGAAGATGAGAGACTGCTTAGGCGCCACCACTAGTACCATGAGTCCCTGCACTGGTTAAAGCCATCGCCACAACCTGGACAGGCAGCAAGGTAAGCAGAGAGGCCAGTCCAGGCGAGCTCCTGGGATGTGAGTGCATTTCCGCCCCAACTGCTGCCCGGAAAAATCCCAAGTGCACAAACAAGTCAAGGCAGCGCATCAGGGTCCCTCCTACCCGAGCTCCAGGACCCAGAGGAAGGGCTGGCTTCCCCTCCAAGCGCTTCAGCTAGCTCCCTCCCCCCCTGGCAGGGATTCTTCCAAGTTATAAAAAATGAGACACTGGAGGGGAAGAAAACAAGTCCACTCACTGTCTGCTCCCTTCTCCCCTCTGAGCTGTTCAAGCAAGTTCCCAGGAGCAGTTCAGAGCCCCTGTTGGACTGGAAGGGAGGTAGGAGGAGTGGAATGCATGCAGAAACCGAGCTGATCAAAAGACAGTGCTGTTTCATGGAAGCCTCCCAGAACTGAGAAAGAGAGAGAGAGAGACAGTGAGAAAGAAAGAAAAAGAGAGCGCCCTTGTGCACGCGCTAGGCCAAGAGCGCGCCGCTGTGCGCGCGCCCGCCTAGCGAGGACAGGGTCTCCATGACAACTAGCCTGGCCGGCTAGCAGTGCTTTGCTCACTTGGCGGCGAGGAGCGCCACGAAAGGTCAGAGGAAGGAGCTGTGGGAAGCTCGCAGCAGGTATCGGAGCTTAAGCCAGTGGATTTGGGGGCCCTGGGCTCCCTAGCCGGCTGCGGTGTGAGAATGGAGTGGGCAGGAAAGCAGCGGGACTTTCAGGTAAGGGCAGTTCCGGGGTGGGATCGTTTGGCCTCCTTTCCTGGCCCTTCTCTCCGGCTGTTTTCTGGGAGGCAGGCGAGTGTCTGTAGTCTCTGCTCGGGGTTTGGGGCTCAGGAATGATGTCATGCTCCAACAGTTGGATTGTATTAGCTTAAGGAGGAGGGAAACAGCCAATTTTCTTGACTTTGCAAATCTAGCTGATCTCACTCTTGCTGAATCTGAGGTGTTTAGACTTCACTCTAAAAAGCATCATTTTACTTTTATTTAGCACAAAGGCACAGGATATTTTTACAGGAAGCATCTTTTATATGGAAAAATCTGAGTTAACATCACTCCCGTGGTGTTTGTAGTTCTTACAGGGAAACTCCAGTGCCTTTTGAGCCGCTTGTTCGTCCTAGTGAACACTGTCTGTTTTGTCTCTTGGTGCTGCTATGTCTGACCTGTAATGGAAAAAAAAAAAAAGGCTAATTAAGCTCAGCGAGGAGCCTGTGGTGAGTTCCAAGTCCCTCTAGGGCATTTATTAGGACAGAGGGACTGTCACAGGGATGCCTGAGCTGGGGTTTTGCACTCTCTGTCTTCAGGCAGCTTGGTAAGAATCAAGCTGTCCTCCCACATTAAAAGGTCGATCACAGACTTTCTTAAGAGGTGGACGAGGGGGCTGGCTTGGGGTTGGGGGGCCTGCAAACAGGTTTCTCATCCATATGTCCCAGAGTGAGCTCTCAGCGGCAGCTGCTAAGAGCTGGGGAACATGAAGCACTGTAGTTGTGCCGGGTAGATTCCTTTGGTTACATTTTGACCAAATCTCAGGGCACGCAGTGTCCACGCTGTGCACTCCTATGCTGATTGCCCTAAGTTTTGGTAAAACTTGTTCTGACATAGAGGAGTGGTACATAGTGAGCTGTGTGGCCTGGGAAAGGAGACCCTCCCAGAAAGGCAGTTTTATAGGTGATGGGGTAGCAGGGTTGTCAGTAATATTATTAGGAGGATGAATGCAGCAAACACTCCCTGCAAGGGAGACCCATCAGGGGATGTGCTTCCACTTGAGCCATGTTATGTCTTAAATTCACTTCTTGGCCTCAGGGAACTTTGCAAATGCCTTTGGTTTCTCTGTGGGATGAGGGAACAGCTGCTATCCTGGCTCTTCGGTTTTTCTTCTTGAACTTTCTGAACAGAATGTCTTTTGTATTCTGGCAAACAATGAGGGGGCATTCTGATTAACTTCGGGTCAGCTTGCCAATGCAAGCACTGGCCGTGTCCCCATTTCTGGCTCCCTAAAATGTGTACATGTATACATCATGGTTGTGGCCTGAGGGTCCGTCCACAGGGGTGAACTCCATGGCCCTGGACCTCAGATGGTCCACTTATGAAGTTATTCCTCTTGCTACACTCCAGGGATCCTTTGCTTAGTTGAAACCTACATTTTGCTGGAGGGATGTGGCGTAACACTGAGCCAGTGGGCCCTTCAGTTGGCAGTATAAATCCAGAACCTCAGCCTTCTTTTCTACTTGTGTGTGTAGTTGGAGCTCTTCAATTTTACCATCCCCACATGTGTGAAGAGGGCTAGCAGAGACCCAGTTTCAGGAGCTGGTGCTCTTTCTTTTGGTATAGCAGAAAGAATAATGGATTTGGGTTGCTAGACTTGAGTCGACGGCTAGATTCTGTTCCCATACGGTGGCCACAGCAAGTATCTTAACTAATAGGAGCTTCAGATTCTTACCTGTGAGGTGGAGGTAATAAGAACAACTTCACAGGACTGTTGGGAGGACCCAGTGGGATAACTTCCATGAAAGTAGTTTGAAACAAATCACGTCCTATCTAATGTAACGTGTTGTGAATTGAAGCTTGAGGAATGACCCAACTCTCTCTGGAAAGTCGCTTTGCCTCCCTGTTCTGAAGAAGTGCCTTCTTCTTTTCTGCATTTGTAAGTAAACATGAGAAAAATCTGAAAAGACTTCTTCAGGATGTTTAAGGAAACATGTTGCTTTCCGTGGGTTGGGTCATTTCATAAGAGTGATGTTCGCCGTAGACCTGGAGCCTCATAGACGATCCTGCAGAGAAGAAGCTTTCCTTGGTCACCTGACTCATGTGTTTATATATAGTATAGAGGAGAGGTATTCCAAAAGACATGTTGCTTTTCCTGTGTCCCACAGCTGCCTGTAGAGTTGTGGCATCATACACTTTAGCAGCTGGAAAAGAGGCCAGGCCTGGTTCCCTCATCCTGCGGGGTCCTGCTGGGCAGACTCTGCCGTGGGCAAAGGGGTCTTTCTCTTTCATTCTGGGTTTAGAAGGCAGGGTTCTAACTGGGAGAAAGTGTTATTGCTCCGAAAGGCTTCTTGGGGGCTGGGCAGGTCTTTCAGGAACTCGTAAGGCCACAGCTTATGGGGAAAGAAAAAGAAACAAGGAAGTGGGAATTCCAAGGGCAGAGATTCTTGATATGCCGTGGGACTGTGCCAAGGAATGGAAGAGCAGGGGAAGGGAGACTCCAGGCAAGGAGAGTCTCAGGTCTGTCCTCAGTGAGTCGAAAGGGCGTATGGCATACTAGAGCGCCTCACCCACAGCCCTAGCTTTACTGTAGGATGGGGAAAACCTGCCAGCCGTGTCCCGGAGTGGTGTCTGGGAAGAAGCCCTTGAGCAGACCCGTAGTAGGCAGATTAAAAAAATGAAACAAAGTAAGCAGCTCCCCTTCTGGTTGAGTCATGTCACAACAGCCTCTAAGGCCCGAAGGAGAAGCTGCCCACAGCTTAGATTGGGGCTGCAGCTGTTCCCCCACTCCCATCAGTCCGGCTTCCCAGAGCTGAGTCACAAATTGGATCTGTCTATGTTCCTTAAGGATTAAAAAGTAACATTCCTGTTCTCACTCCCTCTTTCCTCCTTCTTCTACTCCCCTTCCTGTACCTTCTCCCCTTGGGCTCTCTCTCTCTAAAATTAGATATCAGTCACCCAGGGAAGGTGAAACTTTGAAATACACTGGAGAACAGGCCAAGGACACCCTTGGTTCTGCTGGTTCAGCCTCTTTCCCTGGAATGAAGGGCGGGGTGTACAGATTCAGGAGGGCAATCCAAGTATCATGGCCCCACTGGTAGCCTAGACCTAAGAGAGACTGTGCCCCACTTCCCGCCACATCTGATTCTAAGAACTGCATTACAGGAGGTCCACCTGGCACCTCAGGGAGATGGGAGGCTCTGAGGCCTGGGCCTTCTGAAGCACCTCCCTGTGGGGCAGGTGGGACTGAATGATTGAAGAATACATCTTCCTTCCTGTCACTGCTCTTAGCTGTTAACTGTCATTGCCCTGGAAATGTCCCCATTTCCACCGTTGGGCCTAAGAGACTCGGCTGAGGCAGCCAAGCCCAGGGAACACATAGTTGAGGCTGGGGGAGGCCTGGCAGCAGCCCTTCCGAGCCCTGGCTTGGCCTTCCTTCTGTGCCTCTGCATGGGCTTCGGAGGAGGGAGGGTGTGTTTAGGGCAGGCTGCAAGGAGGGGAAGGGGAAATCTGCAGGCAGATAATTGAGTTCTTTGAGTTGGAGGGCCATGGAAAGTGAAGAAGGGGCCAGGAGGGCATAGAATGAAAAAAAAAAAAAGACCATCTGGCATAGTCTGCAGAGATTTGTCTTTAAAGCCTGTGGGAAAACTTGCATTAGTGTGTGCTTTCTCCTGGGGAGGCGGGGGCTGGGGAGGCTAGGCATTCGTTTCATCCTGGAGGGGAGGGGCCGTGCGTGTTTGTCTCAGTAGGTGGGTCGGAGGAACTACTGGGTGCATCTGTCTTACGGGAACATGCCACATAATATTGTGCTGATAGAAAAAACCTGAGGTCTCTATTTGTAGCCATAGGCCCCAGAAAGCTCTCCTGGGTGTGTGTGTGTGTGTGTGTGTGTGTGTGTGTGTGTGTGTGTGTTTTGAAGGGAGAGGAGGGTGTCAAATGAGTCTAGACTACCTTATTGAAGAATTTCTCCAAAAGACCCCTTCTTTTATTTTTTTTGGCTCTGATGTGATGAATGTACTGTTGTTGGGGAGGCTTTTGAAACTATCACTATACTCTTCTCATCTAAAACTGCCTGAATGTTAGATTTCACTGTCCTTATAAAAGAGTGAATTATATGCAGTTAGCCTATGAAGCCTTCTTAACCAAAGCAGACCTATTCCTACAGGCTTGTCACGAAACCACCACAGTTTCTGAAAGCTCCAGACTCTTCCTCTGTGTGACCTGTCATCACCAAAGGGGTTGTGTGTGAGCTGGAGATGGACTGTTGGAAATCACATAGTGGATGGAGGATTATTTGGAACTGGGAAAAAATGAGATAAACTGAGGGTTACGGGAGACAAGATCTGAGGCAGGGGGAAGACTACTGGAAGGAAGCAGGAGTGAGGCGCTGGTCAAGGGGCCCTGGGTGGAGGCAGTTCTCAGGAGCAGCAGGTGGTAATCGAGAGAAAAACTGACCTTAGAGGCCTACACAATTTAGCAGAAGGCCAGACTGCCCCCAGGGCGCTCAGGGGGACAGTGTCGTGCAGGCCCTCAGAAGCACTGGAGGGGGTAGGAGTGGCTGGCATTGGGGTTAACACCTCTGTTTGTTTGTTCTTGGCTCAGAGGCGTCTCTGGTGCCCATCTATGCAGTGTTGGTCTGTTCACCCATTTAGTCAGTGAATATGGAGTGTCTGGGCCAAGAGCTGGGAAGGACCGCAGAAGTATCAAGTATGGGCATTACTCCCATCTATGTCATATTCTAATAGATGTTGTGTTGTAGTTATTTCTTCCCCTCTCTCCCCCACTCTGCCTGTGTGATTAAGAGAGAAGCAGCATAGACCTGCTGCAGTTCTGAGTTTTGATGGTAGGGTTAATGACCATCTCATGCTCTTAGCCTGGGAAAAAGGAGGAGGGTCCAACAGACTGATTTCAAGCACTGTTCGAATGAAGGAAGAGAGCCAACTGAAGGACTGGAAATAGGAGGGTGAGGGTTCTAGGCCTGTGTTGAAGCTTCTCTGACAGTGTCAAAGGATGGGGTATGTGGGAGGGAGTTGTAGGAAAGGGGAAATGGGAAAGTTGGAAAAAAACTATCAAGTCAGCTATTTTTAAAACTCTAGTTTTGTTCGAGGAACTGACTTTTGGTGTGTTTGTGACTTGGAACACAGGCTACCTTATGGAGTTCTGACAACTGAGTTTTATAGATTGTTTTAAAATGAACTAGCCTGTGGTGTGTTTATTCAACTCTCAGCGACTCTTAGGTACTCAGTGAGTGCATGGTGCTGCCTTAGAGCAATTCTGATGGAACCATTTGCATTTAATATGAGTATCTGACATGCATTGCAGTGCAGTGCAGTGATTAACAGCTATAACTCAGGGGTCTTAGAGGCCTAGCTTTAGAACCTGACCTTGCTATGTGACCTTGGGCAGGTTATTTAATCTCTCTGTGCATCAGCCTTCTTTGAGGCATCTGTAGAATGGATGTAATAGTACTTGATAGAGTTGTGGTAAGGATTAAATGAAATGATACCTGTAAATAGGCCAGTGCCTGGTACATAGTAAATGTCCAATGCTTTCCAGTATATTATTAACTTAGAGCAGCATTTTGAAGAGAGTGGGCTGGTGTCTGTCAAACAGGTTGATGTTACTATGCTGGGAACAAACCAGATTCTTCTTTTAGAAGTAGCTGCTGGTTGGGCGCGGTGGCTCACGTTTGTAATCCCAGCACTTTGGGAGGCCAAGGTGGGTGGATCACTTGAGGTCGGTGTTTGAGACCAGCCTGGCCAATGTGGTAAAACCCTGTCTCTACTGAAAATACAAAAACTGGCCGGGCATAGTGGTGTGTATCAGTAATCCCAGCTACTCGGGAGGCTGAGGTAGGAGAACAGCTTGAACCTGGGAGGCGGAGGTTGCAGTGAGCTGAGATTGCACCACTGCACTCCAGCCTGGGTGACAGAGCAAGACTTCGTCTCAAAAAAAAAAAAAAAAGAAGTAACTGCTATTTTGAATCTTGTTCATCTTTCTGTCAAGACCTCAGGTAGTCTGGTCTGGGGTCTGTGCAGTCCTGGGTGTGTAATAATACGAGATTTCCTAATAACACAGGATTTCCTCCCCACTTCTCAAAGCTGCTTGTGTTCAGTTCCTGCCACTTGACAGACAGCTCCCTATGTCTTATGGCTGCTGCATCAGGCAGAAAGATCAAAGAAAGGGCACAGGGGGCCATGGACAAGGTAAGGAGAGAAAGACAGTTGCTTTGGAAAGTCACCAGCAGCCAAGGAGGACTGCCCTTTCAGACCTGGTCTACACGTTAGGAAGGTACTTGAGAGTGTCCTTTAAGAGGAAGGAGTAGGGGCTAATGAGATTTTGAGGACACGGCAGCCGCTCACACTGGAGAGGTCAGGAATCCTGAGTCTGAGGTAGTCCTTGTAACCCAGCTTCACAGGTTCAGCTCTTTCCTCTTGCTATGGGATGCTCACCCCTCACAGACAGGGGAGACCAGTCCATCCAGAACTGCTTCTCGCCTGCGCCTTTCTTGCTGGCCAGCCTAGGTGGGGCCCCTGAGGTCTTTCTCAGTGTGGTATTGGAGGCCCTTCACAAGCTGCTCTCAGTGCTCCAGACCCTGGCCTCTGCCTCAGCCCTCCTCACCCCTGCTTCCACAAATACTGCCCTGGTACCCTTCCAGACGCAGTTTAGAGCATAGAATAGGCTTTGCAGCCAGCTCTGAGGGTCCATAGTCTGGTTTTTCCTCTATCTGTGGACCTCTGGTGAGTTCATCTCTGTAAGCCTCAGTGTTTTTATCTGTAAATTGGGAGTGATAATATTACCCATCTCAAAGGGTTATTGTAAGGTTTCAATGCGTTAATTTATGTAAGGCACTTGACTTAGTTCTAGACACAAATATGCTCTCAATAAACGTTAGCTGCTGCTGTTGTTAGTAATCCATCCTTCCTGTGAATTTCTCTGCCTACACATAGCGGTAGAAAGTCCCAGCCAGGTAGTCAGCAGGTCTGAATTTTAGTTCTGGCTCTGTCTCTAACTTGCTGGGTGATCTTGGGGAAGTAACTTGACTTCTCTAGGGTTCAGTCTCCTCTTCCAGAAAGTAGAAGGCATAGATTCAGTGTTCTCATTGACATCCTGACTTGACATTTTTTTTGAGACAGTCTCGCTTGGTCGCCCAGGCTGGAGTGCAGTGGCATGATCTTGGCTCACTGCAGCCTCCGCCTCCCGGGTTCCAGCGATTCTCCTGCCTCAGCTTCCCCAGTAGCTGGGATTACAGATGTGTGCCACCACACCCGGCTAATTTTTGTATTTTTAGTAGAGACGGGGTTTCACCATGTTGGCCAGGCTGGTGGCCAACTCCTGACCTCAAGTGATCTGCTCACCTTGGCCTCCCAAAGTCCTGGGAGTACAGATGTGAGCCACCACACCTGGCCCTGACTTGACTTTTCAAATGTGTATATCTTGCGTTTTCAACTAGATTCCTTGAAGTTGAGTGAAATCAAGTATAATATTTTATACTTTTTATTTCCCCAAATGGCTAACATATATAGTTGGTGCTTAAAAAATATTTGAGTAACTTTTCTTTAACCCCATCAGCCAGATTCTAGGAAGCATTTTGACTTGGTTCTTAGAACTCGGAGGCTGGAAGCTTGTTCTCCAATGCAGAGGGCAGTACAAGGAGGCCTCAGCCTTTAGTAAGTAAGAAGGTAGGTTTCTCTTGGTGCCCTGGGAAAATTTTGGTTAACAGATGTTTGGGGTACTTATTTGTTCGGCTCTGTAGCCTTAGACCAGCTCTTTGAGTAAATATTGCCATCACTGTTTCCTTTTCTCAGTGGGGAAAAATGCCAGTGTTTTCTGAGCAATCCCCTCTCCTTTAGAGTTTAGGGTGAGCCAGTTGGTGCCCAGAGACAAATCTGTATCTTAGGCGAGGAGCCATCCAATAGGAGAGTAATGTTTAGAGCTTGGGATCTGGGGTCAGATTGGGTTCAAATTCTGCCTCTGCCACCTAATAGCTCTGTAACCTTGGACAAGTTACTTGTCCCTGCCCTAGTTCCTCTTCTGTAAAATTGAGGCAGTGGTAGCATTATCTCATAGGGCTGTAACAAAGCCTAAATGCTAAATGTAAAGTGCCTAGAATAGTACTTCCTGCCTCCTTGCTGAACAAAATGTTTGCAGTTATTGTTATGTTTATTATTCTCTTATAAACCAAGTAGTGTTTATTTATTTATTTTTTTTTTTTCGAGACAGAGTCTCGCTGTCACCCAGGCTGGAGTGCAGTGGCACGATCTCGGCTCACTGCAACTTCCACCTCCTGGGTTCAAGTGATTCTCCTGCCTCAGCCTTCCAAGTAGCTGGGACTGCAGGTTTGTACCACCACACTCGGCTAATTTTTGTATTTTTAGTATAGATGGGGTTTCGCCATGTTAGCCACGCTGGTCTTGAACTCCTGACCTCAGGTGATCCACCTGCCTAGGCCTCTCAAAGTGCTGGGATTACAGGTGTGAGCAACTGCGCCCCGCCCTTTTTTTTTTTTTTTCCCCAAGAGAGGGCCTTACTCTGTCACACAGGCTAGAGTGCAGTGGTGCGATATTGGCTCACTGCAACTTCTGCCTCCCTGGCTCAGGTGATCCTCCCACTTCAGCCTCTGGGTAACAAATGTGCACCACACCTGGCTGATTTTTATGTTTTTTTTTTTATAGAGATGGGGTTTCTTCATGTTGCCCAGGCTGGTCTCGAACTGAGCTCAAGTGATCCGCCCACTTCGGCTTTCCATGGTGTTGGGATTACAGGCGTGAGCCACTGCATCCAGCCTCAGCAGTGTTTTCTTTTGTCTTCTCTTCTCTTCTCTTCTCTTCTCTTCTCTTCTCTTCTCTTCTCTCTCTTCCTTTTCTTTTCTTTTTTTTTGAGACAAAGTCTTGCCCTGTCACCCAGGCTGGAGTGCAATGGTGCAATCTCGCCTCACTGCAACCTCTACGTTCCAGATTCAAGTAATTCTCCTGTCTCAGCCTCCCAAGTAACTGAGATTACAGGTGCATGCTGCCATGCCCAGCTAATTCTTTGTATTTTAGTAGAGACGGGGTTTCACCATGTTGCTCAGGCTCGTCTCGAACTCCTGAGCTCAGGCATTCCATCTGCCTCGGCCTCCCAAAGTGCTAGGATTACAGGAGTGAGCCACCACGCCAGGCAGCTGTGTTTATTTCTTTGTGGCTTGTCTGTTGGTTTGTTCTGCTGAGAAATGCGAGGCGATATCCCCTTCCTCTGTGTCTTGGGCAGACGGTATCAGCAGAGCAGTGATAAATGTCCCCCAATCAGCATATAGATCAGAGCTCCTGTACCTTGCTTTTGTAAAGAAATTATAAACCAGAGGGGGAATGTGGCCGAATCAAAAGAGCCTCTAGGCTGAGCGGGCCCCTCTCTGAGGAGTAATGTGTGTTGTATGAACAACAGGGATAGGGACATGGCAGACCCAGTGTCAAAGAGCAGAATGGGAATTGGAAAGGCTGATGGGAGGGTGAGGGAGACAGAAGGCTCTAGATAGTGAAGAGTGGCAAATGTCTCTGGGCATTTGTGGCTAAGGCAGTAAGAGGCATCAAGGTAAGTTCCTGGCACTTCATCTTCCCAAGAGATAGCCTGATCCCAGCCCCAGGTGAGACTTGCCCCAGCAGTCTCACTCCTCTTTCAGAGGAGTGGTGGATTGGGATGAGGAGGGCCTAATCTGTTTCTAAAGAGAATGAGTAGCTCCTTATCTACAAGTGTAAATTATAAAGAGATTTTCTTTTGCAACTTCAGGGAACAGGAACTTTTGCTGCCAAATTTAGCAGTGTGTTTTAAGTCCCTCAAATCTTCTTTGAGTGCTACCAAAGCTCTGAGCTTTGTTGTTATCTCTTGTTGAAATACAGCCTGGAAAGGTCATATCAACAGTGCCAATTTATGGGCCTACTGAGCCCTGACAGGCCTAGGGTAGAATGGGGAGTTCCTAAGAGTAGAGGCTTCACAAATTTTCTGTTTGAGTGAGGCTGTTTACAATGTAAGGTTATTTTTGCTTTAGAAGACCAAACTCTAGATGATGGTCAAACATCCTGTTCTTCAGCTTTTTTACTTCTGCAGCCTTCCACAAGCAGGGGCTCACATTTGACAGTAGCTCCCTGTAGAACCAGGAGAAGCTCAGCCTCGATGGTGCATAGAGCTCCTAAAACTGTGCCCCGTACTCCTTAGTGGAGGTAAGTTTCCTTGGCAGAGTTATGCTGGAATCTCCCTCCCATTTAGTTTATTAGCAATTTGTGACCTAATATGTATTCTGATGGAGTAATTAAAAGATGGTAAAGGCCGGACACAGTGGCTCACACTTGTAATCCTAACACTTTGGGAGGCCAGGGCAGGAGGATTGCTTGAGGCCAGGAGTTTGAAACCAGCCTGGGCAACATAATGAGACCCCATCTCTACAAAATAAATGAAATTAACCAAGCATGGTGACACATGCCTGTAGTCCCAGCTATTTGGGAGGCTGAGGTGGGATGATTGCTTGAGCCCTGGAGTTCAGGGTTATAGTGAGCTATGATTGTGCCACTGCACTCTAGCCTGGGTGACAGAGCAAGATCCTGTCTCTAAAATAATAATAATAATAATAATAAATAATAAATGGTGAAGACTGGGGACTGCAGACACTACACATGGAACTTTGTGCTCATTTGCAAAGACCTTAGGACAAAAAGGTCTGACTTGTGTGTATATCCTTTGCCACTTGGCAAAAAGGAATGCCAGTAGGGAAAGGAAATTAAGGAACTTGAATGACCCCAGCAACTATAAAGGAGTGTGCTCTGGGTTTGGGCACCTGTAGTCCCAGCTGCTTAGGAAGCTGAGGCAGGAGGACTGCTTGAGCCCATGAGTTTGAGGCTGTCCTGCACAATGATCACACCTGTGAATACATGCTACACTCCAGCCTGAGCAACATAGCAAGACGCTGTCTCTTAAAAAAAAAAAAGAGAAAAAGGAGGATGGTACATGAGTGTGAGAAGAAAATAGCTAGGACACGTGAGACGAGCTTGGCAATGGCAGTGTCCTTGGTTTGCAGTCTGTGGCTTTGACTCTGGCTGCTATGTTCTGGGAATTGAGGCTTTTGAATCTAGAAAAGAAAGAAAATACTGAAGTTTCTTGTGCCTCTCTCCAACCTCCTGATTGACTCACCCCTTTGCGTTGAAACATAAATGGAACAGGTAGAACTGTCCTTTCCGAGTCCCTGCCTCTCTGCGTTTGAGTCATCACTGATGCTCAGGGTTTGCTCTTGGCTGTGCTGGGAGAGCCAGTTGTGAAGATATTGGAGGTAAGAAGGGCTATTGGTTTTGTCAGTTGAACTCTAATAAGTGCCCAGGGGGAAGTGGCAGGGATCCAGGTTAAAAAGAAAGCAACCAGGGCAGGGTGCAATGGCTCAGGCCTGTAATCCCAGTACTTTGGGAGGCTGAAGTGGGTGGATTACTTGAGGTCAGGAGTTCAAGACCAGCCTGGCCAACATGGTGAAACCTTGTCTCTAAATACAAAAGTAGCCGGGTGTGGTGGCGGGTGCCTGTAATCCCAGCTATTTGGGAGGCTGAGACAGGAGAATTACTTGAACCTGGGAGGCGGAGTTTGCAGTGAGCTGAGATCATGCCATTTCACTCCAGCCTGGGCAACAAGAGTGAAACTCCGTCTAAAAAAAAAAAAAAAAAAAAAAACCAACCGGAAATTGTTGTTATATTTAAATCCCATTAAATGGAAATAGAAAGGCCTTTTTATTTTCTTTCCTACCCCCTCCAGTTGCAGGACCCACAACTGTTTGGTAAACCCAGGTGGGTTTTTTTTTTCCTCCATTTAGATGTAGGTGCCTATTCTGCTTATGTTCCCAGATGGGTTTTGAAAGTAGTGATATCCAGACTTCTTTTTATCTGAAAAACACTGAAGGCCAGATGTCTATATGGCCTTGCAGGAAGAATCTGAGCTTCTTCTGGAAAGCTGTAGAAACAAAAAAAGGCGGTGGAGACTGCAACACCTGTGCCATCCTCCTGGGTCCCTGATAACCATTAATGTTTTGTCAGCAGGGGGGGTTGGGATGGCTTTTATTTTTTGGTGTTCCCCAAAAGTTAATCCTCAGTCTGTTCTGTTTTTAATTTACGATCTTTCCCTGGGATTCCATCTTCTACTGTCACCAGTGAGAGAAAGCGAAGGAGTGAGGGGGAATCTAACTCTGCCTCTCTTGCTTCAGAAACTGAATGTATTTATTCATTCAGTAAATATTTATTGAGCGCGCTTTCTGTTCTAGGTTTTGTTCTGTATGCTGAGGAGGTAGAGATAACTAAGACATTGAAGTCCTTGTTGTCATGGAGCTTAACGTATAGTGAGTAGGGAAGCATTTCAGTAAACAAGTAAACAAATCAATAGATGAGATCAAGATAGTGCTGTGAGCTAGGAAGAAAATAATGGTGATGTAAAAGAGAGAGTAACAGGGACCTGAGAGGTTAGAGAAGGCCTCTGAGAATGACGTTTGAACTGTGAGCTCAAGGATGAGAAGAAGCCGTGAATGTACAGATTTGGGGAAAGTTCCTTTCTGGAAAAGGGAACAGCTGTCAAAGCTCCTGAGGTAGGAAAGAGCTTGACATGCAGAAAGGACACCTAGGAAGTCATCATTGTTAGAATATAGGGAGCAAGGGGGTGTCGGGATGGAGGATGTGGCACAACTTGGGATAAGGTATGGAAATTTGAGAGGGAGAGAGAGGAACATTGAATCTGATTGAGAAGAATCAGGAAAAAAAGTATGGTGCTGGGCGTGGTGGCTCATGCCTATAACCCCCACACTTCGGGAGGCTGAGGCGGGAGGATCGCTGGAACCCAAGAGTTTGAAGCTTCAGTGAGCTATGATCATGCCACTCCAGCCTGGGCAACAGAGCAAGACTCTATCTCAGAGAAAAGAAGAGAAGAGACAGAGCAAGACTCTGTCTCAAAGAGAAGAGAAGAGAAGAGGGAAGGGGGGAAGGGGGAAGGGGGAAGTGGAGGGAAGAAGGGGGAAGAAGGAAGGGGGAAGAAGGGGGAAGAAAGGGGGAAGAAAGGGGAAGAAGGGGTAAGGGGATAAGAATATGAGGAAACAAAAGGGATCTGGAGTGGGCATAGACATATCTGCTTAGCTAAGAAAGTCAAATTAATATAGTCGGCATACTTCTTGGGATCAAGCACTGTATTTTTAAATTTTCTGCAGATTTTAGGTTTATGGTAAGACATTAGTGTAATGTTTACGCTGTTCTAAGCATTGTGTTATACTAGGCGTTTTTATTTCATTATTTTAGTAAATCCTTACGATGATCTGTGAGTTAATTTGTTGATGTTGTAACATCTGCAGGGACGTGGAGTAGCTAACTTGCTTAAAATCTAAATCTAAGGCTGTTTGATTCCAAGCATGTGTTCTTGCCACACCTCCACTCTGGTTGGTATATCAGATGCAGCTTTTCTTTGGTTATCTAGAATATCTAATGAGTTTTTTCCTTTGTATCACTATGTGTTATTTATGGTCACATTTTGAATGTTTGCAGGATTGAATGAGTTTTTTTAGCTTTCTCTGAAAGGGGTACCTGGTTAAATACTGAGAATGCGAGTCCATATAAACAACTGGGGAGGGTGGGGCTGTGGCAAGACTTGGAAGCAGTTAACCTGACTTACATCTCTTCATCTGGGCAGGAAGAAAATGGCCTTTCTCCTTAACGCTCCATAAGTAGTTAGATGTCTTAGATTGCAATTCCCCCTATTGTATAAGAAGATGGAATTTACTTTTGGAAAAAGTAAGTAATTTGTCAGTAAACTAGTGTTTGTAAATAAACCCTGATTTCCTAGTGTACAGATCTCTTCTAGAGTCTTCAAGTTTGTTGGAAATGTTTGAGGAAAGAATGTATCAGGCTACAACTTTCACTTCTTGGAAACTGAACATTGACTAGTTTCTATGGGTTGATACTTCTTTTTCTTTTTCGAGGTGGATTCTCACTCTGTCACCCAAGCTGGAGTGCAGTGGCATGGTCTTGGCTCACTGCAACCGTCGCCTCCCTGGTTAAAGCCATTCTCCTGCCTCAGCCTCCCATGTAGCTGGGATTACAGGCATGCACCACCATGCTTGGCTAATTTTTGTATTTTTGTAGAGATGGGGTTTCACCATGTTGGCCAGGCTGGTCTTGAACTCCTGACCTCAGGTGATCTGCCCACCTTGGCCTCCCAAAGTTCTGGGATTATAGGCGTGAGCCACTGCGCCCGGCCCATACTTCTTTTTTTTAAAGGTTTGATCCTGTTTAGATTCTATGAGTAGTGAAGGCCCGGGATTCTGAAATGAAAATGTATGCAGTGTTTATAAACTCTCATTCCTTGGTGTTCATGAGATCTGTGGTCAGCCCAATCAGCCTGCTTAGATGGAATAGTTTGTGAAGGGCAGAGCAGGGTGAGACTGAATTTCAGATTTAGCATAGATCGCTAGAAAACAGAGGAATTTCTTTGGTAAGTCACTGGATTCCGCTTTCCTGTCTCCCCTTCCCAGTCTGTTTCAGTAACAGACTTGCTTCTGAAGGAAAGATAATATACTTGGGAAAGGTTCCTTTGGAGGGTGTTGTTCAGATGGTCTTCATCACTGATTCACAATGAGCCGACATTAAATGGTCATCTGCCATGAGCAGGGACACACAGATGGGTTAGAAGATGAGGCTGGAAAGACTGGCTGAGGTCAGATCTTGAAGGGATTGAACCATCCAGAAAGTGGGGAATCACTTTCCCCAGGAAGCAGGAAGGAAACACAATTGAATATGATTTGTAGAAAAGAAACCTAGGAGACCATGTAGAAGATGGAAATGGAGTGGGAGGAAACTCGCCTATTTTATTGGCTGTAACTAGAGGGTGATATTCCAGTCCCTCAAAATTCATGTAGAACAGAAAGTAAGGGAAGTCTCGGGGCGGGCGGGATCAGAACTCCAGAATGCAGAGCTTTCTGGAGCCGTAGAGCAGTGGTTTTCAGACTTGACTGTGCACCAAACTAACCTGGAGACCTTGTTAACCAATTTAGTAGAAATTTTTTAGTAAAAATTTGCATTTTTAACAAGTTCGGAAGTGATGCTGCTACTGTTGGCTGGGAACCCCACTTTGAGAACCACTGCTTAAGAGGCTTGGCAGTTGAGATGCCAGTAAGGGTGTGAGGGCCAGATGTTAATTGGCTTGCTTTCTTTTACTGACCCAGAATTTCACGTCTACAAAGCTTTACTTTAGATGTTCTTAGGTGGCTTACTCTAAAACATCAACAAAGCCTGGTAAAGGTCCATGCTCTCAATGACTCTTCTCACCAAATCCGTATCACTTCTGGATGAGATTTCCAGGTATGTGCTCGTCTTTAAACAGATGCTTGAGATGCTTGTCTGATTTTTGGAAAATCCTGATTTCATTAGGATTGGTGGCATTTCTGCCAGGAAAAGCTTCCCCCCACCTGTCAGCACTGCTTCTGGCTGGCAGGGCTATTTCAGGGACAGCCAGCATGGGCTGCACAGAGTGTGTTCTGTTGATTAGCCAAATTTACACAGGACATGCCTCGGAGATTATCTCTTTAGGCCAGGAGTTGAATTTCAAGGGCAAAGTCCACAGTTGGCAGCCAAAAGGCTGAGAACACCTGGAAGAGGGGAAGGATTTCACTTGACTTTCACTTCCCCTGGCCTCAGTGCCTCTTCCCACAGAGGCTGGGTTTTCTCCTTGTTGCTGCCTGAGCAAGTGACCTTGGGATGGTTCCCACAGAGCAGTGTGGCTCCAGGCACTGCCCTTTGCTGTCTACTTCAGCACCTGTGGCTTCAGGTGAGACACTTGCATTAGTCAATGTCAGCTGCCCTGTCCTCCTTGGCATCATCGTTTCTTGAATTCTTTTCTGGGCTTGCTTCTTTCTTTGCGGGGAAGGCCGCCATTTTCCTTCATAGTCCATGACTTGCAGGTTTTCCCCGAGCTCTCCTTTTCTTACTTTCCTTCATTAGTTCAGTACAACCATAGAATTCTGTTTCGATGTGGGAAGGGATATTACAGGCTGCCTGGCACGCTGCTGCCCAACTTAATCTTTGTAAGGCACACTAGATAAAGGGAGACAGCTACCCGTACATAGCCTGAGACAACCCACCTGGGGCTCCTGTAGCCTCAGTGCTGTCCCCGGGGTGGAAGGACCACGTGGGTGGGTCCACACAGCTGTCGTCTATTTTGGGGGTACTCATTGGGAACTTGGATTCAGTCCTAGGTGCTTGGGAGTTGAGAGGTGAGAATACAGAGTGCTCAGGGTGGCAGAGTGGGGACTGGGACTCAGGTCTTCTCACCTCTGCTCATTTAGGGCCTTGCTGTGTATGTAACACTGAAACTGTTTCACATTAGCAGGCAGGCATCAAACCGTCTATCTGGCTAACTTTTGTTTAAGACATTTTTTAAGCAACACCAGGTGTTCTGAAAACTTTTGCAAAATGGGGAATATGTAAGGCAGAATATGAGCATCTTCTATAAACCCATGCCCCAGAAAAATAGTTATTGTTAACAGTTGGGTAGCACTAGATTTTTTATTTATTTCTATTTTTTAGTTATATATTTAACATCCTTGAGCCATAAAGATTCTTTAAATGATGCATTTTTATGTACATTTAGTTTTACACGAAAAGTTTATGCTCTTAATTTAAAAAAAGGAAAGTAAAAAGTGTTGGTGAGAATGTAGAGACGTTAGAATGCTCATACATTGTTAGTGGGGGTGTTAGCGGTACAGTTGCTGTGGGAAAGTTTGATTATTCCCCAAAAAGCCCCAAATTGCCATATGACCCAGCAATTCCACTCCTAGGTATATGCCCCAAATAATTGAAAACAAGGACTCAGATTCTTGCATGCCAGTGTTCATTGCAGCATTATTCACAGCAGCAAGAAGGTGGAAACAACCCAAATGTTCACCAACTGACGAATAAACAAAATGTACAAACAATGTACAAACAAAATGTATGAACACAGTAATACAAACTGTGGACTATTATTCAGCTGTGAAAGGAAGTAAGTTCTGATGCATACTACAATGTAGATAAACCTTGAAAATGCTGCCCTAACTGAAATAAGCCATATACAAAAGCACAAATATTTTGTGATTCTGCTTATATAAAATATCTAGAAAAGGCAAATTCTTAGAGACAGCAAAATAGATTAGAGGTAAACCAGGAGCTTGGGGAGAGGGGAGAATGGGGAGTTATTGCTTAATCATTGCGGAGTTTCTGTTTGGAAAAGTTTGGGAAATAGTGGTAATGGTTGCACAACATTGTGAACATAGTTAATGCCACTGAATTGTACACTTTTAAATGGGGAATTTTATATACTTTACTGCAATTAAAAAATGGAAAGAAAAGATTATACTGTACTGAAAAACATCTCACTTGTAATTTACCTAGGATATTTTTCCACCTCAGTATGTGCTTTTAAGGAGCAGCATTGCGTTTCTTCAGAGGGATGTATCATAATTTATTTAACCAAGCCCCTTTTGATGGACAATTGAATTGTTTCTCAATTGTTCCTATTATATGCAGTACTGTAATGGACAGCAGTATCCAGCTGTCTTTGCCCATGTGTCCTAGTACTTGTATTTTATTTCCTTAGGCAAAATTCCTAGAAGGAAAGATTTGCTGATCAAAGGGTGTGCTCATTATAAATGTTAATAAATATTGCCAAACTGCCTTCCAAAGAAGTTGCATCAGTGTACTTCTCATCAGCAGTGTATGGGGGTGCCTCTTTCCACTGCACCCTGGCCCAACGTAGGTGTTATACACCTTTTTTTCTCTTCGCCAATCTGATAGGTGAAAAAGGATTTCTTATTGTTACTTTATTTAGGACGCCTTTAGTTATTAATGAAATTAGCATCTTTTTATCTTTCTGGGAGTTGATTTTATTCCTTTGTAAATTTTCTGCTCAAATACATTGTTAATTTTTCTTTTTGGTCACTATTTTATCTTGTAGACTTGTGAGAGCTTTTACATACATACTGCATTAGGACTCTTTGCTATATGTTTTGCTGATAATTTTTCCCCCAATAAAAAAAAATTTTGACTTTGTTTATGCTAATTATTTGCCTTTCACATATTTTACATTTTTATTTAGGCAAATGTTTTCCTTCAAGGTGCTTCCCCCCATCCCCCTTCTCGGCTGTGGAGTTGAATTTTCTGTCATACTTGGAAAAATCTTCTTCACTTGTCAGAATCACAAAAAAAAATTTATTCATATTTTCTTTTAGTGTTTTTATGGTTCCAGTTTTTACATTTAAACTGTAATTAATTTTGCTGTAAGGAGAGAAGTAGGAATTAAATTTTCTTTGTGTGTGTGTGTGTGTGTGTGTGTGTGTGTGTGTGTGTGTGTGTGAGAGAGAGAGAGTGTCTCACTCTGTTGCCCAGACTGGAGTGCAGTGGTGCGATCTCAGCTTACTGCAACCTCTGCCTCCCAGGTTCAAGCGATTCTCCTGCCTCAGCCTCCCAAGTAGCTGGGATTACAGGCACCCACCATCATGCCCAGCTAATTTTTGTAGTTTTGTAGAGATGGGGTTTCACCATGTTTGCCAGGCTGGTCTTGAACTCCTGACCTCAGGTGATCCACCCGCCTTGGCCTCCCAACGTGCTGGGATTACAGGCATGAGCCACTGTGCCCAGCAGGAATTACATTTTGTTGATAAAAAAAACCTAAGATAACCTTTTTTTCTATTAAATTTTTTCTTTACGTAAAATTTGTAAACTTCTTTTCACTTAAGGATGTACCATAACAATTAAAAACATTTTCTGTGACATTTAAAGAAATATTCCTTTTTTTTTTTTTTTTGAGACAGGGTCTTGCTGTGTAGCCTGGGCTGGAGTGCAGTGGCATGATCTCAGCTCATGCAACCTCCTCCTCCCAGGTTCAAATGATTCTCATGCCTCAGCCTCCCAAGTAGGCGGGGCTACAGGCACATGCCACCACACCTGGCTAATTTTTTGTATTTTTAGTAGAGATGGGGTTTCGCTAGTTGACCAGGCTGGTCTTGAACTCCTGACCTCGAGTGATCTGGCTGCCTCGGCCTCCCAAATTGCTGGGATTACAAGGTGTGAGCCACTGTGCCTGGCTTAAAAGAATATTTCTGATTAAGTTTACAAAAAAAAAAAAAAAAGCCTTTAGTGAGAGAGGCAGATTAAAAATTTCACCCGTCTTCCGATTCCTAATCCTGTTTTTTGTCTGTTTTCTCTTATCCTATATACGACACAACCGGATTTCTTTTGTTAATGTTTGGGGATAGTTGCATGAATCCCCTTTGCAAAACTTTCCAGTGCCTCCTATGTGCAATTGTATTGACACGCTGGACCTAGATCTTGTGACATAGAAGCTTCTCCCTTAAAAATTATACCTGCTTTGATGAGCTCACCCTGGCTAAGGTGGCAGCAGGTGGGCAGCTGGTACTGAGGAGAGGCAGTAGGCCAAAGTCTAAGCAGGTATTAAGACCCAGAAAGGGTGTGACTTTTGGAGAAGAGCAGCTTGAAAGGTGTGAGGAAATGGAGCTGCTTTGCCAACAGATTCAGGAAGGTTTTTGAAGTGAGAGAAGGAAAAGAAATAATGTTTACTGAGTACCTACTTATGTCCCAGACACTAAGCTAGTCAGGTCCCACCTAACTGTATTTTAAAAGGCAGCTTTCAGTGCTGGATCAACCTAGGGTTGTTGTTCCAAGGGTTGTGAACTTGTGAACTCAGAAAAGAAAAGTCAGAGTTTAGGAGACCGAGAAAAGCAGGATTTAGCGGGCATCATTTCTGCTCCATCAGCCAGGGGCTTAAACAGAATTTTTCTTTGAGACAGGGTCTTGCTCTGTTGCACGGGCTGGAGTGCAGTGATGCTATCACAGCTCACTGCAGCCTCCACCTCCTGGGCTCAAGTGATCCTCCCACTGCAGCCTCTGGAGAAGCTGAGACCATGGGCATAAACCATCATGCTTGGCTAATTTTTAAAAATGTTGTAGAGATGGGGCCTTGCCGTGTTGCCCAGGTTGGTCTCGAACTCTTGGGCTCAAGTGATCCTCTTACCTCAGCCTCCCAAAGTGCTGGGATTACAGGCATGAGCCACTGTGTCTGGCCCAGAAATGTTTTTAGTAGAAATAGGTGAAGTAAGGAAGCAGGAGAAACCACTTCCAATCAGCATACATTCATTAGGCCCCTGCAGGACCAGCGCACAGACATATAGCACTTACCTTCATGGAGCTTAATAGTTTATTGGACAAGACATATGAAAAGCCAGTATACTGCATTGCAATTTATGCCACCCTAGATGTTTCACTGGGAGGAAAGGATTAATTGAGTTACTGGTGGGAGGAGAGTGGGGAAAAGGAGGGCACGGTTTCACAGAGGAAATGGTGCTGGTACAGATTTTGAAGGAGGCATAGTTCCTTTATAAGGAGACAGGGCAGGGAGGGGCATTCCAGGTAGAAGGATTTGCGTGCACAAAGACAGGAGTGAAGCTGTAAGTGTAGAGTGTGCAGGGAAGTCCCAGTTGGTCATGTTTGTTGTCCTTGGCAGGGTAGAGTGAGGAGTGTCAAGACTCCAGAGACAGTTCTCAGGGCTGGCTCTTGAAAGGCTGGATTTACCAATGTCCTGCCTACCAGACCACCCCAAAACATAGTGGCTTAAAACCACAATACTTGCCTGGTTCTGGGGTTCTTGCTCGGGGTCTTCTTGGGTAGTTTTAGTTAGATGGTGGGGGCCTCAGCCTCCCGAGTAGCTGGGAGTACAGGCATGTGCCACCACACTCTGCTTAATCTGCTAATTTTTTTTAATTGTTTGTAGAGATGGGGCTCTTGTTGTGTTGCCCAGGCTGGGAGTTCAGTTTTAGACACTTCTTATTTCTTAACATGAATTCACTTTTCACATTATGGATTTGTCTGATTGTTTCTTTGGGATATTGTTCAGGTTCTTCCTGTCTCCTCTGTGTATTCTGTAAACTGTAACTTAGATTTAGAGACCTGATTAGATTTAGGTTAAGCATTTTGGGGAGAAAACAACCCTTTATGAATGATGCAGCAGATCAGAGGCACATGATGTTTGGCTGGCCCATTATTATTGATGCTCAGTTTGATTACTGATTAAGGTAGGATCAGCTAAATTTCTCCATCGTGAAATTATAGTTTTCATTTTGTGACTAGCAGGTAATCTGGGTGTGACCTTTGGCATTGTTCCCCATTAATCTTGCACGTAAGTTGTTTTATTGTTAAACTTTTTGTTGTGGAAAATACCGAGCATAACCAAAGTAGAGAGAATAGATGACCACTGCTGTGTCCATCATCCAGCTTCAACCATTATCTGTAACTATTAACTAATAACTATGACTATTTTTTCTTCTTTTTTTCTTTTTTTTTTTTGAGACGGAGTCTCGCTCTGTCGCCCAGGCTGGAGTGCAGTGGCGCAGTCTCGGCTCACTGCAAGCTCCGCCTCCCGGGTTCACGGCATTCTCCTGCCTCAGCCTCTCCGAGTAGCTGGGACTACAGGCGCCCGCCACCACGCCGGGCTAATTTTTTTTTTGTATTTTTAGTAGAGACGGGGTTTCACCGTGGTCTCGATCTCCTGACCTCGTGATCCACCCGCCTTGGCCTCCCAAAGTGCTGGGATTACAAGCGTGAGCCACCGCACCTGGCATAACTATGACTATTAACACGTGAACTAGCTTGTTTTATTTCTATCCTTGTCCACTACTCTTCCTTTTTTACCACTGAATTTTTTGAAGCAAACTCCAGGCGTCATACCATTTCATCCATAAATGCTTCAGAATGTATCTCCAAAAGACCTTTCAGAAGTGTATTGGATGTGTGGTATCTGACTAGCAATTTTTAGGTGTGCTGACGAAGGAATGGAGAATATCATAGTTAGGGCTTTTTAGGTAGGTACAGTGGAAAGAGAACGGAGCTGTGGATTTGAGATGGATCCATTTGTGCTGAATCATGGATTTCAGCCTGGATTGTCAGAAGGAAAGGTCAAGAGGTGGCTGATATACAGCAGGAAAAAGGCTTAAGGGAACAGAGGCCTGGCCAAGGTCGGAGAGCAGCTGTCAGGTAGTGAATGGTCAAAAGATAGACAGGAAGGGAAATTGTGGTCAGACAGTAGAGGGCAAGGTTTTGAGATGGGTAGTCCAAGGTTCAGGGTTTGTGCAAAAGTGTGGGTGACTCAAGTGGAAGTGGAATTGGTGTCAGGGAATCAGCTGTGAGCTAAGAGTTTTGAGTGGATCCATCCACGTAGCTATTGAAGTTGCCAGGGTGGAGAGAGCGCCCTTGGGGAGAGCCTGGTATGTGTTAGGGCAGGAGATGGTGTATGATTCTGTGAAGAGTTTGAAGATGTGGGGTAGCTGGCTTTACTGCAGAGCTGGGGCACTGTGGAATCGGTTGAAAGCTTAGCCAGTGGTGGAAGAAGACAAGGTGAGAAAAATGCAAGACAACCATTTTAAACAGTTTTAAATGTATTGTGCTCTGTTGGACATTGCTGCCCACTGGTTGGAGTGGAGGAAATTAATGAGGTAGGAGGTTAATACTGAAGAGGAAAAGAATTGTGATACATAGGTGGGGTTGAAGCAGGAGCCCTTGAGAGGAGACTCAGTGAGCCTCTCTTCCTGTTTTATCCCTGAGGGATCCCTTTGCCTAGTAACCCCAATGCTTTTGTGGTTGGGGTTTGTTTTGGTAGGTAGTCTTTGTGAAGATCTATGTTGCATTCTTTACACTTCACTTACGGGGTTTGGATGGGTTGAGTAGAGAAGGGGTGGCTGTCCCTGAGTGAAGCAGTGGTCCAGAGAACCCACCCCAGCGTTTTCTTGCTGCTGGTGACCACTTCCCTCTTAAACATCTAGAAAGCCCTTGATGTCCAGGACTAAAGGTAGAGTGACCCCTTTTCTGAGCACATCATATTCCAAACTTTGTCTCTAAAACTACCAGGGAAGGCATGCATGTCTCCTAGGTAATAGCCATCAAACTTATAGGAAAGAAGCACATTGTAGGTTTCAGAGTTTTGGAGAGCTTTGATTTCAAAAAGTCGTAGATTTGTAGATGAGCTAGAAATTAAAACTTGAAATAATTCTTCTTCTCAAAGATAGTGTCTCTTGAAATAATTCTTTGAGAATGGTCATCACTGAAGGAGATGAGATTAAAAGAGAGTTGAGAGGAAAGAAGGCCTACCTGGCCAAATGCCAGCATCTCCAGGATTCTGAAGGAAACAGGAGTCTGTGCCCATGGATGCTAGATGTGGGATGATTTCTCACTATCTTGCCAGACACCTATGTTTAAGGGAGTGACTGACCCACACACTTGCTTGCATGTTTTTATGAGTTTTGAGAGAAAAGTTCTCCTCTTAGGCTATGTTTAGAGTTCACTTCCTGCTGAGTTTGCTGGTGTGTGTGCAGTAGAAATGCCAGTTCTGGCCTGGCATGATGGCATGTGCCTGTCCCAGCTACTCAGCAGGCGGGAGGATCGCTTGGCCCAGGAGTTCAAGTCCAGCCTAGGCTGGGAAACATTTCCCTGTCTCTTAAAAAAAAAAATGAAAAAGAAAACTGTCAGCTCTGCTTTAGGCATCTTCTCCTGGAGTTTGATGATACTTACTTACATATAAATCTTGCCTTATAGCATATAGCATATTTTCATATACATTGTTTCTTCAGATTTATATCCTGTCTTCTCAGAAGAGAAAACTGATGTGTCTGGCTGCAGTTGACATAAAAACACCCTACTGTACTTTCCATGGCATAGTGGAAGGAATGAGAATTTTGAAATCAGTCCTCGTTTGAATTCTGGCTCCTCCTTTTACTAGCTGTATGACTTGGGCCTTGGTTTTCCTGTTTGGTAAAATAGAATTGGTAACATTTACCTCATAGGATTGTGTTACAGTATTAAATGAATTAACATAATTAACACCTGGGAACAATGCTTGGCACACACTAGATAACTGGTAAAGAGTGGCCTTAGGCATGTTAATAACATAGAAACAGAAATAACATCAGCACCAAAGAAAAGAAGAGCATGCAGCTGTTCTAATCTTGTTTTTTTGTTGTTTGTTTGTTTTCTTTGAGACATTGTCTTGCTCTGTCGCCCAGGCTGGAGTGCAGTGGCACAGTCACAGATCACTGCAGCCTTGCAGCCTCGACCTCCTGGGCTCAAGTGATCCTTCCACCTCAGCCTCCTGAGTAGCTAGGACCCCAGATGTGCACCACCATGCCCAGCTAATTTTTAAACTTTTTGTAGAGATGGGGTCTCGCCACGATGCCCAGCCTGATGTCAAAGTCCTGGTTTCAAGAGACCTCCCACCTTGGCCTCCCAAAGTGCTGGGATTACAGGCATGAGCCACCGTGCCTGGCCTTCCTAATCCTGTTCTTAACGTGATTGCTATGAATGGCCTTCTCCTTGGCAGTCAACATACCACTTTCTCAAAGGACAAAGTTTTTTAAATGAGTTTTATATTTTAATGAAATGTATATGGATATGTAAGGCAATATTGAATGATATGATAGTAATTTTTACTTTTTTTAAACCAAGAAGTATGTTTTATTTATTTATTTTTCTCTTGTTTTTACCACTACAGCGACAGTTTCCTTGCTATTTTTATAACCAGTGCTTATGCAGGCTTGGTTTTCTATACCTCTCATAGAGACTGCAGATAAAATGCAAATGTTTTACATGAAATTGCAACTTAGTGAAAACCACTCTGTGAGGAGCTGAGCTAATGACATCTGTGTAGCTTTCAGGTGATCTGCTAGAAAATGGAGCCTAAAATACGCAGGTGCATGGATTTATATCATACCCCTTAGACAGTCTTCCTAAATATCGCTTCTTTCAGATGGAATTTTGTAAAGAGTTGGACAGTAATTCAAGACCCCGAGTTCTATAATATCTTCTATATTCTGTATTTCCAACTAAAGGCAGATCCATAGACTTTGGAAAACAGGTGAAAGGATTGACTTCCTACCAGTTAGAAATTGGAGCCAAGTAAAGCCATGTAACTTGTATTCTTGCTTTTATTAGAACATTATTTTGTTTAATCCTTATACTAGCCCTGGGAAGGAAGGGGGCTGACCTAACAGTTAATTCTTTCTTAAGTATCAGGTATTGGCCTTTCCTTCCATGCATAAATGGGAGGCTGGCTCAGTGCTGAGGGACCAGGTGAAGGATTGCATTCCTCCCTTCTCTTCTCTGCCATCTCTTGGGTCACACATGCTAGGCAGGAGTTACCCTTTGCCTTATCTGTGCGACTGCTCATGATCTGGAAATGAATGCCATCACTCCTAGATAACACCAGCCCTGGGCTTTTGCAGAATGAAGCCCACATTACAAATCATGGGATTATAGTGACCAGGGAGAGGTCCTAGTTGGGAGGGAGTGATTCTTCCTGAAGGTGAAAAACAGCAGGCAGGGAGGCGACTACCTTCATGAAGTGCTCCTTGGTCTGTATCCTCCTTTTTGGTTAGAGGCAGGAAGAGTGAGGGGAATTTCAGCCACAGAAGAGTTTGCGTGTGTGTCATTTTATCCTCTTGTGACTTTTCCTCTTTGCAGCAGTGATCCCAGAAAACAGGAAAAACTGCTATGATCACAATCAGTTTTTAATGTAAAGAAAAGCTGATGATGGTTTTTCATTGACGTAGGGCAAATTCAGGATTTGGGGCCTGGGGATGAAGCTGATGGTCTGTGAAAGTGCAGGCAGCCAGCTCTTTGGATGAGGTCCAAGTCCAAAAGCGTAGGGGTAAAAGTAAAAGGATGGCGTAATTTCAGTGGACACCCGTGGCATCTTAGATATTGTACCTTCCTATGGCTTCTTAGCAACTACTCTACCATGTGGCGGCTGTGTTAGAGGGGGTACTATATCCAGAAAGAAGACACGTGCCAGTGGAACATCCATGCTGCGTCATAGGTGGCCACATAGCCATTACTTTCCTGTTTAGTTTCAAGTTGTAGATGTTTCGTATTTGCCTAAACACAAGATTGGCTTATGATCACCCACTGGCTTACCAGCCCACTTTTCTCACTCTGTTTCTTTTGTTTTCTTTCTTTCTTTCTTTTTTTTTTTTTTTTGAGAAGGAGTCTTACTTTGTCGCCCAGGCTGAAGTGCAGTGGCACAATCTCGGCTCGCTGCAACCTCCCCCTCCCAGGTTCAAGCCATTCTCCTGCCTCAGCCTCCCCAGTAGCTGGGATTACAGGCATGTGCCACCACGCCCAGCTAATTTTCGTATTTTTAGTAGAAACAGGGTTTCACCATGTTGGCCAGGCTGGTCTCGAACTCCTGACCTCAGGTGACCCACCCGCCTCGGCCTCCCTAAGTGCTGGGATTACAGGCGTGAGCCACCGCACCTAGCCATCTGTTTCTTCAGCTTCTCATTATCTCACCAATTCTAGAGAAACAGTTACTGGTTGTGTAGGCTAAACTAAGGCCACTGTGATGTCATTGCTTTTGTCTCCTTTGTCACCCTTTTTTTTTTTTTTTTTTTTTTTTTGATACTGGGTCTTGTTCTATTGCCAAGGCTGGAGTACAGTGGCACAGTCACCGCTCACTGCAGCCTCGACCTCCTGGGCTCAAGTGATCCTCCTACCTCAGACTCCAAAGCAGCAAGGACTACAGGCATGCACCTCCCTGTCCATACCTGGCTAATTTTTTTTTTTTTTTTGGTAGAGATGGGGTCTCCCTGTGTTGTCCAGGCTGTTTGTCACCTTCTTTATCATAGTTCAATCCTGAGGGTGTTTCCTTGGCTTTCTGAATGTGTATGAGGGATGGGATCTGAAAAGTCTCCTCCTCTGGGGCTGATCTTATGACAGACTTTATGAAGTTCTACCCAAGAATCTTTCCTTCGCTCACACTACACCAAAGGAGCTGGTCCTGTGGCAGGTTCAGAATCTGTGAAGTGAAAAATGTATTAAAATTTTGTATGGAATTTGAGAACTGTGTAGTTCTGTCTGTACTCTCTGCCCTTCAGTCACAAACAGCTCTCCCAGCTGACCTCCTCCCTCTTGCCTTCTTTGTTCCTGTTGCTGAAAATGCCCAACCTGGATAAAAACTTCTAAGCTTTGCTCTTCCTCTTAGCCCTTCGTTTCGGTAGAGCTTTTGTTATACTTCTGTCTACGAATCTCCCTCTTTTTCTGCTTACCTTTTCCATTATTTCAAGTAAAACTCATCTGCTATTACCAGATCGTCCTTATTTTCTTTTTGTGCAAAATTAACTAACTTTATTGATTTTTCTAATAAAAGAAATACATGATCGTTGAGGAATATTTGGACAATAACAAAAAATATTAGAAAGAAGGTAAAAGTCACATAATCCCCTATAGCATAATTATTGTTAATTTGTGGTGTATCTTGTCTTTTGGGATCTTCTTCATATGTGTTAACATATATTGCTTTTTCCCCCAAAGTGCCATCATTTTGCACTTATATTTTGTAACCTACTTTTCTGACTAATATTACTTGGATATATTCCACAGACAGTACATATAGAGCTACTCTATAATGTTTAATGCTGCCTAGAATTACATTGTATGGATGAATTGTTATTTAGTTAACCTGACGATGGACTTTTGGGTTGTTTCTGTTATTAAAAGCTATGTGGGCCAAAGCAGGAGGATTGCTTGAGGCTAAGAGTTTGAGACCAGCCTGGGCAACATAGTGAGATGCTATTTCTAGAAAAAAGTAAAAAATTAGCTGGTGTGGTAATACATGCCTGTAGTCCCAGCTTTTCAGGAGGCTAAGGTGGGAGGATCACTTGAACCCAGGAGTTGGAGGTTACGTTGAGCTGTGATTGTGCCACTGCACTCCAATCTGGGCAATAGAGCAAGACCCCATCTCTTTGGAAAAAAAAAAAAAAAGGTATATGGTGGCAAATATCTACATATCTGTATAGCTGTGCCTGCTTCTATAACTTCAGGATAGTTATTGCTAGAAGTTTCTAAAAATGGAATTACTGGTTCGAAAGGTATGTAATATACTTAAATTATTTAACAATTTTTTTTTTTTTTTTGAGAAAGAGTCTCGCACTGTCGCCCAGGCTGGAGTGCAGTGGCGTGATCTTGGCTCACTGCAAGCTCCGCCTCCCAGGTTCATGCCATTCTCCTGCCTCAGCCTCCTGAGTAGCTGGGACTACAGGCGCCCGCCCCCACACCTGCCTAATTTTTTTGTATATTTAGTAGACATGGGGTTTCACCGTGTTAGCCAGGATGGTCTTGATCTCCTGACCTCGTGATCCGCCTACCTCGGCCTCCCAAAGTGCTGGGATTACAGGCGTGAGCCACTGTGCCTGGCCAACAATATCTTTTAAAACTTGGAAAAGTATATGGCAAAGTAAACGGTTAATATAATAAAAATCTATGGACCCATCATCCAAATTTCATAAATATTAACACTGTACCATATTGGCTTCAGATCTGTTACGTAAATTTTTTTTAAGTTTGACAAATATGTACTCATGCTTGGAGGCTCAGGAAAAAAAATTGGACAAATATGACTAAAGCTTTCTGCAGTCCTTTCCTCCTCCTGATACTGATAAAAGCCTCATTACTGTGCATATCTTATCCTTTTACATACATGTGTCCATAAATAATGTATAGTATTGTGTTTTAAAATGTTATACACATGATACTATTCTTGGAGTCAACCTTTTGCAGGTTGATTTTTTTTCATTCAGGGTCATTTTTAAAAAGTTTTCATGTGTAAAATCATTCGGTTTAATTGGTGTATAATGCACCATTATATGGCAGTGAGAAATGGTTAAAGTCTTTCTGATTTTTGTGTATTACAGACACTATTGTAATGACTGTGCAAGAGTTTGTGTACGTCAGCTACCTAGGAATGGAAGTGATGTGGTGAGGAGTATGATTCTTTAGCTTTACTAGGTAATTCCAGATTGTTCTCTATAGTAGTTGTATGTGTTTACCACCAATGTATATAAGTGTTCATTTCCCCTTATTTTTGCTAACACTTGGAGATCCCATGCTTCTCAGTATTTTCCAGTCTGATAAGTATGATATAATATCTCATCACTTTAATTTGCATTTTCCCAATTTATCAAAGAGATTGAGCAATATTTTATTTTCTTTGAATTCTCTGTTCGTATCTTTTACTTATTTTTCAGTTGGGTTTTTGTCTTTTTCCTTTAGAAGTTCTTAATATATTCTGATTTTTAATCACTTGTCAGTTATGTGCTTTGTAATTATTTTCTTCCTGTCTGTGGCTTATCTTTTAACTTTGTATAGGTTATCCTTGTGAGGATATGTGTGTATGTGTATTCCTAAATTGTTTTCCAGAAAAATTGTACTGGTTTACAGAACATCAAACAGTATGTGAGAGTGCCCAGCTTGCCACACCCTGCCTGACTCTGGGAATAGTTTTCTCATCTTGCCCAGTGTAGTAGACAAAAAGTGGTATTGCCCCTTCTTTGGTGCCTTTTCCTAGAACATTCCTACCTCTTTGTTATAGCCAAAAGCTGGCTTTTCCCTGAAGATCTTACTTTCCTTGTGACCCTCTCCAGTGAAGCCACCCCACCTCCTCCCAACTCTCGCTCTGAACTCCCCACGTTGCTTCCAAGCCCTGGCTGGCAGCCTTTCCCATGAGAAGTTAGTCCCTCCTCTGCTCACTCTTGGTGCCCTTACCTGCCTATTGACTTCAGGCTAACTGTTAACCTTCTTCATATGTCCTCTTTTTGGCATAATTAGGATTTGAGGATTCATACTGAGAATCCATCAATGCTCTGGCCTCACAGTCCCTCCGTCCTTCCGACTCTAAGGACCTCGTCTTCATTCCTCTTCGGGTACCTTTGGCTTTATCACTTGGAGCAGTTTTACTTTTAGGATGCTGAACTCGGAGATTCCCTTCCCTTCCCCAGTCTCCTGTCTGTTTCCACCTCCCACTCCTTCACTGTCCCCTCCCAAGAGCTGGCTCTCCAGCTCTTCTCTGCCTATGTAGCCTCTTAGCCACCCTGGCCACTGCCTACTGATTTTTCTGTTCAGCCTGAACTTCAAAGGCAGAAATTCTCACCCTGCACTTGCTGCTTACCTCAGTTCTCTCTCTCCCTTGTCCCTCCTGTGATCATCAGCCCTCGTGGACCACTTGAACAGATTTTTCTGCCATAGCCCCTAGACCTCTGAGTATTGCTTCATCTTTCAGAAGCATAATCTCTGACCCATCATTCTTTTCTCAGAAAACTTCTGTGATTCCCCAGGGAAAAACTAAGATCCCTAATTTGGTTCTCAGAGGCCTCTAAGAGCTGACATGTCTGTCTTTCCAACTGTCTTTCTCCCTGGTCTACTTTCAATTAAACTCCCATCAGACTGACAAACACTTTGTTGTCCTTCATACGTCTTCTGCTTTCCTGCCTCCAAGCCCTTGTGCATGTAGTTCTATCTGTCTAGGAATACCTCTGTATTCTTTTGCCATTTGATCTTCCAGGCCTAGCACAAGGGCCACCCTCTCTGTAAAGTGTTCTTGATCCTTTATTTGGAAGTAATCTCCTTCTACCTAAGCTTCAACATTGTATCTCTCTGATGGCATCTCTCTAGTGGCACTTAATTTCATCTTTCTAATGGCACTTAAAATAGTCTTCCTGGTATTTATGAGATTTGTATGTCTATTGTATTCACCCTACAGAGTGGAAGCTCCTTGAGGATGGACCCATATCTGATGCATTTGGTGTCCAAATAGCACTAAACATATTGGCTTATGCATGGTTGGTGTTTGGTGTGTGTTAGCTGAATGAATGCATGACTGTATGAATGGAAGGAAGAAAGATGGTTGTCCTGGCTTCCAGGAGCCATAATTACAATTTCTTTTCTTTTTTTTTTTTTTTTGAGAAGGAGTCTTGCTCTGTGCCCCAGGCTGGAGTGCAGTGGCGCGATCTCGGCTCACTGCAAGCTCCGCCTCCCGGGTTGACGCCATTCTCCTGCCTCAGCCTCCCGAGTAGCTGGGACTACAGGCGCCCGCCAACACACCCGGCTAATATTTTGTATTTTTAGTAGAGACGGGGTTTCACCGTGTTAGCCAGGATGGTCTCGATCTCCTGACCTCGTGATCCGCCCGCCTCGGCCTCCCAAAGTGCTGGGATTACAGGCTTGAGCCACCGCGCCCGGCCTCCATAATTACAATTTCATACTGCCCCCCTTCTGCTCTAGCGAGAAAAGAATCAGACTCACAGCTTGACCCAGGCCAAAAGAGGAATAGTTCAAGCTCCTGGCCCACTTTGCACCTGGGGGAGCCTGAAGCTTGTCCTACTGTGGGAGCAGGAGCCTTGAGTACCAGGAATTTCAATGGGACGTTTTTGAGTTTAGGGAGTTAGGCTGGCTGCATTCCATGACGTGCAAGGGAGAGGATTTTGGAGTAGCACAGAAAAAGGAAACCTTGGCTGGGCGCGGTGGCGCACGCCTGTAATCTGAGCACTTCGGGAGGCTGAGGCGGGGCGGATCACCGGAGGTCAGGAGTTCGGGACCAGCCTGACCAACATGGAGAAACCCCTTCTCTACTGAAAATACAAAATATTAGCCGGTGTGGTGGTGCATGCTTATAATCCCAGCTACTCAGGAGGCTGAGGCAGGAAAATCACTTGAACCCGGGAGGTAGAGGTTGCGGTGAGCCGAGATTGCACCATTGTACTGCAGCCTGGGCAACAAGAATGAAACTCCGTCTCAAAAAAAAAAAAAAAAAAAAGAAAGAAAGAAAGAAAAAGGAAACCCTGAGCATGCTCTTGGCGAGGTAGGTGCAGAGGGGCTGGAGAGCATGGTAACCCAGAGGGGAGGGTTCTGTTTTTACCAAGTCACGCCACTTTCCTTCCTCCATACCTGCTAGGGCTGAGCCTCAGTTGAATGTGAGAAAAACGCTATGGGTGTGATATTTGCCACTCTCTCTGCCTTGGGACCTTGAGTCATAGTCTCACTCTTCATCTCAAACAGTCTTCTGTCTTATTCTGTCCAGCTACTGTTTGTCCTTTACAGTCTGGCTCACATTTCCTCTCCCACAGAAGCCCCATCCAGAGCTGCTCTGTCCCCTCCACCACCCCATTGTCCTGTCTTTCTAGTTTGTGTCCCACACTTGCATCGTTTGCTGTTGTGTCTCATCGCCCTACATTTGTCTGTGAGCTCCCCACATGTAAGAATCACATCTCATGTTTTGTTCTCTCAGCTGAAACAAAGTAGTGATCAATAATTACTGTCAATGTTATTAGGGAGCCTGCCATTGGAACTTGGAAGATTATCAGTAGCAGAAAAACTGAAGTGGGGATAGAAGGACATGAAAGTAAAACTTAGCCTGGGCTAGTTCTCCAGAGTCTGAGTCTGGGGAGGCACTGCGCTTTCATTTTTACCATGGGTTTCTCGAATTCTGGCTTCTGAAGCTCTGCCTTTTGACAGTAATCAACATTTAGGCAGGTGAGGGAATCAGGTGTTCAGGGTGTGCCCTCCAGGGAAGAAGAGAGAGAGGTGATGGCCAGCACCCCATGCAGCAGTGACTAATGTGGGGCAAACTGGTGCCATGCCTCCCAGCCCCTGGGTACGTGGGAGCTGTAGGCACACATGGTAAATTGGAGCTGGAAGGATCATTTACCAGCCCTTCCCTGAGCTGGAAGCAGGCGGGGAGCAGCAAGCCAATTGGCAGACTTGCCTTTTCTGCCTTAAAGTACTTTGTTTCTGTTGCTAACAACAGACATGGGTAGTATAAATAAAACACAGACACACAGGCACATAGACACATATGTGGAGACTGAATATTTGAGCTGTCAGGGGCAGGGGGAGGGTGGATGTGGATGGGGACTGAAATGTGTGGCTAAGCCTGTCAAGATAGTGTGCCCTAGGTCTTCTCTTCAGCCTTGGAGATGGGTGTAGTGTAAGGGGTGGCTGTGTAGGAGGCCCCTCTGAAGGCAGTCAAGTAGGAAGTGATACTGTCTGGATGCCACAGGCTTCAAACATTAGGTGCTCGTTACAGCTGGATGCAGTCCTCATTAGGCAGACTCTTTCGAGCTAGTTGCTGGTGATCCAAGGGCCAATGGCAACTTCTTTCCTTCTGTTCTGCCCTTTCAAGGCTTGACTCATTGATCCCCGTTAGTACATGTGGTATACTGGTCAGCAGCTGCTGTGGCCTTTCTGGCTGACCTGAGCTGTACAAGCCAGCATGCCTAAATATGTGACTGTTGTTTTGGGTAAGCTCCTGAAGGATGTGAGCTTCCTTAGTAGAGACTGAGACCCATTCAGCCTCTCTGGAAAAGATGGTCTTAGTAGGAGGCTGAATAGTTCATGCTATAAAAAGCAACAGCTAAGTCACATGTGAGATAAGCTTATTCAGAGACTTCAGGTTCAGGTAGATTACGGGGAGGGTGGATGATGAGGAAGACTGTGAGTCTCTACTGCTGGAAATATAAGTAGGGATGGGTTAGGTGTTCTCTCTTTTTTTTCCCTGGGTTGAACATTATATTCCCTGGTATCTAAGATTACGTCAAGAGAGCCTCTCCTGGTTCTGGGAAAAAGAATAACTGTATTGATAGTAATTTTAGAGCACTCCCAATGTGCGTAGCTTTGAGCACTTGATTCATAGATTCTCTGACACTTGGGATGATCATCTGATGATGTGGGCGTTTGGAGTAGCTCTTAGCTGGTCTCTCTTTTCCATCTTACTGCTTTCTTGAACCATGTGTGACAGGCCTAAGCAATGTCCAACAGAAAGTACCTTTGGTCCATATGAATACCAAGTCAGTAATAGTTCCAGTCTTCTAGAAGCAGTGAGACGCCACTCCATGAGGGTGAGACATGAAAAATATGTGGGCCTTTTCCCCAGTCATTGATGTAGCAGCATTTGTCTCCCCTGGGCAGGGGGAAATGAATTAGGGTTACCCTCTGGGTTGAGCTTACAAGTCTGTCTTAGGATCTCGTTTTTACCCAGGTAGCCCTCTTGACTATCCAAGGTGGGGTGCCTGGGGGGTGGTGGCACACTGGAAGCTCACAGCAGCTGCTTCTCTCCAGGCACTGTAACTCACTAGCAGCTTAGGACTAGATGTGAGGCATGTATCACATGCATTTTTTACTGTAGGAGTTAAAGGACCAAAGTAAACTTAAATGGGTTACCTATTCTTATAATTTAGAAGGTATGCAAGATTATACCTATAATAATAGCAAGCCCACTCACTCTCTCATGAGCTTTCTTAAGTAAGAGAGGGAAGGGTGGAGTTACTCTATGGCCTGAGAATTGCAGATTACCGTTTTTCCCTGAAGAGGCCTAAGGGTTGGCTCCCATGTGACCCCCATCATCTCTGTAGTCAAGTAGCATCAGGCCTAGGAACCCCTAAAGAGATCATTCTCTCTTTGTTCCCTGGCTTAGGGCAGGGATGTGAGGCTTGTGCCTGGCCCTAAGGAGAGGTAGCTGACCATGGCTATTATTGAATGATCTATATTGAATAATCTACCAGCCTAGCTGATAAAATTCTAAAGCAAGATGGGGCAGTGCTACCCATGGTGGTCACAGAGAATGAAGGTTCTTATAACAGAATATATTCTAAGCCACTAGGCCCTGGTGGCTTCTTTGAAAGGCTGAAGTCTTGAAAGGTAAGAAGACCCCATCTAGCTGGGTTTCATGTGCTGCCCTCACCTTACTCCTACAAGTGTCACAGCAAGTTGCCTGTGATGTCTGGTGGTTGACTCTGCTGCCTGCATGGTTCAGGTGAGCAGGGCAGTTCATGTTGAAGCCCCTCCCACCAGTCAGGAGCCTGTAGGACTGTGTTATTTTCCTTCCTGTGTCGTCAGTGACTGGGCTAGTGTCTTGCATAAGGCAGGTTCTTGGTCGTTTGTGGATTGAATGGCTTCTCAGCCTGAGCTTCAGGGGACCTTGGCCTGGGCCTTGGAGCATACTAGGAATTGGATAAGCAGAGAGGAAGAAGGAGAGCACTCCAGGCTGCCAGTGATTTGAGCCCAGAAACATGGGGCAGAAATGGACATGTGGACATGTTTGGAGCAGAAGGTGTCCTGCCTGGATAGAGGTGGGGTGTGTGTGTGTGTGTGTGTGTGTGTGTGTATGTATGTGCACATGCACACGCGTCTATGTGCATGTGCAAGGCTGTGTATCTCTGTGTGGGCAGGTCTGGGGAGGGTGGTAGGGCCAGGGCTGGCTGAAGGTAGGGCCAGGGCTGGCTGAAGGTAGGGCCAGGGCTGGCTGAAGAGGGAAGGAAGAATTGGAAAGTGAGATTGGTTGGAACCAATTAAGGGAACCTGAGTCTGGTGTGATTGGCAGTTAAGGAGCCCAGAAGAATGACATGATGATACTGACATTCCAGGATGCTTAGTCTGTCACTTATGAGCAGAGAGGACTGGAGGTAGAAGAATAGAGGGGAGCTTGTCATGTAATAATACTGTTTAACATTTATTTAGTGCCTCCTATGGGCTGGCACTGGATAAAGTGCTGTCTATATAACCAGAGACCATTGCAGTAAACTAGGTATAAGGTGATGAAGTGGAGAAAAATTTCAAAGAAGATGACATTGTTTCTTCATATTTGGCTATATTTGGCTCTTATTTGGTTAAAGAAGAAATGGCTCCAAGGACGTCTTCCTCCTGGGTCCTGCTTCCGGCAGCTCGTCCTTGAGCATAGGGCTGTTATCTGGCCTGGTTGGAGCTGCTGAGATTTTGCATACTCCCTGCCAGGAACCGATGTCCTTGGGCCTCAGCTGGCATGTGTCCCCAACCCAGCCATCTGGAAGGTCAGAGGAATTAGCCACTAGAATGTACCCATTAGTGGCTTTGAGGGGTTACAACCTGTCAGTGGAATCTGAAGCCCGGGAACTGCCTCTCTCCCAGGGCTTTTCGGAGTTGGAACAGCCTGACTGTTGTAGCACTGACTGCTCCCTTATTTGGACAGTAAATTTTCAGGGTAAGATTGGACTTATCTTTTGTCTTGGGAGAGTTTTTTGTTTTTTTAAGTATCTGACATTCTTGTGAGTGATTTTCAAGGAGATAACACGACATCACAGCTGTACCTTTCTTCACCTGATTCTTTCCTTGGTCTGTAGTCCATCCACTTACAAGACCTAGATGGGGGCCAGGCACGGTGGCTCACGTCTGTAATCCCAGCACTTTGGGAGGTCAAGGTGGGAGGATCACTTGAGGTCAGGAGTTCGAGACCACCCTGGCCAACATGGTGAAACCCTGTCTCTATTGAAAATACAAAAATTAGCCAGGTGTGTTGGTGGGCCCCTGTAATCCTGGCTACTCAGGAGGCTGAGGCGGGAGAATCGCATGAACCTGGGAGGCGGAAGTTGCAGTGAGCTGATATCACGCCATTGCACTGCAGCCTAGGCAACAGAGCGAGACTCTGTCTCAAAAAAAAAGTGAAAAAAAAAAAAACAACGAAAAAAATAAGAAAACCTAGATAGAATTCCTAGACTGCCCACTCATCTCAGTCTCCCCAGGGGAGAAGCAAGTAACATCATCTTGTAGACAAGAGGCAAGGTGGCTGAGGCTCCGGAGTCGGGCTTCGGGGCCTGGGGGCAACTTCCTGCCCAGCCTTGAGACATATGTCTTGGTTTTGGGGAACTTGCTGTGCCCCTTGACTTGTGGATTTGTAGTTTATCAGCCCAGCTTGGGGCCAGGATGGGGAGCAGGGCACAGCCAGGAGTTAGGGTGGTGGCGATGATGGATGGTAGTGGTGCTACTGAAGGGGAAGAATCTTCTGTGGCGATTTTGAGAGCACACTTCCTCTCTGTCAGAAGCCCAACTCTGTCAGCTTCTGGCTTTCCTTCTGATGGATCCCTGTAACCCTTAGGAAAGTCATTCAGCTAATGGCAGTGACACTGGATTCTAATGGAGGAAGGGAAAGCAGGAAGGAGAACATGTTTCTGTCAACAAAGGTGTGCTTTCACTAGTCAGAACTTGCTATAAGGCAGCCTTCAGCCTTTCCGGTGATTACTGTGCTTTGGGATTAATGTGTCCTGCCGTTTCTGGAAGAGGCTGCTAGTCATGAAGACAGGTAGGGCTGAAGGGTGGAGGTAGGGTCTCCAGCTGCAGTTGTCAAGAACCCAACGTGAAGGCTGACTGAGTGGAGAAACTGCTGCTGCCCAGAAAGAAAGCACTTTTAGCAGTGGTAAGTCCTTTGCATGCACTATCTTACTCAATCTGCACAACAGCACTTCGTGGTTGGAACTGTTCTCTCCATTTTACAGATGAGAAAACTGAAGCTTAGAGAGGGTAGGCAACACATCCAAAGCTTCATAGCTGGTAGAGGCAGAGTTTCATACCCAAAGATCATGCTTTTCCCATTGTTTCTTACAGAGGAAACCACGATAAGCCATTATTTTTCATAAGTGTTACATTTTAGAATAGTTTCAGATTTACAGAACAGTTGCAAAGATAGTACAGAGAGCTCCCATAGACCCTGCAAGCCATTAAGTTTTTTTTTTCCCTCCTTTTCTGGTCCATTTTATGAGAATTCATTGGGGGTGGGGAACAGATTTGGAATGAGGACATTTTTTCCAGAGATTCCAACTTGGTGATTTTTTTCAGTAGGATTTTTTGAGTGTCCATCAGACTATATTATTTCTCCCCCGTTCTGCTCTGCCTCAGCTCTGCTGGACTGGGCTGGGCCTGGCTTTGATATCTAGTTTCAGAGTCAAATGCCCCACTTTCTGACTCTCTCTCAATAGGGTCAGATGGTAATTGGGTTTCAGAGAGTTAGGAAGGCAGGTAGGTGTGGGGAGGATCTTTAGCAGCTGGGCTTCTGGATACTCTTCTGTCTCCGATGGGGCTATGACAGGGGAGTGTTAATATTTTCAGCTCACGTTTGATGGCATGGAGCCAGAGCCCTCCCGAGGGCCAGAGGCAACGTCTCTGGGGTGAGGCCTGTTTGCTTGGATGCCCTCTTGAGTCTGTCCTTGTATGGTGCCAGAGTGGCTCATGGTGGCCGCTGCTATGGGCCCTGGCCATGGTCTGCAGGCAGGCAGGCTGGCTGGCTGTAGGCAGGAGAATATCCCTAGGTAGCTGGTGTGCTTTGCTTTGGGTCTCAGGCACATTCTCCATTTAAGGGAAAGGGGTCTGCAATCTTCTTGGCTCTGGGTGTGAATGGGCTGGCCTGAAGTCTGCTCATGGCCTTTGCTGGATGTGCTTTTTCAATGAGATCATTCCAGAATTACATTCCTATGAAATTATATTTCACTCAAGATGTAAAGCTGGATTTGTGTAAAAGCACTGGCACTAAAACTCAGGGCTCAGAGCGGGGCAGAAATGAGAAGAGGGATAAACAGCTCTTCTTTAGAAGGAGGGGAAGGAAAGACAGAAAGAGAGAGAAAACAGTTGTTAAAGGATTTTTCATTGAAAATTGGTGCGCTGTAAGCATACCCAAGGAGTTGGGATTGCCACTCATCCCTGGAAAGGCAGGCTTGATGTTTGTTTTCCCAGCTGCCTGCCACCCCCAGGCAGTTTGGAGGGAAATGCCCTTGAGGCTTCAGTGTGTAAGGTTGCTGGAACGCTGGAGCCGCCCAGGTGTCTCCTGGTCATGGCACTCTAGGCCTATCCCTGCCTTTCTAGCCTCATTTTGCACCATCCCATATCCAATCTAATTTCTTTCCCTCTCTCTCTGTTTCCTTCCATCTTGCATACACCCACACTCTCACACTCACTCTACTATTAGTATGATATATTGCTCCTCACAACACTCCTGACACCAAATGTGTGGGGTTTTTTTCTCTCACATTGGCCAATTTGCCAAACTTTCTGGACACCAACTGGGGTTTCTTACAATTTAATTCAATTTCGACACTACCTGGAGCTAGCATAATCTCCACAGATTAAGTGGGGACAAGACTGTCCCTACTTCAGATGTTAATCACAAGCCCGGGCCACCCATACTTTTGACCAACTCACTATAAAGTTGGAGGGATCGGTTCCCACAACCCCCTCCTCAGGTTTGGTAATTTGTTAGAATGGCTCACAGAACTCAGAAAAACAGTTGACTTACTATTAACCCTACTATTAGTATTATATTACTATTAGTTTATTATTAAGGATACAACTCAGGAACAGCCAAATGGAAGAGATGCATAGGGCAAAATTTTGGTGTGTGTGTGTGTGTGTCTGTGTGTGTGTGTGTGTGTGTTTAGAGCTTCCATTCCCTCTCAAAGTGCACCATCCTCCCAGCACCTTGATGTGTTCACCAAACCGGGAGCTCTGTGAACTCAGAAGTTTCGGGTTTTTATGGAGGTTTCACTATGTCGGCATGCCATGTTTTGAATGTCCCCTCCAAAACTCATGTTGAAATCTGATTGCCATTGTGATGGTATTAAGAGGTAGGACCCTTCAGAGCGATTGGGCCATGAGGGCTCCACCCTCATAAATGGATTAATACCATCATTGCTAGAGTTTGTTTCTGATAAAAACAAGTCTGGCCCCCTCCTGCCCTCTCTCTCTTTTGTGTGTGCTGTTGTGCCCTTCTGCCTTTCTGCTATGGGATGATGCAGCAAGAAGGCCCGCAGCAGATTCAGCCATCAATCTTAAGACTTCCCAGCCTCTGGAACCGTAAGAAATAAATCCTCACTTCATTAGCATAAATTCAGGTATGGTAGAGGGACTTGTTATGAATCACAAAGTAGGCTCCTCTCACCCCCACCCCTTGGGAAATGCCAAGGGTTTTTGAAGCTGTGCCCAGAACTGGGAAGAAGGCTCTCGCTCTCTCTCTGTGTGTGTGTGTGTGTGTGTGTGTGTGTGTGTGTATATATACACACACACATTATATATACACACACACATGTATATTCCTTATTATATATATAGAGATATATATCTATATATATTCATTATTTTATATATATGGAAAAAATATATATATTTCTTATCTCACAGTAACACACATGTGCACACACACGCACACACACACACACACTCACAGCCCCTGCATGCTGGTAGTGTGAGATTGTATACCCCATACTCTATATGATTCTGCTTTGTATTCCTGTGTATACACTGTTCCCCATAGCATGGAATGTCCTTTTCTCCCCTTGTCTGCTGAGAGCACTCTAGTTGCTCTAAAACCCATTTTAGCTTTGCCTCCTCTGAAATCTTTTGTGCTGCCCGCTGACGGTTACTTTCTGGCATCTTTATGCTGCCACCGCTCCTTGTGCATCCTGCTGCTCTTGCACATTTCATTTGATATGTTTTCGAGGAAAAGCCTCTAGTATGGGGCTTAGTAAAGGGTAGGTGCTTGTGAAATGATTGTTGAAGAAAGAAACTAAATGAGTGAAGAATTGGATCTAAGTGAAGGTCATGTACTGCAGGCAGGGCAAACCACAGAAAGGTGTCTAACATGGCATAAGTGCCATCAGAGAGGCTAGGAGATGAATGTCAGACTGGCAGAAAAGGTGGGGTGTGTGTACTTCCCTGTGCACACAAGTATGGAGCCGTTCGTGGAGTGGCAAGATAGAGTCTGTGCAGTGGTGCACACCTATCATCCCAGCTACTTGGGAAGGCTGAGGCAGGAGGATCATTTTAGCCAGGAGTTCAGGGCTGCAGTAGCTATAATGATGCCCCTGCACTTCAGCCTGGGTGACAGAGCAAGACCCTGCTCATAAAAAGATTTTTTAAATAAATTAGAAAAAAGAAAAAAAGCCCAGTGAGTTCTGGGCTCCATAGACTGACTATACGGATTAGGTCTGGATTCGCTCAAGGTGAGATGAAACTATTTTCTGAGCAAAATGCAGCAGGATAGAAGGAAAAGAGCTGTAGCTTTGGAACTGAGGATTCTGGGTGGTGGTGATTATACTGTTCATAATGATAACATAGTCCTAACTATGAGCCAGACACTATTCCAGGCACTTTACATATGTTAATTCATTTATCCTTACAATGTCTCTATGAAGTAGTGACTACTAATTGTTGATTTATGAAGATTGCAGAGCAATTCTGGACCTGGTTCTACTCTTACTAATTAAGTGAACTGAGGGCAAGATGCTTAGCCTTCCTGAGCCCCAGCCTCCTCCTTTGTGAAACGGAGAAGATACCTTTTGCATTTATTCCTATTGGGCTTATTGGTGGACTCAAATGAGATAATATGTGAAAGTGTTTTTGAACAGTAGAAAGTATTCTAAAGTACTTTGCATTGGGGAAGAAGGGAAACTTGCAAAGTAATTGTAGTTTAGATACTGGGCTCATACTTAATGCAGATGCTGCTCTGAGCATGGGCCACAATTGCCCTTCACAGCTACACAAGGTGGGCTACTGGCAGTCTCTTTGATTAAATGCCAGGATTTGAGCTGCTCTTAAAAAAAAATCAAGAAATCTTTTTTTGCCCCTTTATTTCTTTTTTATGTTTTGTAGATATGGAGCCTTACTATGTTACCCAGCCTGGTCTTGAACTCCTGGGTTCAGGTGATCTGCCTGCCTTGGCCTCCCACAGTGCTGAGACTACAGTCATGAGCCACCGCACTTGGCCCAACAAATGAGTTTTATTGGAGCCAAATGTATATGTGAAATGTCATAAGGGACAGATTTTTTGTGCTAAACCAGTCCTTCTTTCCCAGCCAGGGAAATAGTGGTAAAGCTAGGTGGTAGGCATTTGCATGGGGGAGGATTAGGATCAGTGTGACCATTGCAACAGGTGGCAAAAAGGCTGGCTCAGAGCGGAGGCACAGCAGCTGACTGCAGGGTCCCATGAATGGGGTGTGTGACCCCTTTTTTCTAAGATGAGATGCTTATGGGAGTTTTTAGAAGTTGCTTTATGACCAGGCACGGTGGTTCACACCTGTAATCCCAGCACTTTGGGAGGCCAAGGCGGGCGAATCACTTGAGGTCAGGAGTTCAAGACCAGCCTGGCCAACATGGTGAAACTCCGTCTCTACTAAAAATACAAAAATTGGCTGGGAGTGGTGGTATGTGCCTGTAATCCTAGCTACTCAGGAGGCTGAGGCACGAGAATTACTTGAACCTGGGAAGCAGAAGTTGTGGGGAGCTGAGATCGTGCCACTGCACTCCAGCCTGGGTGACAAAGTGAGACTCTGTTTCAAAAAAAACAAAAAACAAAAAAAACAAACAAAAAAAAAAAAAAAAAAGAAGTTGCTTTACATTGCTGTTACCTTGGCAATGGAGACTGTCCCTCAAAGTCGTCCTCTGCTGGCACTAGATACACAAATGTGTCAGCACTTGGGCTTGGCAGGCATTGCTGAGTCAGGCAGTGAGTGATAAGGGAGATGAAGGGGACATAGAGGGAGTGCCTCCAAGAGCAGCAAGGAGGGGCAGTGTGGCCCTTCTAAGCCACATTACTATAGTATTCTCTGGAGCTTCTTAGAGCCAAGTGGCTTCCTCCATGAGGTTCCTGCAGGCCTGAGAGTTGCCTGGATTGACCATGATGCCTGAATGTATAATTATAGGTCACTGAACAGAACCCCTAGTCAGCTACATCCCTCAAAAATGCCTAATTGTAGGCTACAAATATAAAAATATACAAGAGCTTAGAAACATGTCATACCTCATTACAAAGAGCAATGGCATGAGTCAGCTGTGACTTGGGTGGCTTTAGTGTGCTTGGTGAGCATGCTGACTGGTCCAGAAGAGGGCAGGAGGCACATTCCCCAAGCTTCCTACAGGGAGATTGAGGACTTCGGGAAAAGGGAGAAAGTATAAGCTGTGACCATAGCCTGCTAGTCACACCTGCGGTTACATAGCTAAAGGGGTCTGCTCACCTGATGGTAGATTTTATTCTTCTTTGGGAATTGTTTCCTGACCAGTTTACAAACCACATTAGAAAATAGCACATTTGGCCAGGCACGGTTGCTCACACCTGTAATGCCAGCGTTTTGGGAGGCAGGAGGATCACTTAAGGCTAGGAGTTTGAGACCAGCCTGGGCAAAATAGCAAAACCCATATCTCTACAAAAATTTTAAAAACTTAGCTGGCTATGGTGGCATGCATCTGTAGTCCCAGCTACTCTGGAGGCTGAGGCAGGAGGATCACTTGAGCCCAAGTTTGAGGCTGCAGTGAGCTCTTATTGTATGACTGTACTCCAGCCTGGGAGACAGAGCAAGACCTAGTCTCTAAATAATAAATAAATAAATAAATAAATAAATAAATAAATTAAAGATCCTTGAGGGAAGCAAGGTCATATGTAATACCTTGTATTACCTAACTGGGCCATACAGATTTTATTGCTGGGTTGAGGGAGCCCACTTTGTCTCCGGGTGGGGAGGGGTACTTGGATAAGTGCCCAGCCTGGTTGCTCTCGTCTGATCTGGCAGTGCTTTCTCACCAAGAGGCCTCTCCCAGCTCAGAAAGAAGGAACAGCTTGATCTGGATCTCCTTCTTTTGTCCCTCCCTGTCCTCCCAACTCCTCTTGGTATAGATGAGTCTACACACACCCTTGCTGCCAGTGGCTTGCCATTCCTTTTCTGAGTCACTGCCCTTCATTACCAGATCTCTAGTGGTGATAGTAGAAGGGAGGGTTAATCTGTGGCCGTTGGGGTACTCTTTCTTCTCAGTTTTAAACTTTTTAGTCAACTCTAAGAATCTAGGAATCTCAGTATTGAAAGCGACCTTAGGTGCCACCCACGCCCATCTCAAAGGTGAGGGGATGGACTAACCTTATCTGCCTTTACTGTGGTATTCCCAGCATGTAACTGAGTGGAGTGTGGTAGGGGGTGCAAAAAATACTTGCGGAATGAGTGAGTCCCTGTAAATAGCAGCAGCTTCACAAGACCATTGTCATTGCCTCATTTGTTCATTTTTTTGACAAATATTAGTAAGCTCCAATTATGTGCCAGTTCCTTTTAAGTTCTGGAATACTGTGATGAACAACATAGTCCTTGTCCTCTGGATCATATTCCGTAATTGAGAAATAAGGAATTAAAAAGAATTGATAGTCTCCAAATGGAATTTAAGAATTAAAACTTCTTCTTCATTTTGGCCTCTCTGGGTCTCTCATTTTCTGAGGTCTCTTTGGGGGACCCTAGAAAACACATCTAATCCCTTTTTCACACGAGAGCCTTTCAGAATTCCCAAGCCAATGGTCACCCTGCCCGCTCCACAGCCTTCTCTTCTCCAGGGTAAACATTCTCAGTTCCTTCCGTCATTTCTCCTGTGACATGCTTCTGAGTGCCCTCTCCATCCTGGTCACTGTCCTTAGGACTCAGTCCAAACTGACTGTCCCTCTGCCAGTTGGGAGTCTACAACAGAATACCACCTCCCACACATTAATTTCCAGGAAGTGTTCCAGCCGGGAGCCTCTCCTTACTCTGGGCTCAGGCGATAGGTGAGGGAAAGAGAAGGTCCTGGACTTGGCCAGACTAAGAAAGAGCATCTTCATATTTGGCCAATCCTGGAATTCGAAATTCTTTTCTTTTGTCTCCTCCCTGCCTCCCCACCATCCTCCCCTTGGTACAGATGAATCTACACACAGCCTTGCTGCCAGAGGCTTGCCTTTCCTTTTCTGAGTCACTGCCCTTCATTATCAGGGAAATTAGCATGAAAAAGTGAATTCCAGTTCTATAACTGTATTCTATTCTTGTCCTCTGTCACATTCTCCACCCCAGCACCCCACCTAAAATGACAAAAGTTGAGTCCTGTGACATCACAACAGTTGGCTATTGTATCAACAACTGTGATGTCACCAACAGAGGATTGTGACTTCAAGGAAGAATGGAGGGAGGGTGTATAGCTGGCAAGAAACCCCATGGGAACAAAGAAGGTATTTTCATGCAGATCTTCACCCAGAAAGCCTGAGTTGGCCTTTCAGTGGATGGTCTGTCAGTGGAAGCCCTCTCCTTGGTTCCCATTGCTCCCTGTCTTTTTGGATTAATGATTTGGTTTGTGGACATTGCCCAAGTCTGAGTGTGTGTGGAAGGCCTCTGCTGGCCGGCAGGCTTCTGGGCTGGCTTTGGGTTTTATTCATGAGGTTGGAGCTAAACAGAGCTTTTCAGGGAGGGAGTTCATAGGGGTGCCTGGGAGCCTAGGGTGAGGCTTATGCGGATGTGCAGGGCCTGGGCTGAGGGATAACTGGTGTGCAGGCACTTCTGTTCAGGCAGAGGGGCTGTTCTACCAGCCACTCTGGGAAGCCTGAGTGTGCTGCCACAGGCCTGAATGTTGACTCCTGCGCACTTCTGGGGCTGGGTTGGGCCTGCCCTGGGAACTCCTCTTGGCTCCATGAACAGAGGCTTAAAAACACCTGCTGCACAGACTCCCAGACTTTCTTAGTTCATGGGCCTTAGTGTTTCAGTAATTTTTTTTTTTTTTACAGTGTCCATAGCCCAAAAGAAATACCTAAGTTTTCTTTTTTAAGTAGGTTTTTTTGTTTGTTTTTATATGAAGTCTTACTCTGTCACCTGGGCTGGAGTGCAGTTGGCTCACTGCATCCTCCGCCTCCCGGGTTCAAGTGATCCTCCTGCCTCAGCTTCCCTAGTAGCTGGGACTACAGGCAGGCACCATCACTTCTGGCTAATTTTTTTGTATTTTTAGTAAAATTAGGGTTTCACCATGTTGGCTAGGCTGGTCTTGAACTCCTGACCTCAGGTAATCTGCCCGCCTTGGCCTCCCAAAGTACTGGGATTACAGGGGTGAGCCACCGTGCCTGGCCTTAAGTAGGTTTAAACAATTAAGTATTTATATCCTAACAACTGAGTAGCCATCTGAAAAAAAATGATGTAAGAAATTGAAAGGAAAAATATTTATATTCCATTCTTAACCACAATTACTTATTAATGGGATGTATTAGGTACTGCATAGCATAGCAGACCTTGGAACCAGATTGATTAGTGCCATCCTTATTTCCTGTTCCACATTGCTTTTCACATGGTATTTGCTTTTTATCACAGCAACTGCTGAAAACCCAGCCTCAGAAAGAAATGACATCATCGAAAAGAATGTAATGCAGTCTGTTGTTTAAGCTGTGAACTCATGGGGTGTTCAACAAATGTTGAGTGTTGCTCTGTTTCCCTCAAAGATTTAAAATATTTAGCAGCATCACTGTGAGTTCATCATGGTGCTTTGGGGCACCTCAGCACACAGTCTGAGAAGCGAAGACCTGAAACTGCCAAGTAGCACTTGCTCTGTTTAAAGGAGGAAGAAGAGGCAAGTTCGGTTGTCATTATGGCCCTTAAAGGAGTTGGGCAGGTGGATGGACAGACTCTTTCTCTGCAGTCTCAGCTCCAGCAGATTGCATTGTTAGGGGGAAGGTCTTCGTTTGACTAGGGTCTGTGTGTGTGAGCCCCTTTCTCTAGATGGGGAAGAATGATGATAGGCATCTCTTACGCTTATTTGTTGTTGACTCAGAGCCTTCTGAACTAGATGGCTTAAAGAAAAATGGGATTTTGACAACCAGAATTCAGGGGCCAGGCATTGGACCTTCTGCTAATATCCTTTTCTAGTTCTTTTTTTTTTTTTTGAGATGGAGTCTCGCTGTCGCCCAGGCTGGAGTGCAGTGGCACGATCTCGGCTCACTGCAGGCTCCGCCCCCCAGGGTTCACGCCATTCTCCTGCCTCAGCCTCCCAAGTAGCTGGGACTACAGGTGCCCGCTACCTCACCTGGCTAATTTTTTGCATTTTTAGTAGAGACTGGGTTTCACCGTGTTAGCCAGGATGGTCTTGATCTCCTGACCTCGTGATCCACCTGCCTCGGCCTCCCAAAGTGCTGGGATTACAGGCGTGAGCCACCGCACCTGGCCTTTTTTTTTTTTTTTTTTGAGACAGAGTCTCACTCTGTCACCTAGGCTGGAGTGCAATGGCGCGATCTCAGCTCACTGCAACCTCTGCCTCCCGGGTTCAAGCGATTCTCCTGCCTCAGCCTCCAGAGTAGCTAGGATTACAGGCACCCACCACCACGCCCATCTAATTTTTGTATTTTTAGTAGAGACGGGGCTTCACCATGTTGGTCAAGCTGGTCTCGAACTCCTGACCTCCCAAAGTGCTGGAATTACAGGCGTGAGCCATCATGCCCGACCCCTTTTCTAATTCTTTATCCAGATAGAGTGGGGCTGCAGGGGTGTACTTGGGATGGAGGGTGGCTTCCTGCCACAAGATATGACAGAGACCAAAGAACTAATGTGCTCTGGTATCACTTCCAGAGCCTCATGCCAACCTCTCCATACTCTGGGGTCTGCTGCTTATGAAACTCTAGGCAAATTACTTAACCTTTCAGCCTCAGCTTCTTCATCCATAAAATGGAAATAATAGCGTCTATTTCATATAGTTGTAACTAAGATTACACAAGCTAAATACATGCATAGAACCAGCAGAGCCTGGCTATATAGGTGTGCTTTCTTCTTCTACTTCCAAATTTGAGGAAAAAAGAACTTTCCTCCAAAGGGAAATTGAGCCCTATGATCTAAGATCTGCAGTTCCAGAGTTACCCTCTACTGCTTCTTTTTTTTTCTTTTCTGAGACTGATTCTCGCTCTGTTGCCCAGGCTGGAGTGCAGTAGCACGATTTTGGCTCACTGCAACCTCTGCCTACTGGGTTCTAGTGATTCTCATGCCCCCACCTCCTGAGTAGCTGGGATTACAGGCACCTGCCTTCATGCCCAGCTAATTTTTGTATTTTTAGTAGAGACAGGGTTTCACCATGTTGGCCAGGCTGGTCTCAAACTCCTGACCTCACGTGATCCACCCACCTCGGCCTCCCAAAGTGCTGGGATTCCAGGCTTGAGCCACTGCACCTGGCCTCTCTACTGCTTCTTAATAACTTTGCTCTGTGGATCTAATGTTCCCAAATCTGCTGAGCTCTGTATCCTGCTTGCTATATTAAACTTTTTAATGAAGTATATCATACAACATGAATGTATATATGTATCCAAGTCAACAAATTTTTACAACTGAACCCATGTAACCAACACTCAGATCAAGAAACAGATTATTATCAATATCCCAGAATCTCTCTCCAGTCTTCCGATGAGTAACCATTCTCCTGTCTTCTAATAGCATTGATTTATTTTTGGGTTTTATTGTTTTCTATAAATAGGCTCATCTAGTATGTATTCTTGGTTTCTGGCTCTTTTATTCAGAATAATGGAGAGATTTATCCATGTTGTGTGTAGCTGTAGATGTTCATTCTCATTGCTGTATAGTAATCATTATGTAAAATACCAAAATTTGCCTTCTCTTCTTCTGATTATGAGCATTTGAGTTTTTAGTTTATAGCCATTATGAACAGTGTCGTTATGCACATTCTCATACTTGTCTTTTAGTACGCATGTGTATGCATTTCTGATGGGTATGAAACTAAGAAAGGAATTGCTGGGTCATGGGTTATACCTATATTTAGCTTTAGTATATAATACCCAACGTTATTCCAAAGTGGTAGTATTGATTTACACTTCCTCTGTCAGTGTTTGAGAATTCCAGTTGCTTCACATCCTTGCCAACAGTAGGTATTTTCTTTTTCATTTTATCCATTCCAGTGGGTATGTTAATGGGTATCACATCTCAGTTATAATTTGCATTTTGTTGATGACTAATAAAGTTGGATACCTTTTCATATATCTCTACACTGTTTGGGTATCCTCTCTGGTGAAGTATCTGTTCTACTCTTGCGCCATTTTTCTTTTGAGTTGTTTTTTATTGTAAAAGTTCCTCATATATTCTGGATATGAGTTCTTGGTTGGATGGTCTACTGAGTACAGTGTCTTATACTCTGTTGGTTTGCTTTTCACTCTCTGTATGGCATTTGTTAAATGAACAAAGTTCTTATTTAATGTAGTCTAATTTGTCAGTGTTTTTCATTATGGTTATCACTTTTTGTTTCCTTCTAAGAAATCTCCACTCGCTCCAAGATCTCCTTGGCATTTGTTTATGGTTTTTCTTCTTGTTTTTTCTTCTGCCTTCTTTTATCTCTTCCAGTCCTGCAAGACTCAGCCCATAATTTCCTGTCTCCTCTAGAAATCCTCCCCAGCATCCATCCTTCCACCTGATTAGATGCCTTTCTCCTCTCTCCCAGAGCTCTGTGTTCATACTTATATCACAGCTCTTGTTACGTTGTACCAGAATCTTTACTTATCCATCTCAGACAGGGTGGGGAGCTGCTCAAGGGCAAGGACCAGAGCATGGCACAGCAACATGGGGGCCTGGCTGGAAAGATCCCCTCAAGGGGTTCCAGTAAATAAGTAAATGAAATGCCCTCACCTATCTCTCTTTCTTTAGTTCTCCTACACTACTTCCCAACCTTTCTTAACCTGCGTCCTCTTTTAATGAATATAAAGATCTTTCACACTCTGCGGGTGTGCTCCAGATTGAGAGTTAACTACATTACAGTGTTTCAGGGAGGGCTGATCAGCAGTGTCCAAAACAGTAGACATCAGGAAAGGAAGGTGCTGGAATTCATTAAGCCCAGAGAAAGTACCTTTTGCACAGTATAATAGGAAAGTCATTATAATGTTTTCTTTTTTTTTTTTTTTTTGTTGAGATGCAGTTTTGCTCATGTTGCCCAGGCTGGAGTGTAATGGTGCGATCTTGGCTCACCGCAACCTCTGCCTCCCGGGTTCAAGCAATTCTCCTGCCTCAGCCTCCCAAGTAGTTAGGATTACAGGCATGTGCCACCATGCCTGGCTAATTTTGTATTTTTAGTAGAGCTAAGATTTCTCCATGTTGGTCAGGCTGGTCTCAAACTCCCGACCTCAGGTGATCCACCCGCCTTGGCCTCCCAAAGTGCTGGGATTACAGGCATGAGCCACTGGGCCCGGTCTTATAAGCTTTTCAGAGAGCAATTTTAGTTGAGTTCTTGGGCTGAAGCTACTCCTGCCCAGAATCGTTTGGGTTTTCACAGGGGGAGGCCTCCTTTTGAATTTTCTGTGTGGTTGTGGTTGCTGCAAGTGGGTCAGACCCTTCACTGGGAAGGCCAGAGGGAACTAGAGATGGTCCTGGACTGTGGAGCCCAACTGCTGTTCACCCTATCTAGGGAGGGCAGTTCTACTTACAGCGTACAGCAGGTGTGAAGGCCCTGGGGTAGGAACACACCTGGTGTGTTTGAGCACACGGTAAGCGGACAGTGTGGCTGGAGTGGAGAGAGTGAAGGAGAAAGAATAGTTGAAATGGGGCCAGAGATATAAAAGGGACCAGACAATGGAGGGCCTTATAAGTCATTGTAAAGATTTTGGCTTTTACTTTGAGTAATGGGAGCTATGGTTTTGAGAGTTTGGAATAGATGGGGTGACAGAAGCCGTGATGCTGGTGGAGAGTACATGTGATGGGTGTAGCTCATTGAGGATCTGTTCTTAGTGAAATCAGAAGCAGAGGCAGCTAAAATAGAGTGAGGATGAGGGAGGAGGTGCTGAAGTTGAGAGCTGGAGGGAAAGCTAAACCCCAGCCCAGAGACTTCCAGTACCACTGGGCTCTGAGTACTCACTGTTCTTTATAGATGGCTTCTCATTGGTCTTTGTGTTCTCATTATAGAGGTGGAGTAGTCTCCCTAAGCTATCTGTGGTAAAACGGAGGTATTAGTATTTTGCCCAGTCCCTTTAGCCTTTATTATTTCCTAGTCTTACATGGAGAAGGTGCAGCTTGTGGATGATAAGTTTCTTCTAGAGCAGGGGAGGCAGCTTGCCATCAGTCAAGTTGAGCTCAGCTAGACCAGAGAGCATGGGAAGGGTGAGAAGGAGGTCAGGACTTAGAGTCAGGAAGAAGTTGACACTTGAACTGGATATTTAAGAAAGAATGAGGGGCAAGGGACACTGAAAAATCAAAGGAATTGGTTGAACAAAAGCTTGGCGGCATAAACATTCCTGGCATGTGCAGGAAATGTCATCCAGTGAGATGTGGCTGGCCAGAGTGAAGGTGCTGCTCTGAGATAGGACTGTGGCCTCTGGATCGTCGAAATTGCAGGACCCACCATGTTCTCCTTGCCAGAGTGAAAGAGGGCAGTGGTTGGTCCCCAGGAGCAGGGTTTTTTATGGATCAGGCTTCCAATCTGCCTTCTTTTTCCAAGTGGTGACAAGACATTCGGCAGAGTAGGTGCCATAGTCTTGACAGAGCTAGGATAAGCCACTTGCTGAGAGGCTGAGTTTCCAGAATGGCACCAACAGCCATGTCTAGGTTTTTAAAACTATGTGAGAAACAGCCAGATTTCCTTTGGCCTGAAATTGCCTAACAAGCCCTCACTCCAATTCAGGCTTTCAGGAAGTGTTTAAACCCAGCTTTAAACCTCTGCAGGATCTGCACTGAAGTGGAGAAGGACCATCTGGCAGGAGAAGGGATTGAAAAATGGTTGAGGTTGAAAAAGCAGACTTAAAGGGCTCTCTTTGAGGAGGAGGGTTGGGAAAGAGGATGTGGGAATGATAAGTGGACAGTGAAGAGATGGAAAAAGTTCTTACTTTTTTTTCTGATTATTATGCAACAACAAAAAATTGTCTTTCCTGTGGCTGATTGAGGGAGATTTCAGCCTCACGGGGACCTGTTTACCCACCTATCCTCTGACCTCCCAGCAAAACAAATGTTGATTCCTCTCCACTTGACCAGGCTCATTATCCCCACTACGTTTTTACTTGAAGGGCTTTTTGGACCTGGGGCTGGAATGGAGAAGATATAAGATTTACAATGTGTATAGAAGTAGTGAAGGAGAAAAGGGTTTACTGTTTTGTAGGGAATGGGACGGTCTTGAGAAAATCCTTCCTGTCACTTCTTTTCTTTTCTTTTCTTTAATTTTCTTTTCTTCTCTTCTCTTCTCTTCTCTTCTCTTCTCTTCTCTTCTCTTCTTTTTTTTCCTTTTCTTTTCTTCTCACAGGGTCTGACTCTGTCACCCAGGCTGGAGTGCAGTGTCATGATTATAGCTCACTGCAGCCTTGGACTTCTGGGCTCAAGTGATCCTCCCCCATCAGGCTCCCAAGTAGCTGGGGCTACAGGTGTGCATCACCACATCCTGCTAATTTTTTATTTTTAGTAAAGACAGGGTCTTGCTCTGTTGCCTAGGCTGGTCTCAAACTCCTGGGCTCAAACAATCCTCCTACCTCTGCCTCCCAAAGTGCTGGGATTACAGGTGAAAGCTCACATTTTTGAGAACCTTGGTTTGGGTACTTACAAGGAACTTAATCTAAGGTTACTGAAGCTTGCAGCGGCTCTGGGTTGTGTGGGCAGGTGGGGGAAAGGGAGGTATGGCAGGGAGAGAATGGAGGCAGCACTGAGAAGATAGAAGGAAAGGGGCCATAGCTTTTTCTCAGGTTCTTTCTTAGTATGTTTCTAGGAGCCCTTTTATCCCTTTGAGAACCAGGCAAGTGGTCAATCAGTCGGGAGGTTAGGCAGAGAGGGGCTGTGCCTTTTGCTTATAGCATTGGTGGGCTTAGCTCTTTCTAGAAAGCAGGGGAGCTTTTCCACAGGAATTTAGCAGGGGGCCTCGCTGCTTCAGGAAGAACAGGGGCTGATGGGAGGATCCAGAAGACACAAGTGCTGAGGGTGAGGTTGAAGTCCCATGCGGAGAAGGATCATCCTGATTTAGTTGCATTTGTTAAGCTCCTTAGAATCTGAGGGCCAGTATTGGTTGCTGAGACTCTTGGCAGCCCTCCTCTGGGGAGCTGCCAGTCTGTTCCTCATGTCCTTGGCCAGGGCCCATGGATGAGGAGAGGTACAGGAAGGAGTTGGCAAGAAGGTAAAGAGGGTCTGAGGAGATGTTTGCTGGGCAGGATGAGTAGGCAGGTTGGTCCCAGGGCAATCAGGCCACAGCTGCACACTGTTGGGTCACTATACTGTCATTGTACTGATGGTCCTCTCCTGGCTCTCACCATGTTCTCAGAACACACACAAGAGCTCTGTTCCCGTTCCCACCTTCTCTGTCCCTTTAGGCTGCTGCCTAAACTTTGACTTCCACGTGAGCAGAATTGCTTAGGAGAGTAGTGGAACATAGATGTAGCAGAAATTCTCTCATGTGGTCGAGAGGTTTCCTATTTTCGGGCGTCTTGACTTCTTACCTCGGCTATAAAGCAGAGTGCTGGGCAATGTTTACGTTGCCTCTCAGTGGTGACATCAACCTCAGCAGAATGGGAGGCTTTCCTCCAAATGCTTGCATTTCTTCCTCTTCACTCAGGGCTCAGCTGTCTCCTGCTTCAAGAGCAAGGCATACTGTCACATCCACAGTTATGCCTGCAGAAAAGTATCAGACAGACATTTAGAAATGTCACCTAAACAAGGACAGATAGGTTTTTTGCTCTAGGATAGGAAGGTCCATTCTTAGAGGTGGGGCACCCCTCAGAAAGAGCTCCCTTCAGAGACTGAGCTCTCATCGGTCCCTTCTTGGACTTTTGAGAGAGCCGCTGTGGATCAGGTGATGGGATCGGGTCAGAAGGAGAAGGAGCACTCAGGATGCTAGAGAGTTGCCTGGTGGAGGCTGGACTGAGCAAAAGCTGTCAGCCTTCCAAGAGGTCTTTCTTCCTGTGGCAGTGAGGGGAATTGATGGGGGTTTCAAGCAGCCAAGAGGCTGTGCCCTGCACTGCTCCTGCCCAGCCGTCCAGGAGGTTTTGTGTGGCTATTGCCAATGCCGTGCGTCCTAACTCTTCCTGCTGGGACGCAGGCTAGAGAGCTGCGACACTTACCTGCTGGTTGGGAGGTCAGGTTGGAGCCGAGTGGACCAGGTGGAGGCCATGGATGAGGAGGCACAGCGCTGCGGTGGAGGGAGCCGCTGCATCTAACTGGGCCACTTGTGCTTAGCTCTGGCCCACTGTTGTCATACAGGAGTGCACACAGTGATGGTAAATTTTCTCATTTTTCAAAACAAGCTAGAATCTGAATTTTTCTTTCTATTCACCTGCTTTCTTAAGCTTGACAACTAATTCAGATTATTTAAAAATAAAAGGAAGGCCAAATGAGACGTGATTTTGCTTCTGCAGACCACCAGTGTATGACTTCTGATGTAAACTCTTTTTCCCAGGAGTTTAGAAATGAGGAGAAAGCAAGCAAAGAGATCAGAATGGGTGGCAGGAAGAGTAATTTCAAAGTACAGGAAGACGGAGCACACCTGGAGACTGAGGAAATGGCTTAGATGAGCCATTGGTAATGCTTTCACTGGATCCTGTGGTGTGCATGTTCCTTTGTGGTTGAGGGCCAGTGGTTCTCTGTGTGGTGGAAGAAGCTAATGGGATGGGGGGAGGAGGAAGAGGGTCTGAGTACCCATCTTTTAGTTGCACATAGCTAGGCAGATTCTTGGGAAGATGGTGAGTCGTGACCCCACTAAGTCCCTAGAGAACATGCTGTGGGACACAAGTTTTTTCACTTCAGGGCATATAAGCCTGGTTTAAAGTGCTTACTAAAATGCAGATTCCTAGGCCCCATCCCCACAGATTCCCATTCAGTAGTTGGGGCCTGGGACTCTGCAATTTAAAGCACCCCATCAATGTTAAAGAAAATAAGTGGACAATGGAGTGAGACAGAGCTGGGTCTACATTCCTGCTTTGTTCCTTCACTAGCTGAGTGATCTTGGTCCAGTCATTTAATTTCTCTGAATTTAAATTTCCTAATCAGAAAAAAGGAGACTATATTATCACTACCTTGTAGAATGGTGAGAACTAAATTAGAAGACAGTTGGAGGCAGTACAGGGTCCTGGCCCAGAGCTGGTGCAGGCCACCTGGGCATAAATCCCTGCCCCTTTCTAGCCATGTGTCCTGGAGCAAGCTAGTTAACTGTTCTCTATCTTGGTTTCCCTGGTAAAGTGTAACTAACCCTGTGAAATATTAATAGTACCCACCTCACAGGGTCGTTAAAGGGTTAAATGGCTTAATACACGTGAAGTGCTTGTAACTTTAGCTGTTATAATTACATGTATAAAAAGTCTAGCAGCGTGTCTCATAATAAATGCTCCTTTGCTTTTCCTTAGGTCCCCTTACTGTGGGTAACAGATTAAGGCTTAATCCAAATGTCACCTCCTGATGAGGCCTTCCTGGAGTCCACTTTTTACTTTCTTGTCTCCCTTCACAGTTAGCTTCTCCAGGGCAGGGACTGTGTCTTCCATGTTAATATCCTAGCACCTTGCACAGTGCCTCACATAGGGTCAGTGAATGGAATGATAGTACTAGGGAGTCTGAAAGATGACTCGGACTTGGGAATGGAGAGGTTGTCTTCCAAATACCTAAGGAAGTGTGATCTGGAAGAACAAACGTTTTTTAAGCTTCTATTGCCAGACAGGGCAATCATGGGAGGTAGGTCATGTTGCTATTATGGCTGTTATAGTGACAAAGTGAGTCTTTGACACTCACTGGAGCAAGGTCACATAACTAGCAGTTGTCAGAGGCAGGGCTGGACTCAAGGCAGGTGTTTTTCCCACTGCCCCTCGGGGCCTGCGACTGTGCCTCTTTGTCTGGATGCAGTTGGTAGAAAGGTTCCAGAGGTACCTTATTATTACTTTCTCTGGATTGTAACTCTTCAGATAGTTGTCTATAATTTGTCAGAGCTGTGTTTTTGAGGAACTTTGGGTTGATGGTATATGCTAATTGAACAATTTCCTTTTCTAAACATGCAGTTTCTGCCTAGACGTTGCCATCGAGGGCCTGGGAACTAGCAAAGAAGCCTCTCATCATGCTTGAGTCTCTGCTCCATTCCCACGGGCATTTCCTCTGCTTTAGGAGCATCTTCTCTCCCTGCAGTCTGACTAGCCAGGATATCAGGCTAAAAGCTTAGATGAGGGCCTGGGGCTGCTTGTAGGAGGTGGGGAGAAATGGTGTAGCCCAGGAAGCCAGAATGCTGAGAGTCCTCAAGCCTGAGCTTCAGGTGTAAAGGGTTAACTGGCCTTCAGCTCCTCAAGTCCCAAATTATTCTCTGACCCTGATAGACCTGGCCCAGAGAGAGCAGTTGCTGGGGAGGTTGGTGAGTAGGCATCTGTGTTTCTAACCTAGTGCGCCCTTGTGAGGTTCTCAGCAGTGCTGGCTCAAGATGCCTGAATTCCCAGGCCACTTCTGAGAATGGCAGCTGTACTCTTGGAGAAATGTGACTAAGGGTCCCTGTCATGGGCCTGGAAGCAATTTTGTTCTGCTTCTTTCTTGGTTACATCTTCACAGGATTTTTCTTCTTAGCCACCCAGATGTCAGAGTCAACTACATTTCTCTTTCTTAGTAAGTTGGCTCTGTGTTCTCATATACAACTGCATGATAGCATTTCAGAGCAGTGAGTCTACCCTCCTAAAAGCAGAAATTCAGGGAAAGAAAGAATATGTTTTCATCATGTTCTTTTAACATGTTTCAGTTTCTGGTCATGCCACAGATCTTTTGCCTTTTCTCCAAGGGGCTGCCCTGAAGCTGATAGAGCAGGTCAAGTGTTGTTTTCATGGATGGTGATGGTTATTGTGACCATTGCTACAGCTGAAAACTGATGCTTAGCAAGTTGATTCCTATAGCACTGTGCTTCCTGAGGACCCTGAAAACTGTCCTGAGAAAACGTCCTGTCTCCCTTCTCTGTTGTACATATAGCAATATGATATGCCAAGCACTTTACTTGGCACTGGGCTGGTACAGGTAGAGAGAACTAGAGTCAGTGTGCATAGATGCCCTGGGGGCAAGATTGACTTTATCATCATCATCATCATCATCACTAATGTTATGCTATTAATATAGACTTAAATTTATAGGGCCAAGTATGGTGGCTCATGCCTGTAATCCCAGCACTTTGGGAGGCTGAGGTGGGAGGATCACTTGAGACCAGCAGTTCGAGACCAGCCTGGGCAACATAAAGAAACCCCATCTCTACCAAAAAGAAAAAAGTTAGCTGGACCAACTCCATTTTATGAAGGGTGAAAGTGAGGCTGAGAGTTGGTTTCCTTTTTCCAGAAGCATCTGCCGTATTCACCTTGGAGGGATGTTTCATTGCTGTCACCATCAGCTAATCATCCCCTGCCTACTGGCTGCTTCTGCTCTTTCCAGTTACCCTATCACCATCACTAAAACCACAACCCTGAGAGCTTATGCAAAGTTAAAATTAGAGCTAGTACATTTCATCTTGAGATTAGGAAAGAAGTATAAATGGTATCAAGAATTAGGACTTGACTTATTTTTATCATCAAAACCAATCACTTATTTGCACCAAGGTAATAAGATGGTCTCCAGGATTAAGGTCATCAGTGGCCATAAATAAATATGTTTAACGTTCACATCCAGATATACTTCATTTTGGCCAATGTGATGGAGGATGCCAATCAGAGGGAGAGAACTACTGTTTGTGAACTGTTCAGCTTCCGTGATGGTGGTGTTCACCTAGGCTGTGGTGCACCTTGACATTGGAAATGTGCTTGATGTGTCGTTTGTGTTGTCCCTCACACCCACTCTCCAAGGCACTTAAAAAGATTTATTTAGCTCTTGTTTTAACGTCTATATTGAGATGTAATTAACATGCTGTAAAATTCATTGATATAATGTAATGATTTTTAATATATTCACAAGAGTTGTACAACCATTACCACTGTCTAATTCTAGAACATTTTTGTCACCCCAAAAAGAAACCCCATACTCCTGTCAGCCATGTCCCATTCTGCCACCCTCAACCAGTGCTAGGCAGCTCCTAGTTTGCTTTCTGTCTCTATAGATTTGCCTGTTCTGGACATTTCACAAAAGTGGAATCAAGGTTTATTCATGTTGTAGAATGTATCAGTACTTTACTCCATTTTATGTCTGAATAATATTCCATTGTATTGATATATACCACATTTTGTTTATCATCAGTTGATGGACATTTGGGTTAGGTCTACTTTTTGGCTACTATGAGTAATTCTGTTATGAACATTTATGTACAAGTGATTGTGTGGACATATATTTTCTTTTTTTTTTTTTAATTAGCTGGATTTAGCCATTCCACCACGTATGCATATTTCAAAACAACATATAGTACACCATAAACACATATCATTTTTATTTGACAATTAAAATAAGTTAATTGATAATAATAACAAAATTGAGTATAGTAGTCAGTCATTCACTTCTTGTACTTTTTGACTCTATCTCCTTCAGGGATGACAAATTCTGCACTATTCTTGGCTGTGAAATAAATAGCGCTCCACTGCAGGGAAGACCTATGGGTGTACATGTCTGTCCTGTGTGGACATATATTTTCATTTCTTCTGAACAGATACCTAGGAGTGGGTCATCCTGGTTTATATAGTAACTCTGAGTATAACTTTTTGAGGAACTACCAAATTGTTTTCCAGAGTGGCTGTGCCATTTTACATTTCTACCAGCAAGGAATGGAAGTTCCAATTTCTCTGCAGTCTCACTAGCATTTGTTTTTATCTGTCTTTTTTTGTTATAGCAATCCTAGTGGATGTGAAGTAATATCTCATGTGTTTTTGATTTGTATATCCCTAATGACTAATGATATTGAGCATTGTTTCATATGCTTATTGGCCAAGTTTCTATCTTTGGAGAATTTCTGTTCCAAATTCTTTGTCTAATTTTTAATTGGGTTGCTTTTTTATTATTGAGTTGAAAGAATGCTTTATATATTCTGGATACAAGTTTCTTAGCAGATACATGATTTGCAAAAAATTTCTCCCATTATTTAGGCTGTCTTTTCACTTTCTTGATGGTATTGCTTACAGCACAAAAGTTCTTTACTTTGACATAATACAATTCATGTCCTTTTTCCTTTTGTGTGTGTGTGTGTGTGTGTGTGTGTGTGTGTGTGTGTGTGTGCTTTTGGTGTTATATCTAAGAAACCATTGCCTAATCCAATGTCATAAAGATTTACTTCTGTTTTCTTCTAGCTTTGCTTTTGTAATTGTAGCTCTTACATTTAGGGCTATACTACATTTTTTACTTTATTTTTAAATATGGTATGAGGTGGGGCCCTACTTTATTCTTTTGTATATGGATATCCAGTTTTCTCAGCACAGTTTGTTGAAAAGACACTTCTTTCCCCATGAATTGTCTTGGCATCCTTATTGAAAATCTGTTGACCATAAATGTAAGGGATTATTTCTGGACTCTGGATTCTGTTGTATTGATCTCTATTTCTGTTCTTATGTCAGTACTGCACTGTCTTGGTTACTTTTTAGTATTTTTTTTTAATTGGCAACTCAGAGTCTTCTAACTTTGTTCTTTTTCAAGATTGTTTTGGCTGTCCTGTATCCCTTGCATTTCCATAAAATTTTAGGATCAGCTTGTCAATTTCTGAAAAGAAGCTAGCTGGGATTTTGATGGGTATTCTATTGAGTCTGTAAATCAATTTAGGGAGAATTGCCATCTTAACAATATTAAATTTTCCGATCCATGAATATGGTATGTCTTTTCATTTTTTAGTCTTTAATTTCTTTCAACGATGTTTTATAATTTACAGTATACATGTCTTGCATTCCTTTTATTTCTAAGTGATTTATTATTTTTGCTGCTATTGTTAATAGAATTGTTTTCTTAATTTCATTTTCAGATTGTTCATTGTTAGTATATAGAAATAAAATTGATTTTTTTTTCTTTTTGGAGGCAGAGTCTTGCTCTGTTACCCAGGCTGGAGTGCAGTGTTGCAATCTTGGCTTACTACAACCTCTGCCTCCCAGGTTCAAGTTACTTTCATGCCTCAGCCTCCCGAGTAACTGGGATTACAGGCATGCACCACCACACTTGGCTAATTTTTGTATCTTTAGTAGAGATGGGGTTTTGCCATGTTGGCCAGGCTGGTCTTGAACTCCTGGGCTCAAGGGATCTGCCTGCCTTGGCTTCCCAAAGTGCTGGAATTACAAGTGTGAGCCACCACGCCTGTCCCAAAATTGATCTTTAATATTGATTTTGTATCCTGCACACTTACTTGAACCCACTCAGCAGTTTAATAGGTTTTTTAGTGGAATCCTTAGGATTTTCTACGTACAAAATCATGCCATTTGCAAATGGAGATAATTTTACTTCCTTCTTTCCAACCCAAATGCACTCTTAAATTTTAATCTTCATATTCCTTTTATTACTTGGCATAAAATAATGTTCCTGAAAGGATAGTGCATTTACCATTGTGATATATTAGCTAAGAATATATGGTACATGAACATTTTTTACTTTTAAATATTTAAATACCTTAATGTATATTACTTTTATTTTAATGGGTATTAGAAAAAATGATTAGCACTTTTAGCTCTCAATTTCATGATGTGTACTCAAATGTTACTTTATCGTAATGGTTTTCCCTGAACATCTTATTTAAAATAAGATACCCTCTTCACCACTCTCTTTCCCTCTACCTTGCTTAAGTTTTTTTTTCTCTCTCTTTTTTTTTTATTGAGACAGAATCTTGCCCTGTCACCCAGGCTGGAGTGCAGTGGTGCAATCTTGTCTCACTGCAACCTCCTCCTCCCAGGTTCAAGCAATTCTCCTGCCTCAGCCTCCCAAGTAGCTGAGATTACAGCTGCCTGCCACCACACCTGGCTGATTTTTGTATTTTTAGTAGAGAAGGGGTTTCACCATGTTGCCCAGGCTGGTCTGAACTCCTGACCTCAAGTGAACTGCCTGCCTTGGCCTCCCAAAGTGCTGGGATTACAGGTGTGAGCCACCACTCCCGGCTCAACCATACTTAATTTTTTTTCATTCCACTTATCATCACCTTACATATTACACATGAAGGTACACTTATTATCACACACGTGATAATTCATGTGTGCTCATTGTCTGTTTTTCCCCACTGGGATGTAAGCTGCATGAGGTCAGAGACTTTGTATTACTCTTTGCTGGATCACATTTGCCTTGGACATGGGTGCTCAGTAAATATTTGTTGAATGAATAGTTTATTGTTTAGAATGAGGTTACTTTTTTCTTTTTAGGAAAAGGAAGTCAGTTTCAAGTATATTCAAGAAAAATATTGAATAAATAGTATGTCAGGAGGTATGCAAATATGGCAAAAACCATGGACTGTACAGAATGATAGAAGTTTAAGGAAACTCTAACTTAAGGAAAGAGGAGAGATGGATGGAGATGGAGTTTCTTGGGCTTCTTTGTTTATTTTGTTTTCTGTGAAATTGTGTCAGAATTGGTGGGTTCTTGGTCTCACTGACTTCAAGAATGAAGCCGCGGACCCTCGCGGTGAGTGTTACAGTTCTTAAAGGCGGTGTGTCCGGAGTTTGTTCCTTCTGATGTTCGGATGTGTTTGGAGTTTTTTTCCTTCTGGTGGGTTCGTGGTCTCACTGGCTCAGGAGTGAAGCTGCAGACCTTCGCGGTGAGTGTTACAGCTCATAAAGGCAGTGTGGACCCAAAGAGTGAGCAGCAGCAAGATTTATTGCAAAGAGCGAAAGAACAAAGCTCCCACAGTGTGGAAGGGGACCCGAGCGGGTTGCCACTGCTGGCTTGGGCAGCCTGCTTTTATTCCCTTATCTGGCCCCACCCACATCCTGCTGATTGGTCCATTCTACGGAGAGTCGATTGGTCTGTTTTACAGAGAGCTGATTGGTCCATTTTGACAGGGTGCTGATTGGTGCATTTATAAACCCTGAGCTAGACACAAAAGTTCTCCACGTCCCCACTAGATTAGCTAGATACAGAGTGTTGACTGATGTATTTACAAACCCTGAGCTAGACACAGAGTGCTGATTGGTGCATTTACAAACCTTGAGCTAGATACAGAGTGCTGATTGGTGTATTTACAATCCCTTAGCTAGACATAAAGATTCTCCAAGTCCCCGCCAGATTAGCTAGATACAGAGTGCTGATTGCTGCATCCACAAGCCCTGAGCTAGACACAGGGTGCTGATTGGTGTGTTCACAAACCTTGAGCTAGACACAGAGTGCTGATTGGTGCACTCACAATCAAATTAGCTCACACTCTTCCCTATTCCAGGCCAGGGGTTTCTTGGGGGCTCTTAAGCTGTAACACATGGAGTTAAACATTAAGTAGGAAAGCAGTTTCTACTACCTGCCACAGACACCCTCTTGGCACTTTTGGAGGTCATCTGGAAGATGTTCAAGATGCTTTTGGCTGCCTATAGAAACTTGGCTTACCGGCATTGTCGTCTTTGCAGGGCTCTGGGTTTGCAGAGAGCCGAAATGACCATGACTGCCAACAAGAATTCCAGCATCACCCACGGAGCTGGAGGCACTAAGGCCCCTCGGGGGACTCTGAGCAGGTGGGTAAGGGAGCACTTGTGGGAGGTGGCATCAAGGGACCTAGGTCCTGGGTGGGATCCCTCCAAAATGTAAATAGTCATCATCTTGACTGACAGTCATCCAGGTGACAGTCAGCTCATGCTGACCATTAGGCCGAAGATATTTTCTATAAGTTTCCATGTGACATCGCAAACAGTAACCCTAAAACAAGCTTTGCTTTGTGTCTAGCATTCCAAGGATGGGGCCAGCAAGAAGCAGCTGATGTTCTTCTAGCTGTAACCTTTTCCCATGGTCGGGAGAGTTTGGGGCCTGTGCCTGAGCCAAGCTGCACTGTAGTGAGGGAGGCTGACCACATTGGGCTAAGAGTGGAGAGGCAGTTACGCATATTAGCACAAACTCCAAGCAGCAGCCTAGGCTTTATAAGAGTTTAGAGAAACCGTGGATTTTGGAATCATGGATTTGGTTCAAATCCAGGTTCTAACCACTTACCAAATAGTGAGCTCTCAGAACATTTGCCTGTGCCCTATAAAATCTTCATTATTTCATCTATAAAATAATAATAGTAGTTATCTTACAGAGTTTCTGTGAGGACTAAATGAGATAATATATGTCAGTGCTTAGCATTATGGCTGACATAAAGCTACTCAGTAAATTTTAACCCCCTTTTGAGGATGAGATCAAAGCTTCCAGAACTCACAAATGCACAGATAGATGCACAGTACTCTCACCAGGGCTTCTCTGGTCTTGGCCAAGGCTGGACGCTGATATCTTAAAAGAACCTTTAGTCTTTTTTATTAAAGCTGTGTACCTTTCATAGCCCTTTCTGCTGAATGTCAGGTGGACACATTTGGCTTTTGGGGCCTCTGCCTCTAAGATGGATAGCTATGAGAAGGATGCTCAGCTTTGGTTTGGACAGGGCTAGTTCATTCCTGGATATTTGGCTGTGCAGTGCTAGGCTGAGTCCAATAGGGTCTGGTCAGAGTTGGTGGTAAACATTTGGTTCATTCAGAACTGGAGTCCAGATATAGTTGGTAGAATAGTGCACGTGATGTAGCCCCTGGGGAGTGACTGTCATGAAGGAGGCAGGGGTTCCCCACACCATACATACAGGACTTTGTCCCAATAGAAACAGTCTGGATGGACTATGCCAAACAGGGTTTGATGGACTCTGACTTGTTAAGTACGTAAGATCCTGGGACTTAGCCAAGCAAACTGACTATCCACTTGCAGCAGCAAGACTGATAGGAACACCCCCTGCCCAGGCAATCCCTCTCATTTAGACTGGGCTTGGTAGCATACCAGCTTCCCTGTACTGAGTGAGGCTGGGAATGGCAAGAAACAGCTTCTTGGGCAATGCAGGTGGAGAAACTGACCTCCTCCAGAACATGCCGGTGTCCAAGGCAGAAACAAGTCAAGGTCTGAGTCTTTGTCTCCCATTGTCTGCTCCTGGGAACCACGTTGCTGGGCTCTTGTCAGCCTAGTGGCATTCTTACCATGATTGAGCTGGCAGATGGGGCTGGTAACTAAGGTTCCAGTTTTTTAGAATATCACACTACTGTAGGAGTGAAACAAATATCTGTGATTGTGTCATTTTATTCGTAATTTTAAAGAAATTGTATATTTAGTACCTGACATGGAGATTACCATTCCCAGCAACTCTCAACTCCTTTAAATATTCTTTTTTTTTTTTTTTCCTTCTAATTTCCACCATACAATGGGGTAGAGGGGTGGGAGGGGCAGTATTTACATCAAGTTTCAAAGCAGACTCGAGACTGCTGACAGGTGCTCCAGTTTCTATTTGGAGTAAATGCCTACTTACTTCTAAGTGTTTTCAGAAATTGCTCTTCCTTTAGCTTCTCAGCATGCTTGCCATCATAACATGCTAAATGGTGTTTGTAAATATCTGAGCCTCAGATGTGCCTAAAAAAAGCACCTTTCCTGCCTCCCTTCTAGGTCTTCTCTTCCTTCCTACCACATTTCCGCTTCTCTCCTTCCCTCCCTCCCTCCCTTCTTTCCTGGGAGCCTGGCTTTTGGTTTGAAGTTGCAGGCCTCTGTGGCTAGCGACACCCTTCTCTCAGAGACTACCCCTGGGGTGTAGTATTATTTAGACATTGTGATCTGGTGGTTTCTTTGGCTGCCTTCACCCCTGGCCACATCTGGGTGTGTTCTTTGGGCTAAGGCAGTAAATCACCGGTTCATTTAGGAAGGCATTGTCAATGAACTCACAGGGTTCTCCTGGGTGCCAGGCTCTGTGCTGGGCACTGGAGGGCAAAGAGGGATGATCCATTCTCTTTCTCCAAGGTATTTACAACTTGGATTGATGATCTTGGCACCTGAATTTCTAAGTTTGACCTTTCAATAGGTGTTTGGTAGTGACCTGGGGCCCTTTTATCATTGCCAGCACATGAATCCAAGGAGGAGACTCCTCGGTGTGACCAGAGCTTTAGTTGGGGAGGGGAGGGTGTCAGGGCCTTGGAAAGCTGGGCCTTTGACACTTTGGCTACGCTGGGGACCTGCACATCATCCACATGAAGGCAGAGGAACCCACTGGTTCTAAGAGGCATTTGTATCCAGCTTTGGGGGAAGAGGGAGGTCTGGTCAAGGAAAACTGGCGGGGGTGGGCAGATGGGACCCTGTGTAACTGTCAAGGTGTGTATTTGAAGGACTGTACCTTTAATTTGTATAAGACTTCACCTGCTGCTACCACCAAGCCTGTCTGGGTTAAAGACCCTGGATTCCAGTCCCTAGGTTTTCACAGGTGTGTTGCTAATTTATTCCCTTCCTTTTCTTTTGCAGCTTAGTCTTGATTTGGCAGGAATGTGTAGGAGGAGGAAATCTAAGCCTTTCATGTGACTGCCTCAGTTTTGTTCTTCGCTGTGTCTTGGTCTCCTGGAGCAGGTTTCCTTGTCTTCGCTTTTGTTGATGAGGCCAAATGAGCATACTGTTCATCCTTACCTGCCAGATACACTCTCCCCACAGGCTGTTCCCACTTCAGCTCACAAGATATGGCTGCATCCCACTCTGGGGGTCGGGGGTGGGATTCTCAAACCTCTTCTGAATTCTAGAGGTCAGCCTTTACTGTGTTGGTGTTGATGACCTGGGGGTGGGACTGGAAGCAGGTTGGTAACTTGCAAAAAAGGAAGTATTATGTTTAGAGCTAATTCAGCTGTGTAGATAGGGTGAACTTTGCCACTTATTGCTCTCAGGAGATTTCACTTGTGCAGTTAAGACCTGGCAGGCAGCAGGGGCTCTTCTCTGAAGACCTGCTGATTTCCTCCACAGCTTCTTCACTATGAAACTCCAGCACCTGGGTCATTGCAACTTGGAAATAACAGACTATATCAGCCTTGAGTTTGAGAACTTTGCTTGTGGTGGGTGCTGAAAATCTGAGTGTTTGTGAGAATATATAATTCTCGAGGGCAAGGACTTTGATGTCTTTCTGTGTGCCTAGAGCCTGGAATAATGCCTGGCACATAGAAGCCATTAGCTATTTGTTGATCAGTCAACTAGATAGATGGGAGAGCAGCCTCTTAGAGCATAGGCTGTTGTACTACTTGAGTCCTTATAGTACCTTCCTAATGGGTCATCTTAGCTTTGGACTCTGTTTTCATCTAGTCTATAGTTTCTTAGAAAGGCAGAGCTGAAAGGGGGCTTTAGTAGCTCATTCAGTCCAACCCATTTGATTTACAGATTGGGAAACTGAGGCACAGAAAAGAGGAGGTACTCCTTAAGGATACAAAACTAGTAGGAAGAGGTACTCAAGCCTGCCTCTCTTCATCCTTCCGTTACTTTATTATCCCAACACATTCCCTTCCTATGAGCACTCCTGGGATCTTCCTGCCACCAAAGTACTGCTATCCATGATAAAGTCAAACTTAGCCTGGTTTGCAGGGCTTTTCATGATCTGGCCCTGGTCTTTCTTTCTGCCTTAATAGTTCACTCTTCTCTAATGCAAACCTTACATTTCTGCCAATCTGGATGCAATTATTCACTTCTCTCCCAGTGTTTTTCTTGACCACCCAACTAAGACAAATCCCTCCCTCCTCTGCATTCACTCAGAATCTTTGGTTCAAAACGGCCAAATGGCGCTTATCATATAGTATCTCATAAAGTGGGTATTTGCGTGGGTCTTATTTCCCCTACTCAGCTGGAACTCTTTGGAGGCCCGATATGTTCTCTGTTGGGATGTTAGAGTTGGAAGGGATCTTGAGATATATCTGGCTCAGTAACTTACATTACAAATGAGGAACCTGTAAGCCCACACAGCTAATTGGCAGTGGAGCCCTAATTTCAACTCATATTTGCAGGTTTTTATGCAGAGGGTGGCCTCAGTTTGTGATACAGTGAAATCCAGAGATGTCTTAAGGTTCCATGGCCAACGTAGGCACAGAGTTGGACCCTGTGCCTTAGATCAGGGAGAAGCTAAGAGCTTAAAGAGAAGAAAAATCTCCTGAGTAGCTGTGGGTAAAAGATAGTGCTGCAGGGCCTGTCCTGGCCATGGCAGGCCCCCCTCAAGAGGCCCTGTGGCCTCAGCCCGTTACTCAAGATGCTTCCTAGAATCCAACCATGATGCTGTCAGTACTGGTCTGGTTATTTATTGCTACATAACAAATGACCCCAAACTTAGTGGCTTAGAATAATATTTATTTTACCCACCAATTGCAATTTGGGTAGGGCTCAGCAAGGAAAGCTTGTGTCTGTTCCTTGCAGCATCAGCTGGGGTAGCTTGAAAGTTATGGGTGACTCAATGGCTAGGGGCTGAAATCATCTGAAGGCTTACATGTGTGACAGTTGATGCTGGCGTTCAGCTGGGACTAAAGCTAGGGAACACCTGCACGTCACCTCCACACTTGGCAGCATGCCTTCATAGCATGATATGTGGGTTCCAAGAGTAAGAATCCCAAAAGAACAAGGCAAAAATGCATGGCATTTTAATGAGCTAGCCTCAAAAGTCAGATAGTTTATCTTCTATTGTACTGTATTGATTAAGACAGTAACAATGGGCTGCCCAAGTTCAAGAGAAGGGAATATAATTTCCACCACCTGCTGAGAGGAATATCAACATCTCTTTATAAGAAGGTATGTGGAATGGGATAGGTTGTGGTACCTGTCTTTGGAAAATACAGTCTACCCTCTGATTGCAACAATTCACATCTTTCCCAAATGCAAAATACACTCACTCTCTCCCCTAAAATCTCAGGTCTCCTCTTATTCATGGCGTCATCTTGAAGTCTATTACAATGGAATCTTGTCACCAAAATCAGGTCCAGATAGGGCCGGGTGCAGCGGCTCACGCCTCTAATCCCAGCACTTGGGGAGGCTGAGGCAGGCAGATCGCTTGAGCCCAGGAGTTTGAGACCAGCCTGGGCAACATGGAAAAAACCCATCTCTACAAAAAATACAAAAATTAGCTGGATGTGGTGGTGCACACCTGTAGTCCCAGCTACTCTGGAGATTGGGGTGGGAGGATCACTTGAGCCTGGGAATTCAAGACCAGCCTGGGCAACAACATAGTGAAACTCCCTCTCTACCAAAAATCAAAAAGTTGGCTGGGTGTGGTGATGCATGCCTGTAGCCCCAGCTCCTCTAAAAGCTAAGGCAGGAGGATTCTTGAGCCTGGGAGATGGAGGTAGCAGTGAGCCAAGATTGTACTGCACTTCAGCTTGGTCATAGACTGAGACCCTGTCTTAAAAAAAAAAAAAAAATCAGGTCCGGATGTAGATGAGACTTTTGGGGCGCAGTTTCATTCCTTGTGTGCAGCTCCTTAAGTACTGTTTCTCTTGCTGTGAAGACCTGTAACTTAAAAGAGAATGTATATCTGCTACCCAAAATACACTGGTGGGACAGGCTTAGGGTAACCACTGAATATGCTTCTTTTCAAAAAGGGGAAAATGAGAGGTACCCAGCGCTCACTGGTTTGATGTATTTCTTATATTCAGTGGGACAGCTGTTGCTGATTCTTTGACTAGGTGTTGATTCATTTACCTTGTCTCTAGCTGCACCCTCTGGGCTTTTGGTTCTGTCCTCTGAGTCATCTTTTCTTTTCCATAGAAGTAGCTCATTATTGCAGGTGAGTAGTTTCTCCATCTGCTTCATGCCCATAATATGTTAAGGGCCCAAAGTCTATTCTTCATTTTGTACTGTCTCTGCTCTTTTTACTCCAAGCTGATAGATTTCCTTTAAAAACTTCATGGGTTGGCTGGGCGTGGTGGCTGACGCCTGTAATCTCAGCACTTTGGGAGGCCAAGGCGAGTGGATCACCTGAGATCGGGAGTTTGAGATCAGCCTGAGCAACATGGAGAAACCCTATCTCTACTAAAAATACAAAAATCAGCCGGGCATGGTGGTGCACACCTGTAATCCCAGCTACTTGGGAGGCTGAGGCAGGAGAATCCCTTGAACCCAGGAGGCGGAGGTTGCGGTGAGCCGAGATCACGCCATTGCACTCCAGCCTGGGCAACAAGAGCAAAACTCTGTCCCAAAAAAGAAAAAAAAAAACTTCATGGGTTTCTTGTGAATCATTTTATAATCCTTTATAATAGCAAGAGACACACATACAAATCACTTCAAGATAAGCCCCTTGGCCAGGTGCAGTAGTACATACCTGTAATGCCAGCACTTTGGGAGGCTGAGGTGGGAGGATTGCTTGCACTCAGGAGTTCGATACCAGCCTGGGCGACATAGTGAGACCCCATCTCTACAAAAAAAAAAAATTAATCAGGCATGGTAGTGCATACCTGTAGTCCCAGCTCCTCTGGAGGCTGAGGTGGGAGGATTGCTTGAGCCTGGGAAGTCGAGGCTGCAGTGAGCCGTGATGGAGCCACTGCACTCCAGCCTGTGGCCAGACTTTGTTTCAAAGAAAAAAAAAAACCAGATAAGCCCCTCTCTACTTCGATTTGGATTTCTTGTGAGATTGCTATGGGACAAAGCTTTTTAAGATTCTTAGGAGCCTTACTGTCTTCAGAGAGGATTTACAGGACCCACTCATAAGATTCTTAGGAGGCCTTTTGTCTGTCTGTCTGTTCTATGAGGCAACACTTTAAATTTTTTAAAATTTTTATTTGTTTTATTTTTTTTGAGACAGAGTCTCACTCTGTCACCCAGGCTGGAGTGCAGTGGCGTGATCTTGGCTCACTGCAGCCTCTGCCAACCAGGTTCAAGTGATTCTCCTGCCTCAGCCTCCCAAGTAGATGGGATTACAGGCATGCGCCACCATGCCTGGCTAGTTTTTGCATTTTTAGTAGAGACGGGGTTTTGCCATGTTGACCAGGCTGGTCTCAAACTCCTGACCTCAGGTGATCCACCCGCCTCAGCCTCCCAAAGTGCTGGAATTACAGGCATGAGCCACTGCGCCTGGCCAGTTTTTGGGGTCTTAATAAAGGGTTTTTCAGTCTCACTTTAGATTTTTTTAAAACAGATTTATTGAGGGACAATTAAAGTACAATAAATTATATAATTTAAAGTATACAGTTTGAGTTTTCATACACAGTTTGAGTTTTCACACACACACACACACTCACACACACACACACACACACACTCACACACACACACACACACTCAATAAAACCATCACCACAACCTGGAAGTCATTTCTTTTCTTTTTTTTTTTTTTTTGAAACAGAGTCTTGCTCTGTCACCCAGGCTGGAGTGCAGTGGTGCGATCTCGGCTCACTGCAAGCCCCGCCTCCCGGGTTCATGCCATTCTCCTGCCTCAGCCTTTCCGAGTAGCTGGGACTACAGGCGCCCGCCACCACGCCCAGCTAATTTTTTGTATTTTTAGTAGAGACGGGGTTTCACAGTGGTCTCAATCTCCTGACCTCGTGATCCGCCCGCCTCGGCCTCCCAAAGTGCTGGGATTACAAGCGTGAGCCACTGTGCCCAGCCTCTTTTCTTTCTTTCTTTCTTTCTTTTTTTTTTTTTTGAGATGGAGTTTTGCTCTTGTTGCCCAGGCTGGAGTGCAATGGCATGATCTCATCTCACTGCAACCTCCGCCTCCCGGATTCAAGCGATTCTCCTGCCTCGGCCTACCAAGTAGCTGGGATTACAGCCATGCACCATCATGCCTGGCTAATTTTGTGTTTTTAGTAGAGACGGGGTTTCTCCATGTTGGTCAGGCTGGTCTCAAACTCCTGACCTCAGGTGATCTGCCTATCTCAGCCTCCCAAAGTGCTGGGATTACAGGCATGAGCCACCACGCCCAGCCACCACAATCTGGAAGCCATTTCTTAATTTGAGAATGTTTTCCTGCCTAGAGAGACTGGAAGTGAAAACCAGCAAGCCCTTTCTCATCTGTGATTCCTTTAAATTTTAACAACGAAACACCGCCTTCTTAGTTTACCTCTTTTCTCTTTTTTACTGTAGGCAGCTAGAGCAAGTCAGATGGCACCTTCAGCACTTTGCCTGCAAATCTCCTTAGCTAGTTCATCAGATTTATTAGCTATATTTCCTATTATCTGTGTTACCACAGTTGACAAGCTTTTCAATACTATAAGGGTTCCTTCTCCTCTAGCTTCTAATAGCATTTCCTCACTTGCCATTAAGCCCCTACTGACAGCCCAAAAGTCACTGTTTTAAGATTTTGTTTCAGTAGCACCTCTCTTGCAGGTGCCAAAATATATTCCAGACATCTACTGCCAACCACCCGCCTCAAAAAAAAATTTTAATGGCGTAAAACAACATGTTCTTATGCTCCCAGACTCCATGGATTAGGAATTCAGACAGAGCACTGCAGGGATGGCTTGCCCCTGCTCCATGATGTCTACCTTGGCTAAAAAGACTTCAAGGCTGGCTGGGCACAGTGGCTCACCCTTGGAATCCCAGCACTTTGGGAGGCTGAGGCGTAAGGATCACTTGAGCCCAGGAGTTCAAGACCAGGCTGGGCAACATAGCAAGACCCTGTCTCTACAAAAACTAGTAATGATAAAATTAGCCGGATGTGCTGGAATGCACCTGTGGTCCCAGCTACTCATGAGGCTGAGGTGGGAGGCTTGCTTGAGCCCAAGAATTCGAGGATTCAGTGAGCTGAGATCTTGCCACTGCACTGCAGCCTGGCAACAGAGTGAGACACTGTCTCTCAAAAAAAAAAGTAAAAGACTTCAAGGCTTAGGGGGGCTCAATAGCTAGGGGCTGGTATCACCTGGAGATGTCTTAACCCCATGTCTGGGGGATTCTAGCTGTTGCTGGGACTTTACCTGGGACTGGCAGCCAGAACACCTACATGCACCCTTTCCACATGGGCTGGGCTTGCTCCTAGCATGGGAGACAGGAATTAGGAGCTGCTGATTTTTTTAGGCCTGGGCCTGAAAGTAGCACCACATCACTTGTATGCTATCAATCAAGCAGTAACAGAGCCCAGATTTAAGAGGAGGGGTTATTTTGACAGGAGGCATGTCAAAGAATTTGGGGACCACGTTTTAAAACCACCACAAGTGCCATTGGCATGGTTTCCTGGAATCAGATTTGCCTCCCTCTTGGCTTTGTCTAATGCCTGGCTCTGCTTTATACAGCAGCCCAGTCTTTACTGGACTAGGGCACTGGGAATGTTCCTGTCAGGGATCAGTAACCTCAGGGCTTCTGCAGTGTCGGTATTCTCTCTTGTGTTCACTTGCCACTTCTACTTAAGAGAGTTCATCATTCCCTCCCAGAGAAGAGCTCAGCAGTCCACTTGGTGCTTCCTTAGAAATTAGTTTGGGGGCAGACAGGCGTGGCTTCCGTAGATTCTTAGATGTGCTTTCTGGAATTGAAAAGGCAACTCAATTTATGCTGTGACCCTCACTACCTTTCACTTACCCTGACAAGCTGTAGGGACCTGGAAAATCTCTATAGATGGTGGCCTAGATATAGCCCCAGTTGGGGGCTGAGGCTGCCCTGGACCCTGTTGGGGGCTCACAACTGTTTGAGATGCTTGCTTTGGGAGCAAGAAAGCCAAGTTGTGAGTATCACCCTGTCCTTTGGCTTTTTCTCAGGACTTTTCTGGAGCAGGATGTCTATGTCTTGTTACTGGGCAAGTTTCTGCTCTAGGCTGGGGAACAAACTCTTGGACTTGCTGACTCAGGCACCCTTCCTCCTTTTTCTCCTCCACGCTCAGAGTATGGCTTTAGGGTAGCGCAGTGAGAATGCCATCCCCAGAATTGAGGCAGTCACTGAGTGGCAGGAGGATGGTGATGCCGCCAAGCCAACAGGGCCCTTAGTTGAGAAGCTCGAGAATGCTGAATGGCCGGCCCCCTTCCAGGCGGTTTCATTTGAAGCAGGCTAGACATTGCTTAGTAGGGATGGAAGCATTTTGGACACTGAGCCCTGTATAACCTTCACCTGCAGACAGGCTCACTTCATGGCACTTATAACCCATCCTGGTACCTCTCAGGCTGTTTCTAGGACTACTAGGACTTTTTCTCAACTAGCTCCAGCTTGGTCCCTTCTTGTTACTAACACTTGTAGTAGCCCTTTGACCAGAAAAAGCAGAGCAACTTAGAGCATGCCAAGTTCATCAAGGACTAAAGACAGCCTTCCCTCCAAAAAAGTTCCTTGGGGCACCTGACAATATATGGGGCATTCCTTAGCACAAATACTTCTTGTGTTACTGAAGAGGGGCCTGTGTCACTAGCCCGGGGATTGGAGGGTGTTCCTATGAGACAGTACCAGAGGGAATATTATGCACTTTAACTCTCACTTTCTATGTGCATGTGCACACATACACATGATGCTTTTTCTTTTCTTTTTTCTTTTTTCTTTTTTTTTTAAATTTTTGAGACAGGATCTCACTTTGTTGCCCAGGCTAGAGTGCAGTGGTGCAACCATGGCTCACTGCAGCCTTGACCTCCTGGGCTCAAGGATCCTCCTGCCTCAGCCTCTTGAGTAGCTGGGACCACAGGGGCATGCCATCACACCCAGCTAATTAAACAATTTTTTTTTTTGTAGAGATGAAGTTTTACCATGTTGGCTAGGCTGGTCTCCAACTCCTGGGCTCAAGTGATCTTCCCACCTTGGCCTCTCAAAGTGTTGGAATTAGAGGCATGAACCACCATGCCTGGCCCACAATACTTTTTCTTTAAATTTATTTCTCTTTCCATACCTTAGCTCATATTCTTTCCATCCTAATTATGTGTCTTACATATTTGCGTGTGTGTGTGCATTTATGGTGTTCTGTTTCTTTTAAATGTCCTTTGCATTCTCCCCTGCTTTCTTGTATCTGTTCGTCTTACTTCATCTCTCCTTAAAATGTTGATTTTGGCCAGTCGCATGCTGCAGTGTTGGCATCCATGCCTGTGTTGAGCGGCAGAACTGGTTGCCTGCTGACAAGGCCATGGCACAAATGCCCAGTTCTACAGTGTCTGCCTCCCAGGGGCATACTCTGGGGTTGTAGAATAACAGAGAGATGATAAGAGCAGTCTTGGGTGTCTGATGGCTGCTTTGTATTTACTTTTAAAAATTATTTATTTTACCTTTATGGAATGATTTATAGTGTTCACACACTGTTAGAGATTTGCGTCATCTTAGCCACACAGCTGGTATGTGAGGACACTCAGAGTAAGTGTTGTCTGTGTTTATAGTTAAAGAACCTGAGGCATAGAGAACTTAGAGGGCTTGTGCATGAGCACACCCAGAAAGTGATGGGACCAGGATCCAGCCAGTGTGTAGCTTTCGTGCCTAGTGGGAGAGGGCTTCGGGGGCTGACGGGGATACTGGGCTGCACCGAGTGCTTCGTGTACCTTTCTCTGTTGTTCTTCAGCTCATACACCACAAAGAGAGAGGTGGGGAAGTCTGCAGATAATGTCGTGAGTAGGCATACAAGAGGCCTAGGTTTTTAACTATTTACATTTTCATTTTCATTCATTTAGTCATTCAACACAAATAATAATTCCTTTTAAGTTCTAGGCACTTTGCAGGGGATATCAAGATTAACAAGATACTGTTACCACCTTCAGGTGGGCTCACTCATAGTCTAGTAAGGGAGAGGAAACAGTCTGGTGCAATGCAGTGTTATACATGCCATCACAGACGTTTCCCTAGTGGAGGCCTCTGCGTAGGCCATCTCTGCCTGAAAGGGGGTAGGGTGTGAAAAAGCTGAGAGTTTGATGTGCCTAAGGGTGGGATACAGGATTGATGTGGAGGGAAAACAATGTGGGATGATGAAGGGGAAAATAGGCAGGGACCAGCTCATGGGGGGCCTTGTCAACAATGCCAGTGAATTTGCATTTTATTCTGTAGATATGAGGAGTTTCAAGCATGATCAGTTTTTCATTTTGGGAAAATGTCAGAAGATGAGGGGATGGACCAAAACTGATTTAAGACTGAAGGCAGAAAGAGGAGTTAAGAGACCAAAGAAGTAGCAGTAGCAGCAGGGATGGGGAGGAGGGGGACACACTTGAGAGATGTTAGGAAGTAGAATTGGTAGGACATAGTCATCAAGTAGATCAGTGTGTTTGGGGAGAGGGCTGGATCCAGATGCTTGAAGCAGGAGGGGAACAAACTCTGACCTTTTCTCCCCCCTCTGGAATCAGTTCCTCTAGAGCGTTAAGTGTAGCTAGAGAAGTCCAAGCGCTGGAACGTTCCAGTGTTTTGGGGTCTGGATGAGGAAGAACTAGCTAAGGAGACCGACTGAGAAGAGCATTTAGTGAGAAAAGAAGAAAACCATGACGAGTGACGTCCTGAGACACTCAAGAAACAGGGAGTGATCAACTGAAGCATAAAGCAGCATAGGGACGAGACTGTGAGAGCAGACGTCCAGCACAGGCACATGGGAAAGCGGGTGCTAGTGTAAGTCCCGCCCTTTTAGACGGGCATTGGGTCCCCACCTCTTTGTTGCCTTCTCAAGGATGTTATTCCTGCATTTGTGCCCTCTGTGTCTGCATTGACAACCTTTCCCTCTCTACTGGATCATTCCAGTTACAGTCACAAGGTTGGCATGGTGGTACATGCCTGCAGTCCCAGCACTTTGGGAGGCCAAGGCAGGAGGATCACTGGAGGCCAGGACTTCAAGACCTATCTGGGCAAGATAGTGAGACCCCCATCTGTGAAAAAAAAAAAAAAAATTAGCTGGATCTGGTGGTATGAGCCTGTAGTCCCAGCTATTCGTGAGGCTAAGGTGGGAAGATGGCTTGATCCCAGGATTTTTGGGTTACAGTGAGCTCTGTACTCCAGCCTGAGCGACAGAGCAAGACCCTGTGAGAGAGAGAGGAAGGAGAGGAAGAGAAGAAAGAAACGAAAAGAAAAGAAAAGAAAAAGAAAGAAAGAGAGGGAGGGAGGGAGGAAAGAAAGAAAGAGAGAGAGAAAGAAAGAAAAGAAGAAAGAGAGAGAGAAAGAAAGAAAGAGAGAGAGAAAGATGTTTCCATTATGCCATATTCTTCTCCAGCTACCATCCCATTTCTTTGTTCCTTTTTTAGGAAAACTCTAAGAGTTGTCTGAACTCTGTCTCCACTGCTTCTCCTCCCTTTTCTTGAATTTTTCCAGTCGTGCTTCCCTTCCTACCTCTCTACCAAAACCTCTCTCCGTCAGGTCACAGTGACCTCCATATTTCAGATCATTTCTCAGTCCTTCTCTTACTCAGTTGCTGGCAGGTTTGACTCAGTTGATCACTCCCTGTGTCCTGAGCATCTCAGGACATCACTCTTCATGGTTTTCTTCTTTTCTCACTAAATCCTCTTCTCAATCGGTTTCCTTGGCTAGTTCTTCTTCCTTGTCCAGACCCCAAAACACTGGAACGTCCCAGCACTTGGACTTATCTAGCTACACTTAGACGCTGTAGAGGATCTCATTTGGCCACATGGTTTTAAATATTTCTATATACCACTAATGACTCCCATATTGAAATTTATAACCCAGACTCTATTCTGCCAGTGCTCAGGCCAAATATCCTGATGCTGTCCTAGACTTCCCTTTTGTGTCTCTCACTGCTCATCTAACCCATCAGCAAATCGCATTGGCCCAGCCCTCAAAGTAGATCCGTCTCTACCACTACCCTTCTGATCCAAGTCATCATAATAATCGCTTGTCTGGATTGCTGCAGTGGCCTTCTAAATAGTCTCCTTGTTGACACCTTTGTACCCCTGCCTGTCGTCCTCTGATGTGAAGTCAGATTCTGACACTGTCCTGCTCACACCCGTTAGAGCTTCCTTCTTTTTGAGAGTGTAAGCCCAAGTCTTATCAGTGGCCTGTGGGGCCTTCCATGATGTGGCTTCTGGTGTCTCTCAGGCTCATCTCCAGCCCACACTTCGTTGTTTCCCTCCACTCTAGCCACACTGGCCTCCTTGTTGCCCCTGGAATACAGTAGGCATGCAGTTATCTTTGCCCTACTGCACTTTCTGTCTGGAACATTCCTCCCCTGGATAGACACATTGCTCACTTCCTTCGGGTTGTGTTCATGTGTCCCCTGGCAAGAGGGGCTTCCCTGACCTCCCTATGTAAAACAGCAACTCATCCCCACTGCTCATCTCTGATCCCTTTCCCTTTCTTTTTTCTTCTTTATTGGCCCCCAAACCATCTCACAGAGTTGATTTGTTATCTGCTCACTCTAAACAAATAAGGCAACTTGATGTGCCTCTACCAGAATATAACCTATAGAAAAAGAGACTTTGTCTGTTTTTAGTCTCTGCTGATCCTTTTTTTTTTCCTTTGAGAAAAAAAAAAAAGCAGGGTCTCACTCTGTTGCCCAGGCTGGAGTGCAGTGGTATGATCGTGGCTTGCTGCAGCCTTGACCTCCCAGGCTCAAGCAGTCCTCCCACCTCAGCCTAAAATAATGCCTGGAATAGACTTGGTGCTCAATATATCTGGTTGAATGGATGGAGAGCCAAAATGTATCTCCGGCCTGGTGGGGTTGCACACTGTGGTCTTGGTGATAGGTGGCTTCCTTTGTTCAGATGCAGAGAAGGCTAGCAAGGAGCTGGCCTAGGAACCAGGAAGAAGTGAAGCTAGAGACGGTCAGTGGCTTTGCTCCCATGGTGGCATCTGAAGGCAGGCCCTGCCCTTCTCTTGGCCGTGGTCTCCTCTTGTCCAACAGGGGAGAATGATCTTACTTTCCCTCCCAGTCTCAGTTTGAGGAGCTAGGAAACAACTAGACAGAGAGGAGCTGAAGCCCAGGAATGAGCACTTTCTCCCATCCATGTCAGGGGATGCCACCTGCTGTGCAAACTTCGTCACGAGGATCTAGGTATCCTGACACCTGGCTCCCATTGTGTCCCTCCTGAAGCCTCCCTAGTGTTCCCTCTCTAGGTGAGACTCTCCTGACCCTCCTTCAGCCTGGGAGTAAAGACTGATGGAAGCTGATTCTTAGGGTGGCTGAACTAGCTCCACTTCCAGGGAGTGCCCCCATAAGAGCAAAAGAGCCTGTAGTGGTGAGAGAGAGATCCAATCCATACATCATGGAAGCTTAGCTGGCCTGTGGGGAAGGAAGGCCAGGGCAGTGGCTCTGCACTGGGATGGGATGGGCCAATGATACACAGGTGTGGCCTTTCCCACCTGCATCTTTTTACTACTGCCGTGGAGCAAATCACCCCAAAACTTAGTGGCTTAACACAGTTGATTGTTTCTCACATTTCTGTAGGATTTCTGGTGGTTCCTCCGCTGGTTTCCCCTGGGCACACTCATGTAGCTGTGTCCAGCTGGGTCTGGGTCCAAGGTGGCCTCATTCATGAGTCAGGCAGTTGTAGGCTGGCTATTGACAGAGGTGCCTTGGTCACATTCCATGGGACCTCTTGTCCTCTAAAAGACTAGGCTGGCTTCCTTATGTGACGGTGTCAGGGCAGCATTCCAGGTGGGTAAAGGGAGAAACTACAAGGCCTCTTGAGGCCTCAAGTTTAGAATTTGAACAATTTCAATTTCCACCGCCACATTTGTATTATACTCAAAGCAAATCACCAAGATCAACCAAGATTCGAGTGACAGAGCAATAGACTCCACCTTTCCATAGCCTGAGCTGCCGAGAATTCATGGCCATATTTGATTTACTCCCCGCCCCCGCGCCCCCCCCACCCTCCTTCCCCGACAACGTTCAGGATCCATTGACAGTGGCAAACTGACCAAATTTCCCAGGTGATTACGCTGAAGAGTCAGTCCCTTGTGAATATTAGTAATTATCAAGCTAAGATGGAACACTCTGTGTTAGGCCCCAAGCTCAACGCTCGACAGGTACTATCTGTTTCTCACAGGGATTCTCTGAGATATGTGATCTTTCCTTTTTTTTTTTTTTGAGACTCTTGTTTTCACTCTTGTTGCCCAGGCTGGAGTGCAATGGCGTGATCTTGGCTCACTGCAACCTCCGCCTCCTGGGTTCAAGCAATTCTCCTGCCTCAGCCTCCCGAGTCACTGGGATTACAGGTGCCTGCCACTATGCCCAGCTAATTTTTGTTATTTTTAGTAGAGACAGGGTTTCGCCATGTTGGCCAGGCTAGTCTTGAACTCCTGACCTCAGGTGATCCACCTGTCTCAGCCTCCCAAAGTACTGGGATTATAGGCGTGAGCCACTGCACCTGGCCGAGATAGGTGATCTTCCAACACCCATTTTATAGTTAAGGAAACTGAGGCTTAGGGAGAGAAGATTACTTGCTCAAAGTCATGAAGCTTATAAGTGGCTACCCTGAAACTTGAACCCCAAGGCTGTGATGTTCTTACCCTCTGTTGAGACTGACTGGCTAGCCATAACCTGATTTAAAAAAAAACAAAACAAAACTGTACTAATGATAATGAGCATTTCATATCCATGGTCTCATTGGCTCAATATGACAACCCTGTGATGTAAAATGCGGAACAGTTTTGAAGGAATGAAACTGGATGTTCAGAGTGTGAGTCCATTGCTAATAAGAGGTAGAATCAGAAACATGCAGACAGATAACAGAGAATTCTACCCTCAAGTGAGAATGTCACCCGAGGAGGGCAGGGCCTTATCTTTATTGTTTACCAGACCTTGGAGTGAGTGACTGGTGCCTTCTCTGATACGGGGCTTCAAGTCAGCACAGTCAGGCTCCTCTGTGGTACAGTGCACTGGGCCTGGCCTGTGTAGGGAGGCTGGGGCAAGGGTAGCACGTGAAGCCGTGGGTCCCAGGTCAACAGTGACACCAAAGACAGGACCTTCAGAGGAAAGGGCCAGTCTACTCTCTATTTTATGCTGCATGAGAGGGGAGAAATGAAACCTCAGTTCAAGCAGGGTAGACATTGAGAGAAAGTTCTTAACCTGTGAGGATTTATTCGTGCTGGAACCACTAAGGGAAGTTATAGAATCATTCTTTCTGAAAGCATGCTGGGATCAGATGGACCAGAGGCCCTGAATCATTTTCCTATCCCAAGGAGCCATGCCCCACACTACCATAAGTAACAGTGGTTCCATGGACTGGTGAATTCTCTCCTGGGCCACTGGGGAGACACAGCCCTAGGGAACTACGTATCAAAGTGCCTGAGCTGGTGAGGCATGTATAGTTTAAAAAGGCTTCCCAAGAGATTGTGAGTCTCATTTGGTGCCTGCCATCTCCCAATAGAATATAAGCTTCATGAGGACATGAATTTATGTCTGTTTTGTTTATTCTTGTATCTAGCACCTAGAACAGGCCTAGCACAGAGTAGGTGCTCACTAAGTATTTGTCAAATTAATAAACAAATGAAATTGTCCTCTGTCAAATGCATCTTCAGTTGAGAACTAAAACAAGAGTCCTTTGTGTAGCACAGACACTCATTCACTTAGGGGCTAGACTGATGACCTTTTGTATTTATGGTTCTATAAAATAAGAAAGACCTAAGGCCTCCATGAGCTGTGAGGAAGTTGGGATCTCCCCCCGCCTCAAGCCTGGCGCCTTGCCCTGCCGCTCCCTACCCCAGGGAGTGCCGAGGCTTACTCTGTTCACACCTCCTCACTGAGCAGAGCCTCTTTGGTCATCGGCTTGGCTGGGCACTGAATTTCTCTCATCTGTGGCCATATACACATGGGATGGCTCTTGTTTGACTTGCCCTTTGAAAAACAACTTAAGCATGTTGAGGTTTCCTGTTGATTGGGGGCAGCCAGAGGCCTGTGACCCAGCAGGGAATTGTCAGCCAATCCCTGACTCACCCAAGCTCCAGTTTTCTGTGTGTGAGCGAGCAGTGACAGCAGCCTGGCTCAGGGGCAGCTGGCTGCCTTCCTGTGGATGGCATGGCATTCCGGAGCCTGAGAGGCTGGGCAGCCCAGAGCTGAGGGCCACGGCCTTAGGGTCAGGTAGGCCTTGTACTGTGCAGTGTTGGCAAATCCTGCTGTTTTTGAACTGAAACTATTTGGAAAGAATTCTGAAAGTTGACAGTGGTTACTCTAGTAGACAACTAGAAAAGTGTGCCCAAGAGGAAGTATGCTCATGGTTCTCTTCAATAAGCTCACCTTTCCCTTCCTTTTGCTGTTCATCATTCACCGAGCACCTTCCAGACACTATCTGTTTGTCTCTGGGCCTAGAAGAAACCATGGTCTAGTAGGGAAGACCAAGAAGTCCCTTGATACTTACAAGTGCTGTGGCAGGGGTGTGCCAAGTGCTGTAGGGATTTCTCTTGAGCTGCCTCAGGGCCCTGGCAGTTCAGAAAGTGGCAGAGCACTGCTTCCTCTTCAGAGAGGCAGCCTAGTATAGTGGAAGTTCATGTCCTGGTTTCACTTACCAGCTGAGTGACCTCGGATGCGATATTAAACCTTTCCGTGCCTTAGTGTTTTTTATTTGTAAAATGAAGATAATAAACATGATAATAACCTCATAGAATTTTCAGGAAGATTAAATGAGTTAACATATGTAAAAGCATTTATTCAGAATTGTTCCTTGTATTTGCCAAGATCTGCATATAGATTTGGAGCTGGGACATGGTAGATGCTTACTGGATGTGATGCCACTGCTGGAGGGTGGGGCTGCCTAAGGAGTTGGCCTCCCCACTCCATTGGCTTCCTCAATGACAGAGTGGAAAAGACTCTTTCCTGAGGGGCCCTTCTGACCTTTCTGAGGCCCTCAGGGATTCTAATTCTGGTCAGAACCCAGCATGAAGAAGCGAGATGTTACGTCTAGTAGCAGAAGTCCCAGGGGAGACAGAGGCTTGTTAAGGGGAAAGATCAAAGGGTTTGAGTGTATGTGGGGGCTACTTCAGGGAGTGGTGATGAAGAACCACCTTGCACCAGTTCACAAGAGCTGATTAGTGGCATCTGTTCTCAACTCCACAGCCAATGACATCACATTGGTAGCTCAGCCATAGTTGGAATATTTATACTACCAAAATTGGCAAGTGCTACCAATCTGCTGTTGCCCCTAGAGAGCCGGTTGTTCAGACTTGTTTGGTTTTGGGTTTTTTGGTCCCTTTTTCCCTCTTTTTGCCATACACAGAGTCTCACTATGTTGCCCAGGCTGGTCTTGAACTGCTGGGCTCAAGTGATCCTCTTGCCTCTGCCTCTCTAAGTGCTGGGATTACAGGCATGAGCCACACCTTCTGAGAACTGGTTGTTAAGCATGTGGCAGCACACCACTGGGCTTTCTGTCCTCTTGTTGGCAGATGTAGACTCTTGGGATGCTCTCGCTTGGCACAGAACAGGTGTCTGTTTCAGACGTTGCTCAGGGTGCCTGGGGATGGTTTGGGCAGAGAGACCTGTTGAGTTTGGCCTGCTGTGATTAAGGAGCTATTGCTCTCCTTGAAGACAGCCTTCAAGGTATATTACTTGAATAGAGTACTCTTTGAGAGTCCTCCAGGAAAAAGATGCTGAGTTCTGTAAGAATAAAACAGGATGCCACTGGTTGGTCAGCCACTCACTGCCATTTTCTTTTCTTTTCCTTTGTTTTGTTTTGCCCCCAGGTCTCAGTCAGTCTCTCCACCTCCAGTTCTCTCCCCACCAAGGAGTCCCATCTACCCGCTCAGTGATAGTGAAACCTCAGCCTGCAGGTACCCCAGCCACTCCAGCTCCCAAGTGCTCCTCAAGGACCGGCACCCCCCAGCTCCTTCACCCCAGAATCCTCAAGATCCCTCCCCAGATACTTCCCCAGCCACCTGTCCCTTCAAGACCACTAGCTTCGGTTATTTGGACAGAAGCCCTTCGGCGTGCAAGAGAGAAGCCCAGAAGGAGAATGTCCAAGGCGCAGCCCAGGATGTAGCAGGGGTAGCTGCCTGCCTCCCCCTTGCCCAGAGCACGCCATTCCCGGGGCCAGCGGCTGGCCCCCGGGGCGTCTTGCTGACCCGTACCGGTACCCGCGCTCACAGCCTGGGCATCCGGGAGAAGATCTCAGCATGGGAAGGTCGCCGAGAGGCGTCGCCCAGGATGAGCATGTGTGGAGAGAAGCGGGAGGGCTCTGGGAGCGAGTGGGCGGCCAGTGAGGGCTGCCCCAGCCTGGGCTGTCCCAGCGTAGTGCCGTCCCCCTGCAGCTCAGAAAAGACCTTTGATTTCAAGGGCCTCCGGAGGATGAGCAGGACCTTCTCCGAGTGTTCCTACCCAGAGACTGAGGAGGAGGGAGAGGCGCTCCCTGTCCGGGACTCTTTCTACCGGCTGGAGAAACGGCTGGGCCGGAGTGAGCCCAGCGCCTTCCTCAGGGGGCATGGCAGCAGGAAGGAGAGCTCAGCAGTGCTGAGCCGGATCCAGAAAATTGAACAGGCCCTGAAGGAGCAGCCAGGCCGGGGGCTCCCCCAGCTCCCCAGCAGCTGCTACAGTGTGGACCGGGGGAAAAGGAAGACTGGAACCTTGGGCGCTTTGGAGGAGCTGGCAGGGGGCGCGAGTGTGAGCGCTGGCAGCCGGGCAGTCGGAGTGGCTGGAGTTGGGGGGGAGGCGGGCCCACCCCCAGAGAGGGAAGGCAGTGGTTCCACTAAGCCCGGGACCCCTGGAAATAGCCCGAGCTCCCAGCAGCTGCCATCGAAGAGTTCCCCCGATCCTGCTGTGAACCCTGTCCCCAAACCCAAGCGCACCTTTGAATACGAGGCTGACAAGAACCCCAAGAGTAAGCCCAGCAATGGTCTACCTCCTTCACCCACACCTGCTGCTCCACCCCCTTTGCCCTCCACCCCAGCCCCGCCAGTCACCCGGAGACCCAAGAAGGACATGCGTGGTCACCGCAAGTCCCAGAGCAGGTAACGCATGCCCCTCCGGTGTGTTGTAGCTGAATACCGTGGTTTTCTTTTAAATGGACAGTGCAAACACAGATTGTAGGATGGGTCACAGTCAGTAGTGCTTTGTAAGCTCTGAAATACTGAATAATTGTTAGGTGGTAGTTGTGGTAGTGAAAAATGAGATTGTTCTACTCTTACAAGATACTTGGACATGAGTGGGAATGCTTACAGGATACTTGGGACCTGAGTGCTGGTCACTGAAGGTATTGTCTGGGTTTGGCCTTTGGGGTAGAGCTGGGCTGTGTCCCGCACCTGTTGGAGCTTCTTCAGTCTTCCATTGGGAGTAGGTAAAGCAGGCAGTCCTTTGCGGACTAGTAGGATCTTAGCCTCCTTACCACCGGAAGTACCAGCATTAGAAATTAATTTCTTTGAATGAAGCATTATCTGAATACTGCATTTTATCATTAACATGGTAGTGTCTGCAAATTTAACACAATTCCCTCTCTTCTGAGGGCCTCCTGGCCATACACGAACCCTGGGCCTATATCAAGAGGGGATTATTGGGGAGATTGGTGAAAAAAGGAGTAAAACAGGAATGAGCCTGTTCCGAGGCTCACGTTGGTTTCCTGGTCAGTCTCAGGATTTCTAACCCCAGATTACTAAGGGCAGTCTCCCCAGTAACTTGGAGCTGGAGCTATTGGAATTGGTGAAAGCTGGCAGGCATCTTGTTCTCTGAATCAGGGTAGGCTGGGAGTGAGCTTCCTTCGGAATACTCATCTGCGTACACCTTACTGCCTTTCTTATCTAACCCCACAACAAATGGGTATTCAGGTTTGTTTCACTTCCAGGGATTCTTTAGTCTGTCCCCACACTTCAGGCTTCATCTAACATATCCCATCTCATACATAAACTTTCCTGCCATGTGCAGAAAGGAAGAAATTTCAAAGATTCAGACCCCTGAGTCGGAACAGCCCATGGCTAAGGGTAATCCCATGTTTGAGTCCACCCCAGAATGCTCACTGGCTCTTTAATTCTTAAACGGCCTGCCAAGAGTGTTTGCTTTGTCCTTATTCATCCACTTCTATAAACATTCATCTAGAGCCTGCTGTGCACCAAGATTGTGCTGGTCAAGAGGACGCAGAGGCAAATAGGACATGGTTCTTCCATTCAAGGACTTCGTGGTCTGGTGCACAGATAAATCATAGATAATGTCATACGTGCCGTGACTCATGGCAGTGCAGGAGGCTGCAGAGACCCAGAGAAGGGGCATCTGAGTTAGATGGGGGAGAGAAGGGAGGCTCCTCATAGAGGGAGTTGCTGAGCTAAATTTAGAAGAGCCAAAAGCAGTTGACTAGGTGACCAAAGGGAGTGGGGGGAGAGTTCATCAGCCTGAAGGTTTTACACATATTCTACCCCACACTGCATTTATATATAATATATACACACATATACCATATATAGAGGAGTCCCTTCATGTAAGAATTAATTAGCAAACTTAAATCTGTGCTCTTGGAAAAAGAGAAACAGTTCCAAAAGTGCAGTCTGTTCTGTATGCCGTTTCACGCAGTGAACATGTTCCATGAGGAGTAGAGATGGTAAGTAAGTGTGATTCTCATATTTAATATACTTTTTTATTAAAAAAATGCAGTCCAGGTGAGGTGGCTCACACCTGTAATCCCAGCACTTTGGGAGGCTAAAGTGGGAGGATCGTTTAAGACCAGGAATTCGAGACAGCCTGGGCAACATAATGAGAACCCATCTCTACAAAAAATTAGCTGGAGTGTTGGCATGTGCCTGTAGTACCAGCTACTTGGGAGGCTGAGGAGGGAGGATAGCTTGAGCCCAGGAGGTTGAGGGTATAGCGAGTATGATCACACCACTGCACTCTAGCCTGGGCAACAGCGCAAGACCTTGTCTCAAAGAAATGTGTGTGTGTGTGTGTGTGTATGTGTGTGTAAAATGCAAGCCAAGCCAAGTGTTTCTTCTGGCATTCAGCCAAAAAAAAAAAAAAAAAAAACCAACCTGGGGAGACACTATTAGTTTTAATGAGAGACAGCATGTTGGTCCTCAGTGTGACACCTTCCTGGGGGATTTTCAAGGATAATTTGATTGAACATGATTTGTGTCTATTTACTGACTTGAGGGCTACCTGCATACGATGCTGAGTCTACTGTATATGCCAAAGAAAACTTGCTCTCACACTAACTCTGGTCCTGGGCCAACATTTGTGAACCACTGTGCTCAGCCACTGGATGTTTAACTAGTTGAGAATCTGGGCCAAAGACAGAAATGTGGGAGTCATCAAGATAGAGATGGTAGATATGGCAATGGCCCATGGATATTTGGTCCCTAGAAAGTGCAGAGTGAGAAAGAGTTTTTAAGACAGAACTCTGAGAGACCCGGACACTTAAAAGGCAAATGGAAAAGGAGGACCCCTAACAAGAGTCTGAAAAGTAGTGGCCAGAGAGTTAGTTGAAAGCCAGGAGGGAATGTGTCACAGAGGCACAGGGAGGAGATGCCAATATAAAGAGTGTTCGGTTGTGTTGAGTGCTTAGGGCAGGGGCAGGCAAGCTAAGAACAAGCTGTAGCCTTCAGGACACTTTTAGCCCTTTACCTACACCCTAGGACTCTCAGGAGAAGCTGTTAGTAAACAAGAGAAAAAGGGCTCTATTGGCTGAAAGGTCTGATGGTGCCCCAAAGAAGAGGGAGGTGTTCATGGGTGGGAGGAGGGATCCAGTCAGTGCCTTTCTTTCTCTCCCTCCCCAGGAGCCTGCGGGGACTTGCCTTGGAGAGGGAGAGGATGCAGTTGGGGTCTCAGATGAGGGACGTACCTCTCCCATGAAGGAGAGGGGCAGAGAGTGCTGTAGGCTCAGGGTGTCTTAGGAGACAATAAGCTGTGGTCTTGAAATTGTACAGTAGAGAGGAAGGTTGTCCAAGGGATGGAAAGGAGCAAGCTAGCTGAAGGGAAGCTTGGTCTTGGAAGCAGCTTCTGGCTGCAAATTGTCCTCCCAGCTCCACCTTGGCAGTGGTCTTATTTGTTTTAAGGGCTCAGCCCTTCCTGCTTCAACAAACCACCCAGCAACAACTGTTTTTCCAACCCCCTGACAGCCCTGAGTGGGACCCTCCCAGTGTTGAACCTTCCTACCTGCTTAGTGCAGTGGCAGGAGTCCCCAGCTAGGATGCAGATGAGGACGTGAGACCCCAGAGGCAGACCAGGCACTCAATTCCAGTGGAATCACAGACACTTCTCAAGGAGGATATTCTCTAGGGCTTGAGGCCAAAATTAGAGTTAAGAGCTCAGGCCCTGGAGTGAGACGTCGCCTGGGAGAATCATGCCTCTGTCACTTCCATCTTCTCTTTCACAAAATGTCACAATACTGGTGACACTGTTGTGAAGATTAATGAGATAACACATGTAAAGGTGCATTTGATGCAGCACCTGGAACAGCATGCTTTTAAGCTGGGGTAGTTGTTGTTACCTAATAGCAGTATTATTCGGGATAAGGCACATTGCAGGCACCCAGGCTGAGGTCTTTCAGATCATCTGTCTCTTCATTTGGATGGTAAGTTTGGACCCACCTTGATGCTGTTTCAGAAGCTGGCTTTATGAGGAGGGCCTATGGTCTTTGCTGTTGCCATGGACATTGCCCAGCAAGGCAGCAGAGATCTGATTCAGCAGGAATGACTCTTGCTTTTGTTATCCACAGAAAATCCTTTGAGTTTGAGGATGCATCCAGTCTCCAGTCCCTGTACCCCTCTTCTCCCACTGAGAATGGTACTGAGAACCAACCCAAGTTTGGATCCAAAAGCACTTTAGAAGAAAATGCCTATGAAGATATTGTGGGTAAGCAATGGCAGAGGTGGCGGCTGGGTCATCTCAGGGGACTGCAGAAGAAAAGGAACAGGAGGAGACACCTAGATTGACCTCCTTCACTGTGGGCAGGCATGGTCCCACCTTCTGGAACCCCTCCTGGAATGGGACATCAGGGGAAGCACCTTAGCAAAGATAGAGCGGCTCTGTGATTAAAAGCTTGGCTCTTGAATGAACTGAAATCCAAAGGACCTTTGGGGACATGAGAAGGAGAAAACGACATCATTCCTTTCCTTTATTTTTGGAAGGCTTTGAAGTCCAGCAGGCCCTCTTCCTTAGCTGTGTGCCCTTAAGGCAAATCACTTAACTTTTGTGAAGACTCTGTTTTTCTCTTATAAAATGATGATGTGACTATATTAACAACAACAATAATAGTAATAATATTTTGAGCCGGGCATGGTGGCTCATGTCTGTAATCCCAGCACTTTGGGAGGCTGAGGCTGGTGAATCACCTAAGGTCAGGAGTTCGAGACCAGCCTCCATCACTACTAAAATACAAAAAATTAGCTGAGGATGGTGGCAGGCACCTGTAATCCCAGCTACTAGGGAGGCTGAGGCAGGAGAATCGCTTGAACCCAGGAGGCGGAGGTTTCAGTGAGCTGAGATCGCGCCATTGCACTCCAGCCTGGGCAACATGAGTGAAGCTCCATCTCAAAAAAAAAAAAAAAGTAACAATACTTCATAAGGTTATTGTTAGAATTAAATAAGATGGAGTGTCTGGTACAGGCCTGCTACCTGGTCAGAGATGGCCATCCTCTTTCTGTGTTCTTACGTGGCGGAAGGGGCGGAGGGAGTTCTCTGGGGTCTCTTTTAAAAGGGCCGTAATTGGTGAAGGCCCTGCACTCATGACCTAATTACCTCCCAGAGGCCTCACCTGTAAATACCAGCACACTGGGGATTAGGTTTCAACATAGGAATTTTGGGGGACAGAAACATTCAGTCTATTGTACAAGCTAACACGTTTCATTGCCCCAGTTTCATGGGTGCTGGCAGAAGACACGAGACCTCTGGGTCACAAAGGACTTTATTACTCATGGCACAGCTAGCAGCATGAGCTTCGTGTTCACACGGATTTCCCCTTGTGCCTAAGTCCCATGGGGCGATGTGGAGAAGGCCCAGGTGGAAGCTGCACACGCTGCGGGTCCATGTTGCAGCTGGGGAGCCCAAGTGTAGGAAACCCCAGTCTTTTCAGAGACTGCTGGCAAACCTGCCTAACCTTTGTCCTTGGAGGAGACATTATCTTTATCACTCTGGTCAGGAAACAAATCTGCCTCTGCCCTGAAGGGAGACACTATCTCTGTCTTCCAAGGCTGTTTGCTGTATAAATACCCTTTAAAATACAGTCTGGAACTATCAGTTCCTCTTGTTCAGAAGAAGGGCAGAAATGCAAGACTCCATTGAGATTTGTCTTCCAGCAGGTGGGAAGACATGGTATTGGCAAACTTGTGTTCACGGATCAGATGAAAGATAGGTGCTCTAGGCTGGGTTGCATTTGTTTTGTTTTTTGGCATTCATTTCAATTCTATTAGCATCCTCTTCAGTAAGGGACTTTGATTCTGCTCAAGTGAAGTGTGCGTATCATTGTAGGTCAGTGAGGAGGAGGGAGGCTGTGTGTTGCCTGCTTGCTGGCTCCCTCTCTATGTCCCTGTCTTGCCTCTGTCTTGGGCCTTGATCTGAAGAATGTGGTGTTAGTTAATACAGGAGGGAGAGAAGTGGCCCAGGGTAGAGGGAACCCTCCAGATTCTCAGAAGCCTGGAATATTTCTTTTTCTTTTTTTTTTTTTTTTTTTGAGACGGAGTCTTGCTCTGTCACCCAGGCTGGAGTGCAGTGGTGCAATCTCGGCTTACTGCAAGCTCCGCCTCCCGGGTTCACGCCATTCTTCTGCCTCAGCCTCCCCAGCAGCTGGGACTATAGGTGCCTGCCACCACGCCTGGCTAATTTTTTTGTATTTTTAGTACAGACAGGGTTTCACTGTGTTAGCCAGGATGGTCTCGATCTCCTGGCCTCGTGATCCGCCCGCCTCAGTCTCCCACCGTGCTGGGATTACAGGTGTGAGCCACTGCGCCTGGCCAGCTTAGAAGCCTGGAATCTTATGAAGAGAGGGCCATCTGTTCCCTCATTTGATCTGAGCCATTGGTTTCATAGCCGTTTCCTTACCACTTGCTGGGCCAGCGTTTCTGGGGAGACAGCAGCCATGCCGGGACCTGCAGGGACACTGCTTTCACAGGAACAGAGTGTATAGCATGTAGCCATGCAAAACTGGGTCACAGCAGGAAGACTGTGGGAATGAGGTCCCTAGAACAGCAAAAGAGTTTGGGGAGGGAGGCCCTTTCCCTTACCACTGGGGAAAAGACAGCTTTGTACCTACAGGCCACCCAGAGCAGAGATCAAGAGCTAGGGACATCAGAACAAAAGATCCAGAAGCCAGGTGGGCAGTTAAGGAAGATGCCCCAACTCCAGCCCGTACCCCAGCCACCCAAGAGGCAGCCAATGCTGTTCCTGTATTTCTCACCTCCTTATGCAAGACCAACATCCCAGAGCGGAAGAAAGTCCTCCCGAATGAGTGAGTAGGCAGAGGCCTAGACACACTTGCCCTCCTCTTTCCCTTCTCTCAAACCTGACCTAAGAAGGCCTGGGGAACAGCTGTGTTGCCCAGGACAGTTCTTCCAAAATTCTGCCCCCCAAACATTGCCCCAAAAAATCCTGAACAGAGCCCTGGATGGTGGAACTCTGGACAGAGAGAAATGGTTGAAGCCGTCCCTTTCTCAAATTATTTCAGTTCAGATGATCCAAGAAGGTATCCCCACAGGAAATCCTTGTCAGATAATAGAGAACGGGAGGAACACAGGATTGCCAGCACCCAGCATAGTCAAGGGGCATCAGAAAAACACAGCCCTCTCTGCCCACGGCAGCACCCACACTGGGTGCCCCCGGGGTCCTGGGCAGCAAACTGACACATTGCAGTTTCTGCCAAACTAGAGTGAATGAGAATGTACCCTGCAACAGGAGGTAGGGAGGGGGTGGGGCAACAGAGCTCCCTCCCCACTCATTAGGGAGGACTCTCTTCCACTCTGGGTGTTGCATGAGGAGTTAAAAAAAATATGGGAGCAGCTTGGCTACCTCTTGGGTGGCTGAGTACAGCTAGGGGTCAGCGCTCTGTGGGCAGAAGGTAGAGGTAGCTGCTCACCTGGCTTCTGGATCTTTGGAGCACTTAGAGAACAGGGAAAGAAGAGAGGGGGAGGATGTGGGAGAAAGGGAGGGGAGCGACCCAGGCACCAGTTTGGGAATATACTACATCGGATGTTTAGGTTTTGCTTTGGCCTCGTGGGGTGGTGGGGGTGGTTTCCGGAGTCTGCAGTTAGGACAGTGCCCTATGCATGTTTTCCTTTTTTATGTCCCCATAGCAGCCCAATCTGAATTTCTGGGACCTGACTAGGGAGGCCAGAGGGAAATACAGAGGAAAATATTCTCTTTCTGTTAGATTCTGGTGGGTTTCTTTTTTCTTCCCTGGGAACAGGCCCGAGAGTTCGGAGTTCCCCACAAGGCTTCAGGAGGTGTCTTATTGCTGAACTCAGAATGGCAGTTTCCCATCTTGCCTAGGACTGATCAGTGGCTCGGACTTCCTGGGAGCCATCTCTCTGGTCTTGGCCCAGCCTGTGCTCTGTGGGGTGAAGGATGACTCTGACCCCGCTGGATCAGGCTCCTGCAGGCATGCAGGAATGGAGCTGTTGGGAGGCAGAGAGCCTAGTGCTCATCTCCATCCTGGGTGCTGGTGATTGGACTGGAGTCCTGTCTGTCAGAGGTGGAGGGCCAGTTGGCCCCAAGACAAACATGTCTCTCTGTGAGCATTGGACTCGAATGGGGGTTGTGGGGGGTTTGCTGGCCTCCTGCGTACACTAGGCATGATGCCTGAGGAGCTGGGGTGGGGTACTCCCAAACATGCTGAGGTTTACCTTGCTAACTTGCAGAAAAGGAGTTCGGAAAGAAAGTTACTGCCTTGCTGCTTCCTGGGCTGCTATTTCTCGCCTGTCCCATCTGACATCTGCCCCTGGAAGATGCTGCTATTCTACAAGACCTTATGTTTGCATTCTGAGCCTGACACTTAAAAATGCACCCAAGGAAGCAGCTTGTTAAGGAATTATGTGGAGTGGCCTCGGCGCCTGAGCTGCATTCCTGCAGATTCCCACTCCCATCAGCTAGCCTGGGCTGAGGGAGCGTTTCCAGGAACTTCAGTGGGATGCAAGCTGGGGACCGGGCCAGTCAGCCTGGACTGCAAAGGCTTTTGAGCCTCCACTCTCTCTGGTTGCTTCCCTTATTTGCCCCCAGGCTGGGAAACAGTAAGGAGCAGAGGGCACCCACTGGGATGGAGGTTGCAGTGGGAAACAAAACAGCTAAGAGGTGCAGCCCGGGAAGGTGCCAGGGCTGTTGAGAAATGGTGTCAAGGCTTGGAGGGTGGGCAACAGCCAGCCCCTTGGAGGCCCCAATCCGATCTGTTGCCGGGGAGTTGGGCTCTTAGCCTGGCCCTTTCTGTCCTGTGTGAGAGAGGGAAAAAGACTGAGAACCAGGAGAAACAGCTGGTTGGAACCGGACGTTGTTGGGGAGGGAAGCTGCAGACCCAGGACCCTAGTAATGGGTGTGGTCCAGGAAGCTTAGGACTGTGTTTGGAGAAATTCTCAGTGCCTGTGTGTATACACCCACCCCTTTCCTAACTGGTTTTTCCAGTTAGGTTGGGGCTGGGGGAGTGCTGTATGTGTGGTTAAGACCAAAGGAGTTATGGGGAGGAGTGGGAGGTCGTGGGGAGGAGTGGGAGGTCGTGGGGAGGAGTGGGAGGTCGTGGGGAGGAGTGGGAGGTCGTGGGGAGGAGTGGGAGGTCGTGGGGAGGAGTGGGAGGTCGTGGGGAGGAGTGGGAGCAGGGCCCAGAGGGGCTGGATTCTTCCTTTAAGAGGATTAATGTGACACCTTTGGGCTCTGACAATCCCCTTTTAGAAGAGTGCAAAGCAGAAATTCTTGGTGATGCCTTTTGTCCCTTATTTCATCATCCAAGCTGGGAAAGATTGAGACCTCTCGCTTCTCCAGCTGGGCTTGCTGAGGGCTGGGCCTTCAGGGAAGAGGGTCCACCTCTTCGTCTCTCTCCAAGGGTCATGTGGACTGTCCCGAGAAAGCTGTGTGGGCAGGAATGCAGGTAGAAATTTGCAATCTGCTAGGCTCCCTGTCTCCCATTCATGCCCCTGCTGAATCTCCCGTTCAGCCCTAGCTCCTTCAGCTCTGTCCTCCATAGGACGCTCTGCACACCATTTCCCAGCCTACCGTCTCCTCCAACTCTGAGCCATTGCTTTGATATTTATTTGCTCTCAGCTGGTTCAGTTTAGTGGTCCAGGACTCAGGGTCCACTTGCCTCTGTACATCTCCACCCCCTGGCCCCCTGTCCACCTGGAGAGATGACTGGGAGAATCTATTTGAGACAGCTCCTCCAGGGCAGTCAGGAATGGTCCAGGAAGCTGGGAGATGAGTTAGGGCAGTGAAGGGACCAAGCTGAGGCTGGGGAGGCAGCATGTGGGCTGGGCCAGCCATCTATTTGCTGGAGAACTGATTAGTGGCTTTGTTACATCAGAGAAGACGTTAAACATTGCTGGAGAAGAGAGGCTGGCACAAGGGGCTGGGGAGGAGCAGGCCTTCCTGAAATCGAGTTTCCAGAGACAGGACCTATCTTGAGAACCTGATGTTGCTGGCTGTTTTCCCCTGGGTTGTCAGTGATGTGCACCAGCCTTGTACATCTGTTACTTCCCTGGGCCTCAGTATCCTATGTCTTTTTCTTAGAGCTTTGGATTTTGTATCAATATTCAAAGCTCTTACTGTAGGGAAAAGAAGGAAGGAAGGAGGGAGTGAGGTGAAGGAGGGAAGGATGGAAAAAAAGAGGGCTAGTCTTGGGACTCATGTCACACACTCAGAAGCCATTGGAAGTTTAGAAAGCGCTATCCAAAGCAGTGGTTCTCAGTGGGGGGACAACTTCACTCTTCCCTCCCTCCCTTCCTGCCTCCCTCCCTCTCTCTCCCTCCTTTCTTCCCTCTGCCCATCCCAGGGAGCATCTGGCAGTGTCTGGAGACATTTTTGGCTGTTATAGCTAAGGAGATGCTAATGTCTCCTGGTGGATAGAAGCCAAGGTTGCCACTAAACATCCTAAAAATTGACAGGACAATCTCCCACAACAAGAATTATTCAACCCCAAATGTCAGTGACTTGGAGAAACCCCTGGGGTTGGGACAAGGCTTCCTATAGGTTGGGGATTATAATAAAGGCCCTGGCTTATCATGCAGTCCAGGGCAGTTTGGATTTGTTGAGCTTGGCATAAATGTTCTCCCTGCCCTGATGTGGACAGTGATGCTCTGGTCCTGTTTTAGGGGATCAGAAGACTGTGTCCTGGCATTCTCCCTTCTTAGTTCCCCCACCTCCTCACTCCTGCAGGGCATATGTTGGGGAAGGACCAAGAAGTAGAGAATCCATCCCCAATGCATCCCTAAGTGCCCCACAGCAGGGTAGGCTGGAGAAAACATGCAGGGGGTGCCGGGTTTGCTATTTGGCTTCTTGCGACAGGGCTGCTGGGCCAGCTCCGCTTAGTCAGGGCTCTGGAATGGAGACAAGTCATTTTAATAGCATGACTGTGTTACAGGAAAAGGTCTGCTCCATTGCTGGGGACTCTGCTTGGAGTTGGGAATCACTTAATCCAGTCCCAAATCCCAATGACCCATCTTTGACTCATAAGTTTACAGAGATTTATATTGCTCCCACTGCAGTCTATTTAGCTGTCACTGAAATCCTTTCTTCACACCCACACCCTAACTCTGTAAGAGCATTTCCTAAATTCGTTGTGGTTCTGCATAAGTAGATGCCACAATGTGGAGGGAGCTCCACTTTGGAAATGGAGGAATCTGCAAGCATACAGGGATTGGCTCTTCTCCCGTGCCCTCTCTAGGAAAGCTTCACTCTCAGCAGCCTTTGTTCCTCATCCTCCAGCTCCTTCTTCTGCCTGCTTTCTGAGGAGTGGGGTCTGAGTTCCTCTGGGGCGTAAGGCACAGTCAGACATCTGTAGGACAAGTGTGGGACTCAGTGGTCACCCGGGCTCAAACCTGCTGCTGAGCAGAGGTGCTGGAGTGAGTCCTGCTCTGTAGCAGGAAAATAGGGAAAGGGGTGCAGAGAGGGCTGTGTTCTGAGTTCCCCAGGGAACTGTTCACCCCATGGATTCTGCCACCAGGATCGAGCTAGGACTGACCTGGCCCATGGTGTTACTCTATTTTAGAAAAGGTGTATGTTGGAGGGGTGGGGGCAGGAGATACAGCTTGTGGAAAGGAGTGCCACTCAACATCTTCAAGGGCAGGGATTGTGTCTTGGACTTTTCTGAGATTTTCTGGTAATGCCAATACAATGCCCACTGCCAGAGATTTTAGAACTAGTCTTGAGAAGCAAGAACTCTCCTCACCCCCACCCTTTGGCCCAGACTCCTTCCAAGCCTTTCACACCTCCCCTGTGTCACAGCAGGAGAGTTTGTTCCAAAAGGGGAGTGTTGATGGTTCTCTTTTAGCTGAGATCAGCGGTAGAGGGCATAGACACTACAGTAGGAGAGTCATTGAACAGATCATTACCGAACACTTCCTCCCTGCTAATCACTGTTCCGTTCCGAGGTTGCCTCGGTGAACAACACAAAACCCTGCCCTAAAAGACTTGTTGAATGGCATTGTAGGTGAGAGGGGGGCTCTCTACAGTTCTATGAGTTCCTCCATGCCCACCTTCCAAAGTAGGTCCCCAGGGAGATCCCCTGAGAGTTGGGTGAAGGGACAGCCATGTGACCTGAAAACTCTTCCTGCCTTGAACTGTGTTATCTCTGGGGTGTTTGCAGCAGAGGGAAAGGAGCCAAGGAAAGACTCTTGGTGCTGGCTTTGTCCTCTGGCTGGGCACAGGCAGGGGTGGCTGAGCCAGTCTTATGCAATCCCTGAATTTATAAAGCAGAGGCCAGGCTGAGCTGGGCTGGGGGTGGGGGGGGGGGGGGGGGGGGTGGGGGGTTGGGGGCGGGGTCTGGTTGTAGCCTCCCCACTGCAGACGGGCAGCTGCATGACTCATGAGCTGAGGGGCCAGGCAGAAGCCATTCTCTTTGGTTCACAGGAATTCTGCTTGTTTATTTGTGTGTGTGTGAGTTCGTGTGTTTCCTTCTTCCCTTCTCCCCCTTCTCTAACTCTTCCTCCTCTGCAGGAGATCTGCCCAAGGAGAATCCATATGAGGATGTGGACTTAAAGAGCCGAAGAGCAGGACGAAAATCCCAGCAACTGTCTGAGAACTCCTTGGACTCTTTGCACAGGATGTGGAGTCCTCAGGACAGGAAGTACAACAGCCCACCCACACAGGTAACTCAGCCCTGACATGGGCCTGTAGGGTTAGCGTGAGGGCCACAGTGGGGGCCTGCTCTTCCAAGACTTGGGCCCAGCTTCCACTCAGGCTTTTACCCTCATTAGTACTTGATAAAAGGTCATACCACCCTGAACGCGCCTGATCTCGTCTGATCAAGGAGGTCTCCTCAGCAAAGGGCTGTGCACTCAAGGATGTCCACCATGTTGAAACCTCTGGACAACTGGCACCTGCTCTGAGGAGCATCCTGTCCTATCTTCTTTCCCTTCCTACACAAGCTCTGAGCTGCAAAACTCAGCCAGGAGCCCTTGCAGTCTCCTGTCTGATTATTTATCACCCTGTGGGAAACAGGAAGACAGGGCCCTAGTGGGAGTCTTGGCATTCTGCAACTCTGCCAGAAGTCATCTCAGTACTGGCATTAGGGGACCAGGTGTAGGCCCCCAAACCACATTTGGAGAGCCAGACAGGTGTCTGTGACACCTGGAGCCACTCCTATGGGAGAGAGTAAGCATGAATCTTTAAGGAATGGATGGGGAGAAGGCAGAATGAGAGGAAAGGTGAAAAGCCAAAGGAAGCTCTTGGACTTCAGCTCCTTCTGTCCTTGTCCAGGGTATCAGGAGGCAGGTGGAGAGGCTTCTCTGACCTCCCCAGGTAACTCTAATTCTCTTTGCAAATGGAAGGACCTGGATATTATATAGCATTGGCCAGATAATATAAAAATGATTTCTTCTGGCTTTGGAATAAGGTGTTTGTTTTTATAAAAGATTTACCCCATCGCCGGGAGTGGTGGCTCATGCATGTAATCCCAGCACTTTGGGAGGCCAAGGTGGGCAGATCATCTGAGGTCAGGAGTTTGAGACCAGCCTGGCCAGTGAAACCCCATCTCTACTAAAAATACAAACATTAGCTGGGCATGATGGCGCACGCCTGTAGTCCCAGCTGCTTGGGAGGCTGAGGCAGGAGAATTGCTTGAACTCGGGAGACGGAGGTTGCAGTAAGCCAAGATCGCTCCACTGCACTCCTGCCTGGGCGACACAGCAAGACTCCATCTCAAAAAAAAAAAAAAAGATTTACCCTCTAATTAGGGCTCTGTTCAAACAGGCTTCTCCTGAGTTTACGTTGCCAGATTGATTGGGTGAGAACAGGAAATTGGGGGCTGTGGAGGAAGGAGGATTTGCTGAAGAGTGAGGAAAGGCAATTCCAGAACCAGACAGTGGTTGGGTGTCTGTGGGGTACTTGCCTCCTGACAGGGTCCACGACAAGGATGGTGCCCTGGGATGAGAGGTCAGCGCACATGGAGAGAGGCAGAGAGTAGATCAGGGCTGGGGAGAGGGCAGCCAGGGCTTGTGGGTGTGGGATCCAATTCAGTGTGAGGCCTGCCTGGCCCAGCTTTGGTGGTAAGAGCCCAGAGCCCCTGTGTTCTCCATGGGAGCAGTTAGGAGGGCCAGGCTGCAGGATCTCCCAGCCCAGCAGGCTGGCCAGTAGGTTATGGCCTCTGCTGTCAGAAACTTTTTAGGATTGGCTCGGGAGCAGAGGTCCAGAAGACTGGTACCATCACCCAGGCCCAGTAATCCTTATCCCAAAGCTCAGGAGAATCCCCCCAAAATTCCCACTTAGCCTTCTTTTTCCACTCAGATGAGAGCACAGGTGTTTTTAGCCTCTGCTTTCGTTTTTTGCTGGCAGTAGTGAAGCTTCCTTTAGGGAAGGCAAGTATCTAACCTATCCCTGACCTGGCCGATTAGCAGCTAAAGTCTTAAGAGAGGGATGGAAGTTCCAGGGCAAGATTGTGGGGAGCCAGGGATGCCGGCCCTTGGCCTCTGTGTCCCCGTCCCAGCAGACAGGCACTGGCCAAGGCCTCTGTGGCGAGCCCCTCTCGCATGTCCTCTCCCCCATGCCAGCTTTCCCTGAAACCCAACAGCCAGTCCCTGCGCAGTGGGAACTGGTCAGAAAGGAAGAGCCACCGGCTGCCACGATTACCCAAGAGGCACAGCCATGACGACATGCTGCTGCTGGCTCAGCTGAGCCTGCCGTCCTCACCCTCCAGCCTCAACGAAGACAGCCTCAGCACCACCAGCGAGCTGCTGTCCAGCCGCCGGGCCCGCCGTATTCCCAAGGTACCCTCTCCAGAGGCAGCCCACTGGAGCTGGGCAGGTGGGCGGGCAGGCAGCCAGCCTTTCTCTCTCTTTCCTGGCTTCCTTCCTTCCCTAATCTGGACTGCTTCCTCGATTCCCTTTGAATAAATCCTGGGTCCGTGTACTGTCCTCTTTTTCATCTGATTAATTCCCCTTTCTTATCAATAAAGATGCATTAACTGACCTTGGTGCTCAGATGTTAGAGGAAGGAAAGGCTAACCGAGGCTCCCCATTAGTAAGTGTGGTGTATGAATTTTGGGGTATCTGCACACATAAGCATTTCCAGTCTTTCAAGGACGTAGGACTCAAACGGGTTCTTCCTATAACTCTCAGCATTGAAGAATTTTCAGCAATGATTTTCACACAAAGGCAGCCAGGCCCAAATCCCCAGCCTAAAGCAGCAGGATTTAGCCAGATGGTATTTTTAGCCTGCAAACAATGCTTGGGTATATTGGGAATTTAGCTTCTTCCTGTCGGGGCCCCAGGTTATGGCCCAGAGGGGAAAGGCTAGAATCCTTGTTCCTGTTATTGCATCTCAGAAGCTCTTTGTCTCAGTTGGTTCAATGACTCTTGGGACCCAGGAGCTACCATCCTGTCTAGTTTGATCACAGTTCCTTCCTCTGGGGAGCTAAGTTTAGTGTCCTTGTCTTGGGGCAGGAGACCACTCCTGGGGGACTAGGTATATGGAGAGCTACCATGCATGGCTGGTGAGTCACCACTTGAGGTTGGTTCTGCAGTTAGACCAGTCCTGGACCCAGCGGGTGCAATGCAGAAAGCTTGTACCATTAAGGGCAGGGATGGGCTTCTACTCAGCCTTCTTGGAAGTAGGGCAACTGGTGTTAAAGTTACCTCACCCACCCTGCTTTTCTCACCCAGCTTGTCCAAAGAATTAACTCCATCTACAATGCCAAGAGGGGAAAGAAGAGATTAAAAAAGTTGTCTATGTCCAGCATTGAAACAGCATCACTGAGAGGTAGGCTTTGGTGCCGGAGCTGGTTCAGGTGTTTGGGGCCCTTGGGCATTAGGAATGGGAGAGGCATCAATTTACCTGTGGAAGGTAGAGCCCTGCCAGGAAATGGCCACATAGGAGGGAGGAGCAGACAGGGAAGAAAGGTCTGGGATGGGTTCCTTCAGACTTTGGGCTGTGAGGCCCTGAGTAGGGAGGTGGGTGTGGGAATCGGCTTCTGCAAAAGGAAAGGCCAGACTCACTGAGCATTGCGGTCTGTTTCCCATTTCAAATCTTGACCTCCTGGAGGCAGGGTCCATCTGTTCCAGGCCTGTAGTCTCCTCTTCTGGCTCAGCCTCCAACTCAGGCCCTCAACTTCCCTCATGGGTTTGAATATAGGATTGGCACTGCAGTGTGAGCTCTGAAGGAGCCTGGCCCCAGGCCACTCAGCTCCCTGCCTGCAGATGCCTGACCATGGGCCCAGAGTAGCCCAGAGAAGGTAGAGATCCATCCCCTGTGAGAAAAGTTGGGGTGGTGGGGGAGCAAAAAACATTGGCTGTGAGGTCCAGCAAGTATGTACTCTGCTGTTCCTTTTCCAGATGAAAACAGTGAGAGCGAGAGCGACTCTGACGACAGGTTCAAAGGTGAGGCACAGCTCCCATGAGTACGGAAGCTCTCCCAGCAGGGCTGCAGGGAATCAGCCTTCCCTTCCAATGCATGTGTGGTTCCAGTGTCCCTAACCGGCCTGATGTGGAGAGGCGACAGACAGGCCAGATACCAGAACAACAGAGCAGGGAGCCACAGGGAAGTCTGTCCTTATAGACATGTGAGCTCAGCCCTGCAAGGTTAAATCCAGATGTCTCCCTTTGCCAAATGTAAGGGAGGTGACCTGCCCAAACTGTCCCAAGCCATTGTCCATGGGAATTGGGTGCTAGATTTGCCTGGTAAATGTGGTAGATCTCGGCCGGGTGCGGTGGCTCATGCCTGTAGTCCCAGCACTTTGGGAGGCCAAGGCGGGCAGATCACGAGGTCAGGAGTTTGAGACCAGCCTGGCTAAGATGGTGAAACCCCATCTCTACTAAAATAATACAAAAATGAGCCAGGCACAGTGGCGGGTGCATGTAATACCAGCTACTCGGGAGGCTGAGGCAGGAGAATCACTGGAACCCCGGAGGCGGAGGTTGTAGTGAGCTCAGATCAGGCCACTGCACTCTAGCCTGGGTGACAGAGCAAGACTCTGTCTCAAAAAAAAAAAAAAATTGTAGATCTGGAGGGTCAGGGATGGGTACAGAAGATTACAAGGACCTCTTCTGGCAAGAAATGTGCCGTAGACTGAGGAAACTGTTTCTCTGGAGGCCCTGCAGCCCCCCATCTCCCCTGTCCCCAGAGAGGAGCCTTCACATTCCAGGGTCCTTGGATAAATTTTTGTGCTTTCTCTACTGGGAAACCCTGCCTAGGCCTTCCTGGATGATTATCCTCTCATCCCCAGGCAAATGGGCAAGTGGACTTTGGATGTAGGAGCATGGACAAGGCTCAAGTCCTGCTAGGGGCCCAAGGATGAAGCCTTGGTGGATGTTCGTGTATTCTGGTCCTTTTGGTACAGGGACAGAGTGGGTGTCAAGATACATCCCTGGGTTTGCCTGGCCTCGGCAGTCCTCCTGCCCCAGCTCAGTCTCCAGAGGCTCTAGGAGGACCAGGCCCACAGCTTCCTGTGTCAGGGCAGAGTCTTTGTGCAGGGGTCAGCACCTTGTGCCTGCCAGTCCTCCTGTACTGCGAGCTGGGGATGGTATCAGACTAGGCTCATGCACTTAAAAGTGTTCCACAGCGATGGAGCCCTGAGCCAGGGGTAGAGAAGTTAACATGAGGCTTGTGAGGGTCCATTCCCTGATGTGCAACCTGCCTCCAGCCCACACACAGCGCCTGGTCCACATCCAGTCGATGCTGAAGCGCGCCCCCAGCTATCGCACGCTGGAGCTGGAGCTGCTGGAGTGGCAGGAGCGGGAGCTTTTTGAGTACTTTGTGGTGGTGTCCCTCAAGAAGAAGCCATCGCGAAACACCTACCTCCCCGAAGTCTCCTACCAGTTTCCCAAGGTGAGGCCCTCTCTCTCCCCACCTTGCCCATATTCCCCCTCTTCCATCCTCTATCCGCCAGGCCTATCTGGGGAAGGAGAGAGATCTTGTTTATCATACGTCCTCACCGAGCTGCCACAGCCCTGAACCTGCCTCCTCTCAGCCAGGAGGGAAGACAGGGCTGTAGCGGGGGTGGGTTTGGGCCAGTGCTTGTTCGAAGGGTGAGGACTGAGAAAGAACCTCTCAATGTGCTTATAATAAAATCCAGAACAATTGAATACCATACAGGTCACCCACTTAATGTATACAGTTCAGTGTTTGGGTGTATTCACAGAATTGTGCAGTCATCACCACAATCAATTTTAGAACATTTTTATCACCCCAAAGAGAAACTCTGCACCCACTAGCTGTCACTCCGCACTTCTCCCACTAGCCTGTCTCTCACTCTGCCTTCCCTGCTTGTCGCCAGCCAGCCTGGCCTCCCTCTTCTTCCTCTCACACTCAACCCCTCTCTCTCTGCCATTGCCTCTGCCAGGAATGTGCTTTCTCCAGCACTTCACATGGCTACTGGCTCCTTCTCATTTCTCAGGCTCTGCTCAAGTAGGACCTTTTTCAGGAGGTCTGTCCAGACACCTGCATGGAGCCCCTCCCCTGCCCAGCTTGCTCTGTTACATCACCCTGCTTATTGTTATTTATGAGACGGAGTTTCACTCTTGTTGCGGAGGCTGGAGTGCAATGGCGCGATCTCGGCTCACTGCAACCTCTGCCTCCCGGGTTCAAGCGATTCTCCTGCCTGAGCCTCCCAAGTAGCTGGGATTACAGGCATGCGCCACCACTCCTGGCTAATTTTGTATTTTTAGTAGCGATGGGGTTTCTCCATGTTGGTCAGGCTGGTCTCAAACTCCCAACCTCAGGTGATCCGCCCGTCTCGGCCTCCCAAAGTGCTGGGATAACAGGCATGAACCACCACGCCCAGTCACCCTGCTTATTTCTTTTTAAGCCCCCCTCTGAGATGTTGTGGTTGACCATCTCACTCTGCTGACCAGAATGTGCAAGGTTGGTGACCTTGTCCCCTTGGTTTTCCATTGAGAGCCAAGAGCCCTGGTGCACAGCACCGTGTCAGATGCCATATAGAAAGCACTCCACTGGCATTTATTGAATGAATGAATGATGACTCTGGGCTCTGTAAGAATTCGGAGTGGGACAAGGGTTGCTGAGATCGTGCCCGCTGGTCAGTGGCATCTAGGGCCCTCGGGAGGAGGGGCTTCTCAGCCACCACCACCCGCCCTCAGGTTCCATGTCATCTCCTGGTTCCTTCTTCCCTGCAGCTGGACCGACCCACCAAGCAGATGCGAGAGGCAGAGGAAAGGCTCAAAGCCATTCCCCAGTTTTGCTTCCCTGATGCCAAGGACTGGCTCCCTGTGTCAGAGTATAGCAGGTGAGGCCTGGCCTGGCCTGAGGGAGGAAGGGGCATAGCCTTCTTTACCCCCATAGCAGTGGGCACCTGAGTGGGGCCTGCTCTAGTCTCATCCTCTCCTACAGCAACCTGGCCCTTCACCCCACCCTGAAAATGACGGTCCCTATTCTTGGGGGCTGTTTCCTAGGTCCTCTCACACCTCCCTGATGCCAGACCTCTCTTTGTTCCAGTGAGACGTTTTCTTTCATGCTGACTGGGGAAGATGGCAGCAGACGCTTTGGCTACTGCAGGCGCTTACTGGTAAGTGAGGCCATTTGGTCCTCAGGCTGGCAGGCAGGGGATAGGCCAGGGTGTGTGTGTTTCTGTGTGTGTATATGTGTGTGTGTGTGTGCCCTTCTGCAATTTTAGCTTGTATGAAATCCTATGTTCTGCTTCCTGAGGCCACCCCGAACCCCCTGCCAACACACACACTTTCACAGGTGAGGTCACCCTGGGAGAGCAGGGCTCAGAATGGTGCTTCTGAGGGGGCCTTAGGATCGGAGATTATCTGGAATAAGGGGAGGGAGTGGCTTTTCATGTCTTTTTAGTTTTTCTCTACTTTTTTGTCATTTCCCTTGGGATTATGGGCTCTGATTGCTGGTCTCTGGTTGCAGGATCGAATCGCCCCCAGCAGTATGTGTATATGGATCAGATTAGGTGAGGGACAACCTTCCTCACCCCCATGCCTGGCCAGCCTGTAGTGGGGAGGAGGCCTGTCTGTGGTGTGGTGGGGCTGGAGATTGGGCAGGGACAGAGACATACCTTCTCTGGGAATCTGAGAGAGATACTTTGAATCTAGGGGAAAGGGATTGGGTTTTGAAAATGTTAGCCATTTTGTAAAGAGAAGTCCCTCGCCATCTCCCTTCCCATTAGTCCTGGGAAATAGATTGGGTAGAGGCTCAGAGCCTGGCCCCTGCTGCACTCCCAGCTTGGAGCACTGGGTTGTTGACAATGTTTTGGGATTTCCAGGCCTTAGCAAGAGAAAGCCTCCCCAGATACCAGTCTAGGGGTAGATGAAGGGGGCAGGAGCCCTGAAGGAAGGATTTGGGGCCAGTCATTCATTAATTCAGAAACACTTATCATCCCTTATTAGAAGCCCTGACCTATTGAGAGTCAGGCACGTGCTAAGGGCATATAAAGATGAGTTTAACATGGATCTTCCTCTCGAGGGACTTTAGATGGCCTATTACAGGAGATTCCACTTTCAACACAGGAGGGAAGGGCCAAGGGAATAAGAGGGAATAAATGTTGTTTAGAACCTGTCACATTCCAAGCTAGATGCTTCAAGTATGTCTTTTTTAAAAAATGATCATAGTAGCCCATGGGTTATTATTATCCCTGATCCATAGATTGGGAAGTCAAAACTCAGAGGTAGAATGACTTGCCCAAGGTCATACAGAACCAGAAGGGAAGTCATTTGTCACCAATTTGTACTCTTGAATCACCCCCAGAGGATGGACTGGGGAGAGGGGGTGTGGGGAGGTAGAATGCCCATGGAGGGGCAAAGGGCATATGCACAGGAGTGATGCCAGGTGGTGAGCCAGGCAGAGGCCAGCATGCCTCTGGCCGCCTGGGCCTCCCAGGCTTGGAAGGAGTGATGTGAAGGCTGCCTTTGCTGGAACATAGATGCAGCAGAGCTGCTTCTTTGCAGTGGGGCTGCTGCCCCCAGGGAAGAGCGTGTTTGTCCTGGCGTGCTCAGAGACGGCCTGGGCTGGGTCTCTGCCAAGGGGGCTGGCACTAGCTCGGCATTCCTGCAGATTGGACACAATGATTCTAACCCAAATCCCACATACTTGATTTAATCACTTGGGGCTTTAGGGGAGGCGGGGGAGAGGGAAAGAGACAGGAGTGAATTTCAGGCCTAATATGGACAAAAACAGATTCTGCCTTCTCTTTAGATCTGTGACGTGTGGCCAGCAGGTTTGGAGACTGAAATAGCCCCATCTGCATTTGCTTAGCAGCCTGCATGAGGGGCCAGCACCTGCTGCTCTGCTCCCTCCCCACTCGGACTTGCCAGGCCCTCCAGGCCTCTGAGCCCTGCTGGAGAAGGCACTGCAGCCTGCATGGGGGCTCCAGGCCTGGGAGCTCTCAGGGCATGTCTCCCCTTTAGCTACCCACCTTTTTTTTTTTTTGAGACAGAGTTTCACTCTTGTTGCCCAGGCTGGAAGTACAATGGTGTGATCTTGGCTCACCATAACCTCCACCTCCCGGGTTCAAGCGATTCTCCTGCCTTAGCTTCCGAAGTAGCTGGGATTACAGGCACATGCCACCATGACCGGTTAATTTTGTATTTTTAGTGGAGATGGGGGTTCCTCCATGTTGGTCAGGCTGGTCTTGAACTCCCAACCTCAGGTGATCCACCTCCCTTGGCCTCCCAAAGTGCTGGAATTACAGGCGTGAGCCACCGCGCCCGGCCATGCCCACCTTTTAAGTCCCGTTCTTCTTTGTGCTCCTTTACTTCATAGCAAACCTCTACCCAGTGTCTTTATTTTCTTTCCTTCCTGTCAGAAAGCAGCAGGCTTTAGGGGTAAGACAGCCAAACAGGGCCAAAGCAAACTCCTGGCTCCACAGCTTCTAGATAGGTGGCCTTAGGCAATGGCTTTATCTTTTTGAACTCAGTTGCCTCATCTATAAAGGGGATAATAATCTCTCTCTCACAAATCTCTCATAAAGTTCTAAGCCTAGGAGTCAGGTATAGCAAATGTTCAATAAATAGTAGCTCCCATCTCTTGTTTTCAGTTTGCCCTCTTAGAATGGAGGTGGATCAAGAAAGGGAGAAAAGAACCAAAAAAAGAAATGGTATGCCGAATGTGCCCTATGGGGCTAAAAAGCTACAATGGCTTGCTCCTAAGGATGTACCCTAGTCCTTCCCATCTGCTGGGGTCCCAGCCTCAGGGATATGAATCCACAGACACCCTGTAGCCTCTGCCAAACTGCTTTGCCCTTTGCCAGCCCCTGTCAGCGTCCTCCTGGGAGGAAGGGCGGAGCCTGTGTGGAGCCTGGCAGGAGCCTGGTACCTGGTGCTGGGAGATCCTGTAGAGCTGAGGCCTGTCCTGAGAGTGGTGGCTTTTCCTTCAGGGCTCTGGTTGCAGAGAGGTTTAGAGGAGGCTTAGAGTCTTCCTCCACTAGAAGGGCAGTCCTTACTCCTCCGTTCCCAAGGAAAAGGAGCCAGAAATGGTAATCATGCATTCTCTGTGTCTGTCTGTCTCCTCCTCCTCCTTGTCCTGGCCCAGCCAAGTGGGAAAGGGCCCCGGTTGCCAGAGGTGTACTGTGTCATCAGCCGCCTTGGCTGCTTCGGCTTGTTTTCCAAGGTAAGAGGCTCTGGGAGGCTTCCCTTCCCCTCCCCCAGCTGACAGCTCCCACAGGAGTATCTGCAGCCAGCTTAGATGAGAAAACCACCTGTGACTGTGAGCGAGCGGGAGACGGAATGCAGGAGCAAGTACCAGTGAGCTCTCTGACACCCTCCCATTCCCCAGCCTGGTTCTCTACCCAGCCGGCTGGCATTTCCCCAGCTCCTGTGCTGGCAGTGTCTGCCCCGTCACAATCCACCCTGGGCCCTGGGCAGAGCCAGAGTCCTTGGGGAAGCAGGAGCGCCCAGGGAGCTAACTCTTGGGTGGTATTTCCTTTGCCCAGCTACTCCGCTCTTGGGGACTGAAGCAAGGCCAGTTAGGGAACAGAGGAGTCACTGAGTGCCAAGGAAAACGGGAAGGGGTAGAGTGTGCAGATCCTGGCAAGACCGCCTTCCGGTCTCCCAGCTTCTGGGCTAGCCTGGTCAGATGCTTGGCTGCCCTCTTCTCTGCCAGGAGGGGGAAGGGCAGTGCCCTGACACCCTTCCTCTTTGGGCTGCTGGTGGCGGGCACAGGTCCTAGATGAGGTGGAGCGCCGGCGTGGGATCTCCGCTGCACTGGTCTATCCTTTCATGAGAAGTCTCATGGAGTCACCCTTCCCAGCCCCAGGGAAGACCATCAAAGTGAAGACATTCCTGCCAGGTGCTGGCAATGAGGTAGGGATTTCTGCATCCTCTTCTCTCGGGCTACGGGCTGGGGTGGCAGGAGGACCATGCTAGCCAAGGTCATAGTTTTTGGGGGGTGCAGAGCACGGCCCCTCCTTGCTCAACCATATCGGTGTACCCAATCACTAGGGACCAAAACAGCAAACAATAGGAATGTACATGTTGTCCAGCCCTCTGTTCCTCCCAGGGGCCTTCCCTGACCCATTTGGACTAAACTGCATTCCACCTGCCTTCCTTTTGTTCATTGAACAGTTACTGAATGTGCCATCTCACAATCAGGGATTGCGCCAGACCTCAGAGCAGAGTCAGAGGTAGAGGGACGCGGCTCTGTCCTCATGAAGTTTGTAGTCTAGCGGGAGATACTGCTATTATAATAAACACTTTTACATACAAATAGATAATTCCTAAATGTGTTATGAGCCAAGTGAAAGCACAGGACCTTATGAGAGTGTGGAACAGGGGAGTCTGCTTTAAATAAGGGGCCAGGAAAGGTCTCCTCTGAGAAAGTAACACTTTATCAGAGACCTAAGTGGTGAGTGGGGGCAACTAAATGAAGCAGGAGGAGGGAGACGGAAAGAGAAGGATATGAACGGGAGAAGATTATTCCAAGCAGAGGAACCAGCATCTGCAAAGGCAAAAGTTGGGCAAGTGCATATGCTGGTCAGAGGGTTGACGGGGTGGAGGTAGAGGGGTGGGTTGGCAGGCAAGAACCCAATCACAATGTCCTTGCTAGGCCAAGTTAAGGATTTGGGGGTTTTATCTAAAGCAGGGGTATGATAAGATCTGATATATGTTTTCATTTCATTTTATTTTTTTGAGACAGGGTCTCACTCTGCCACCCATATTGTGCAGTGGTGCTGGAGTGCAGTGGTGCTATCACGGCTCACTGCAGCCTCACCCTCCCGGGCTCAAGCGATCCTCCCACTTCAGCCTCCTGAGTAGCTGGGACTACAGGCGTGCACCACCAAACCCAGCTGACTTTTGTATTTTCTATAGAGACAGGGTTTCACCCTGTTGCCCAGGCTGGTCTTGAACTCCTGGACTCAAGCAATCCTCCCACCTCCCCCTCCCAAACTGTAGGGACTACAGGCGTGAGCCACCTGTGGCCAGCTGATACATGTATTCAAAGCCCACTGTGGCTGCCATGTAGATAATGGTTGGAGTGAAAACAGGGAGACCAGCAGGGATACTGTTGCGGCACTACAGGCAAGAGATGATGGCAGCTTTGGATTAAGATGTGGTAGAACAGGGGAAGGGAAGTAGATGGATTTTAGAATTAGGACCAATAGCACTTTGTGTTTGATTGGAAACAGGGAGTAGTTGTTACAGAGACTGTAAGGCTGACTCCCAGTTTTCTGGCTGGAGCCCCAGGGCAAATGATGGAGCCACGTACTGAGATGGGAGCTCGTGAAAGAGAAGCAGGTAATGAGGAGGAAGAGGAAGAGTCCAAATGTGTACGTGTCAAGTTTGAGATGCCCATGAGACCCCCAAAAGAAGATATTTGGTAGCAAAGAGTGTAAATAGGGAAGAGAAGAGAGCCCAGTATGGGGTCCTCCTCAGTCCTGGGGAACCCCAACATGCAGAGGCCCTGCAGGAGAGGAACACCCAGGAGAGGGCTGCGGCTCAGGAGCACCTCAGAAAGGAAGGAAGCTGTGATCCGGATCAGGAACCACCAAGAGGTCAGGATGAGGCGTGGCAAGAGCTTGACAAGTGCTGGGGCCCAGAAGTTGGGCTGGAGTGAGTTGAGAAGTGATGGGTGTGAGGAAGTGGAAACAGCCTGTGTAGACATCTTGTCAAGATTGCATGGCTGTGGAGTGAAATAGGGAAGAGGGCAGCAATTGAAATGTGGAACTAGGGAAGCTTGTTAGGGATGGTTGTTTGTATGCTGGTGGGAATGGCTGCCAGAGGAAGAGGTTCGAGCTGCAGGAGGAGGAGGGGCTAGCAGAGTGTACTGAGAAGATATGGGTGTTAGGCTCCACGGAGGGCTTGGCGTTTATTAGGAGAGGAGGGAGTGGCTTAGTAGATTTTGGATTCTCATCTGATGGCTTTGATCTTCTCAAAGTAGAAAAGGTCAGACCGGGCACTGTGGCTCATGTGCTTGTAATCCCAGCACGTTGGGAGGCTGAGGCGGGGGGATCACTTGAGGTCAGGAGTTCGAGACCAGCCTGGCCAACATATTGAAACCCCGTCTCTTCCAAAAATACAAAAAAAAACTTGCCAGGTGTGGTGGCGCATGCCTGTAATCCCAGCCACTTGGGAGGCTGAGGCAGGAGAATCTCTTGAACCCGGGAGGTGAAGGTTGCAGTGAGCCAAGATCGCGCCACTGCACTCTAGCCTGGGTGACAAAGCGAGACTCCATCTCAAAAAATATATATGTCAAAATAGAAAAGGTATTACTTTGAGAGTAAGAGGTGGATGTTGGGTTCTAGGAGAGGGAAGAATAAATAAATTAGTTGTAGAGAGTGGGAGAGGGACTGACCAAAAAAGCATACCAGGCTTGCTGAGCAGTGGCAAATCCTAGCTTGAGGGCTTTCTCCTTGCCTCTTTTCTCCCCTTCATTTAGAGGAACTTTAGGCTTCGTGGTGGTTGTGGGGCACAGGATAGGTGACCCTTCCCTTACAGCCCAGCATCATGCCTGGGAGCTCTTCGTGGTCTGGCCCTGGCCACCTCACTGGGCTCTCGTCTTCTGACTTGATACTTACTGTTCCCTCAACCCTACTTCCTTTTGCCTAGAAGACAATTCTCTTCTTTTCTCTTTGGGGAGTCAAGTACCTTGTGCTCTGAGAGGGCTTCCCTGACCTCTCCCCACCCATATGAGCTTGGCTGCCCTTCTAGATGTCCTGCCTGTCCCTGTGCAGATGTTGGTCACATCTGCCTCTGTCCTGACACTGGACTCCCAGGCTGTTACTGCTCGGCTCCTTCAGCCCCCTGGGCTTGATCTCCTTGAAGGCAGGGATGCATGGAACAAGGCCGGGAGTGGGAGTAGCCTGTGTGAATTCTCAATCCCTGGGGGAAGGGGGAGGGTTGGGCCCCAGGGACGTAGGGACTGCGGCTGGGTGCTAGAGAGCAGAGCCTGTTGGGCTGCATGCAAGGGGCTTGCGAATTTTGGGGTGGGGACAGGGCCTGGAGCAGGTATAAAGGGCTCTGGCATCATTGTGGTACTTCTTTCCATGAGCCCACATTCACTGACCATTTGGGGTGTACCCAGCATACGGCGGATCACTGGGCCTTCTGGGAGTACACCATCAGGCGGGAGAGACAGTGGACACAGACCGTTACCGTGCCCTGTGCCCATTTTGCTGCTTCTCTGGGGCCCAGAAGGATGGATGCTGAGTTAGGAGTTAGAACTCCTTCACTTGCTTAGACTCTGAGGAACAAATGAGATGATGTGGGTATAAAAACTCCTTGTAAAGCATTACCTTTGATGCCATAGGGCAGTGAGAGAGAACTGGTTTCTCACCCTAGTTTTCAGGAGGCCTGCACATCTATGCTGCACACACATGCTGCAGGACCAAGGATGAGGCCAGGCAGACCCCAGGGACAGCTGCTTTGGCACTGCCTGAGCGTCAGCAGTTCCTCCTGCCCTCACTGCTGGGGTCACTCGCTACATTCCACCCCTGTGACTGCCCCCAGAGAAGTGGCTCTCTGAGCTGTGGCACTGACCTTGGGAGCAGCCTTTGGAGGAAAGAGGGCTAGGCCTGGCCCTGATAAGACAGTCCTGCTTCCTGGCAAGGTTGCAGAATGGCCAGCCCTTTGCTTGTGTTTTCCTTGTGCCTGGCACGGGACTTAGGGTGATGGAGATAAAGGCCAGGATGGCAGGACAAACAGCCTCTGGAATGAAACTCCTTCTGCAAGAAAGGGAGGGGGACAGGGCAACAAGGACCCCAGCATTGCCTTTCCAGAGGCAATGGCTGGGATTAGAGTCCTGGGATGCAGAGATGCCTGGAGAGCAGTGGCGTCTAGTCAGCATTGGGGGCTTAGAGCTTTGTCTGGGGAGGTGGGCAGGAGGACCCTAGAGATGTGGCTGTGTGGTTCCCTTCTTCTCCCTATCTCTAAGAGCAGTCAGCTCTCCTCTCTTCCTGAGGTCCCGATGGATGGTCCCTCAACTCCTTCCTTCTGGAGCCTTCCTCGCTTTCACAGGCAGCCCTCTTGCCCACAGGCTGGGTGTTCGAGTGCTACGAGAGCAGAGCTGTAGTCCGAGGGATGGAGAAGAGGGGTTTACTGCAGGGTAGACGAGAGACCTGGAAAAGAGCAGGTTGGAAGGGGAAAGCAGCCTCCAGTTGCTTCGTGGAGGGCCGGAGGGCAGCACCCACTTGGCTGGCACCGGCCCACTTTCCCATCGCTCTCCTGCAGGTGTTAGAGCTGCGGCGGCCCATGGACTCAAGACTGGAGCACGTGGACTTTGAGTGCCTTTTTACCTGCCTCAGTGTGCGCCAGCTCATCCGAATCTTTGCCTCGCTGCTGCTGGAGCGCCGGGTCATTTTTGTGGCAGATAAGCTCAGGTAGGGCCCAGCCAGGCAAGGAAGAAGAAGGGAGGGGGGAAGGCATGCCCACAAGCGAATCAGCAAGTGTTTAGGAGCCTAAGCATGCCCTGGAGACCGGTGCTGGAGTGGGGCTTTGCGTAGGGAGGTGAAAGACTAGGTGGAAAGGTAGCACCCCTGTGTGGGTGAGAGCAGGGTTTGGGAGCACACAGATGGCAGGACTGAGAACCCTGTGGAGGGCTTGGCCTGAGGGAGGAGGGAGGGACATTTCTTCCTTTGCAATAGCCAAGACTGTGCAGGTGCCGGGATATGTAAAGGGGAAAGGTTAAGGAATTGAGATTTTTGGCGGATGGTTGCATTTCTTCTGGAGGGGGAGGCAAAGCCATCTCAATGAGATGCTGAGTTTGAGGAAACAGCCACTGTGAGGAAGGGGCAAGAGCACTGATCGGGCACAGTGTGAGGAATGCTGAGCCAGCCGGCGAGGGTCCTGTGGAGGGTGTCCCCTGGAGAAGGCAACTGCAGTGGCCCAGGGCTGGGCACTGGGAGGGCTGGGGAGAAGGATGCGGTGGGGGCATTGAGGTGCAGAGAGGAGAGTGAGTGAGGAAGGCTGGCCAGCCCACACTGGGAAACAGACAATGTGCAGGGCCTGGAGGTGCCAGGGAAGTGGGGGAGCTGGTTTAGGAGGAGTAAGAAAAGAGCTGGATGGGTCACAGGTCTTGGTCTGAAATGCTGGCATTTATGATTTTAGAGGTAGAGGTGTCGAGAAGGTCTGGTGGTGGCCATGGGAGGGGTGGCAGAAGTGATGGTCACTGGACGTGAGGCAGTTTAGGAAGGAAGAATTCGGAGCTCTTCTAGACAGCCAAGGTTTAAAAAAGAAAAAAGTTTTATGTCAGTGGTGGTTGGGGGGTGACACAGGCAAGGGACAGTGATATGGCTCTGATGAGTGGAGGAACACTAGGGTTTTTGGTTCTTATGCTGGTTTAGATAAAACGACACCGACACACGTGGAGTGGTTTTAAGGAGTGGAGAGTTTAATAGGCAAGAAGGAAAGAAGAAAGGCAGAAAGGAGAAGAAAGTACAGAGACAGAGGGAGAGAGGCTCCAAAGCCGAGAGAGGGAACCCCAAGTGCTGTGGATACCAGCCAGTTTTATAAGAAGGCTGGAGGAGGCAGTGTTTGATTTGCATAGGGCTTAGGGGATTGGTTTGACCAGGCATGTCATTCAGGTAGCCCCCGGAAAAGCTGGCCCTCCCATGATAGCCTTTTAATATGTGAATGTAGGGCACCTGATGTTCTACACACGTGGGAATATGCGGGGCAGCCATGCTGCTAGGCACCTGTGGGGGCAAGGGCAAGAGGACAACGGTGGGAATTGCCATGTTGGGTGGGCCCAATTTCTAATGGTCTGTATTTGCATATCAAAGGTTGCCTGCCTGGCTGTAAGAGCCAGGGCTTTCTTTCTAGACAAGAAATGTTTTTGAGCTGCTTTAAAGGAAATGAGGTGCAGTGGCTCACGCCTGTAATCCCAGCACTTTGGGAGGCCGAGGCGGGCAGATCACAAGGTCAAGAGATCGAGACTATCCTGGCCAACATGGTGAAACTCAGTATTAGCTGGGCATGGTGGTGGGTGCCTGTAGTCCCAGCTACTCAGGAGGCTGAGGCAGGAGAATTGCTTGAATCCGGGAGGTGGAGGTTGCAGTGAGCGGAGACTGTGCCACTGCACTCCAGCCTGGGAGTGAGACTCCGTCTCAAAATAAATAAATAAATAAAAATTTAAAAATTTTTTTAAAAAAAGGAAACAAAAACTTTTCCTCTCTGTGTAAAATAATTTCTTAATAAGTCCTACAACAACAGGATGGGTTATTGGCAACATGTTACATGTTGTTTTGGTCAAAGAATCCATCCCAAGCAGTGGTTTCTCTAGAGTGGTCATTTGAACATTGATTAAGCCACCTTAATGTCAGGTGCTCAGAGGAGGGCAATGAAGGAAAATCCCCCTTCTGGTTTGTCCTCCAATAAGTCCTGAATCCCTGGGGTATTTCCTTCCGTATGTATGAGGGAGCAATTGAGAGGAGCCCGAGAAATGAACTCCCGATTGCCTTCATAGGGGCAGGAACGCAGGCCTATCCTTAGCCCAGGAGAAGCAAGGAGGAAGAAAAACCAGAGCTGCTGACTTTTCCATAGAGCACCAGGGTTTAAAAAGGAAAACTGCCCCTCACTTGTTCCCATCACAGCCTCAGTGCTTTTGTGTCTCACAGTTCTAGGTGTTTTGTGGGCCTATCAGGCCCTTGTGAAGAAATCTAGCCAAACAGCTGGAATGAGCTGGGTACAGCAGCTCCAAGAGGCCCCTCCTGTGTGCCAGCCATGGTCATTGTCAGCCAACAAAGCCCCTGACTGCCCAGCTTTGGTGCCCTGGCCTGGCCTGACCTTAGTGGCCCCTAAGAGAGCCTGGACCATGAGGTTTCTTTTCCTGAAGGTTCTACCCTCTAATTCAGGGCTGAGCTTCCTCTTTGCCACCCCACCCCCCCAGCCCAGCTCCCATGGGGCTGTGAATATAGCTATTGTTTCCTGTGGTTGCAGCTGCCTCTGAGCACATTCCAGGACCATTCTGGGAGGGACGATCCCAAGGTCTTGTTCTTGGCCTGGCCGGGTATTCAAGTTCTGCCAATTTGGGGTCTTGGAAAAGATGTCCTTCCTGTTCTGCCTGGGGTCTGCCTCTGGCTGGAGAGGGGAGGTGTAGGTCCAGCCAGCTAATGTTCCATTGCTGATGTTTTAGGTTTTCCACAAGTTCTTTGTCCCTCTTGCCTAGTTCTGATGTAGGGTGGGAGAGGGTACCCAGGATCTGCATTCACTGGCCCTAGGGGTTTACAAAACCTCCTGCGTCCTCAGCCACGGGCCCACTGATGTGCCCCCCAAACCCGAGACAGCCCTTTTCCAGATCTTTGTCAGATGACTGTCCTGCGGGTTGCTGCATACCTTCCTGGCTGTTTGCAGGTACATTTCCCTAAGAGAGTAGCATTGTTGTCCTTAAGGCGCTACGCAGTGGGAAAGTGGGGACCTCACCAGTCTGCAAGGTCCCTGAGCCCCATTAGCATTTTCGTTGCACTGGGAGGTTCACAATCAAAGGCTGTCCTGAGCCTCCAGCGAGCTCTAAGGTCCTGGGCCTGGGCTCAGGTGCTCTGTCTCTCTGTCTGCCCATCAGTACCCTCTCCAGCTGCTCCCACGCGGTGGTGGCCTTGCTCTACCCCTTCTCCTGGCAGCACACCTTCATTCCTGTCCTCCCGGCCTCCATGATTGACATCGTCTGCTGTCCCACCCCCTTCCTGGTTGGCCTGCTCTCCAGCTCCCTCCCCAAACTGAAGGAGCTGCCTGTGGAGGAGGTGGGCCACTGGGGGAACTAGCTGGGGGGAAGGGTGGAGGGGGAAGCAGGTGCTGGGATCCTACTTGTGGCCCCTCGGCCTCTTTACCAGGCTCTTATCCTTTCTCCCTGGGAGGTCTATCCCCGGCTGGAGTACTTCCTGTTATCTGACCCTGGGAACCTGGGAGGTCTGGAGGCCTGGCAGAGGGCATTGTGGGACTCATGCCCTGAGCCACTCTGCTAATGACTCCTTTTCTCAGGCGCTGATGGTGAATCTGGGATCTGACCGATTCATTCGACAGGTAAGAGGGTGGGTGCTTGCTAGAGTTGGGCTCCTGAGCACCCTGCACCATCACACACACTACTCAACCTTCACAACCTGTTTGTTGAGCTCTCTGGGTTCCATACTGCTCACAGACTAGTCAAGGTTGGGGAGAAGCTGGTCTTAGAATCCTTGACCTTAGCAGGGTCTGCCTTTCCAGTGACATCATGAGCTTCTAGAAGGCAGCATGGGAATTTGAAGAACAGGCCTGGGAGTCCACAGACTTGGCCACTGGACTTTGCCCCCTTTGAGCCACATGGTCTTAGGCCTCTAAATTCTTCTGAGCTCTAAAGCAGAGGTGGTGACAACACCTGCCTTGAAATGTTGCTGGGGGTTACACAAATAACTATAGATTGTTGTGTAACGTACAGGTTTGCAATCATTGTTGTCAACTACAAAAAGCATTTGTTAGTCATGGAAATCCTCCTGGCTCTCTACAAAGGAGCACAACCCAGTGCTGTCCCCTATGGAAATGTACTTATTGTCTGTTACACACCAATGACGGAGCTGAGGACTCCCTGGGTACCGGGCATAGTGATGTGGACACAGAAACAGAGTGTAGAGACGAAACAACAGTCTAACTTCATTCCTGAGACACAGGCTGGCCACAGTCTCCCTGCCCCAAGCCAACTGTGCCTCCTACCTGGAGCTGAAGATGGAGGAATTGGGGAGACCTAATCAGGAACCCCTGGCTGGTCCTGGTCACAAAGGCCAGTGAATGCCACACTGGCTCTACCACTTTTTTTTTTTTTTTTTTGGAGATAAGGTCTCACTGTCATCCAGGCTGGAGTGCAGTGGTACAGTCATGACACTGCAGCCTCAACCTCCCTGGGCTCAGGTAATCCTCCCCATGTCAGCCTCCTAAGTAGCTGGGAGTACAGGTGCATGCCACCATACTTGACTAATTGTTTTTTTGTGTGTGTTTTGCAGATAGAGGGACCTGCTAAGTTGCCCAGGCTGGTCTTGAACTCCCTCCTGGGCTCAAGCGATCCTCCCGCTCAGCCTCCCAAAGTGTTGGGATTACTGGCGTGAGCCACTGCACCTGACCCTCTACCACTTTTAATATCTGTAATCTTGGGCAAGTTTCTTAACCTTTCTGTGCTTCAGTTCCTCATCTTAAAATGAGGTTGATGACAGTTATGAGGGTTACTGGGAGAGATAAATGAGATTATCTACTCAAGCTCTTCTAACAGGTCTTAGCACATAGTAAGTGCTCAGTGTCAGCTATGATTGTCACTGTGCTTTCTTTCTCCTGCAGATGGACGACGAGGACACGTTGTTACCTAGGAAGTTACAGGCAGCTCTGGAGCAGGCTCTGGAGAGGAAGAATGAGCTGATCTCCCAGGACTCTGACAGCGACTCCGACGATGGTGAGAATAGTGCCCGGGCACGGTCAGCTCTGCTCCAGGCTCCCTCTGCTCTGGGTCAGGGCCCCATAGGGCCAGAACTCTGCCTCTGCGCAGCAAACCCTTTCTGGCTGATGAGGACCTTGGTCTCAGTCTAGCGTCTCTTCTACCCCAGGTAGTTCAGGAAGGAAAACCCAAAGACGTGGCAACCCCAAAGATACTTTCTGCTGACAGAAAACTAATTATTCCTCCTTCTGAGGCCTTGCCTCAAGCCATTGCAGGAGATGAAAGGCACTTCCTCTTCCTTGGAAGCCAGAAAAATCATTTAGGGTGAGGATATGACGAAAGTGGTGCTCTAGTTTCTACTTTAATTCATCCAGCAATTATGTTTCAACTTCCATGTTCAGAACATAGTTTCTGGCCTTCTGCAGCTTGTAGGCTAGTTACAAGGCCATGAGCACAAGAAAGCAAGCTTCCAGAGGCCGGGCGTGGTGGCTCACGCCTGTAATCCCAGCACTTTGGGAGGCCAAGGCAGGTGGATCACCTGAGGTCAGGAGTTCGAGACCAGTCTGGCTCACACGGTGAAACCCCATCTCTACTAAAAATACAAAAAATGCACCTGTAATCCCAGCTACTTGGAAGGCTGAGGCAGGAGAATTGCTTGAACCCGGGAGGCGGAGGTTGCAATGAGCCGAGATGGCGCCATTGCACTCTAACTTGGGCAACAAGAGTGAAATTCGGTCTCAAAAAGAGCTTCCAGAACAGAAGAGTGGTACTGGCTGGAAGTCTTGTTGGGGAGAGGAAGACTACACCAGGTGAAGATTGAGGAAGGCTTTGCAGGCTCTTCACCTGAACCTTCAAAGATTTTCTTTTCTCTTCCAGAATGTAATACCCTCAATGGGCTGGTGTCGGAGGTGTTTATCCGGTTCTTTGTGGAGACCATTGGGCACTACTCCCTCTTTCTGACACAGAGTGAGAAGGGAGAGAGGGCCTTTCAGCGAGAGGCCTTCCGCAAATCCGTGGCCTCCAAAAGCATCCGCCGCTTTCTTGAGGTTTTTATGGAGTCTCAGATGTTTGCTGGCTTCATCCAAGACAGGGAGCTAAGAAAGTGTCGGGCAAAGGGTAAGGCTTGGTTATCAGCTTTCTTCTCTAATTTTTTCACCCACAGCAGGGCCGAAGAACCAGGCACTATGATGGAAGCTCTTGGACATCAGCTAGGGCCAGGCCTCTTAACATCCCTTTACCTCTGTTAGAAACTTCCAAGGTAGCATTATTCTCCTCCTGTCACAGTAAATGCCTTCACAAGTCTGTGCACAAGCTAAGCCACATGGCTAGAGGTGGGACTCATCTCCACCTAGGAGCAGCATGCCATTGGTTACCCACCCCCTCCTCAAAGAGAAGGATAGGAGAAAGCCCTTCTATCCAGAGAAAAGGAGCAGACTGAGCAATTTCGGGGGTTCTGAGAACCCAGGGGTTGGGAATTCCCTTAGAGAGCATTGGGCCAGCTGTCGTAGGTTGGTGGCAATCTTCATTTAAGGCAGATGGTTATCTCGTTTTTTGCTATTTCATCAGCTCATTCTAGGGCTTTTTCATCTCATCACAATTTTTCTGTCTAACCTCAGGGTTAGTATTTCTTCTGTCCTCTAATACTATCCATTTAGTATAACAACTTTTTTGGAACAACATGGTAGAGTTGTCTGAAGGAAGCTAGAGATGTCCACTTGGGGCAGCTCTGAACCGAGAAGCAGCCTCCTCACCCTAGTGCAGCTTGGGAATGTGCATGGGGAGGCAGGATGGCAGCAGCAAACCCCGGCAAGATGTCACTAATGATTGCTTTGAGGAGCCAGCCTGAATTCTAGTAAGATGCTCCTGCAAATTATCATCCCAGATGTTTTCTTTCTCCTTTTTTGGCATCTGTGCTCCATGGTTCCCTTCATGTAGGCCTCTCCTTCCCTTCCTCCAATGACTGTTCTCTTCCCTGTGCCTGTTTCTTTTACCCAGGCCTTTTTGAGCAGCGAGTGGAGCAGTACTTAGAAGAACTCCCAGACACTGAGCAGAGTGGAATGAATAAGTTTCTCCGAGGTTTGGGTAAGTAGCCTTGTTACCGATGAGATAGTCGTTCAGCAAGAAGGAAGGGGCTGGGGGATTTGTGTCCCCAAATACTCTAAATCAATGTCAACATATGTTATACTGGGGCTGTAGACAGAACAGGATGTAGACATCCCATAGTGACTAGAAGGTTCTCAGCCAGAATTCCAAGGGCATTTTGCACAGTAGTGGTCCTTCAGTATCTGTGGGGGATTGGTTCCAGGATACCCAAGGATACCAAAATCCACAGATGCTCAAGTCCCTTCTATAAAATGGCATAGTATTTGCATATAACCTGTGCACATCTTCCCGTATACTTTAGATCATCTTTAGATTACTTATAATACCTAATATAATGTAAATTGTGTTATTTTATTTTATTTTATATTTTATTTATTTTATTTTATTTTAGAGGCAAGGTCTGGCTCTGTTACTCAGGCTGGAGTGTGGTGGTGCAATCCTAGCTCACTGCAACCTCAAACTTCTGGCCTCATGTGATCCTCCCTCCTCCACCTCCCGAGTAGCTGGGACTACAGGCATATGCCATTATACCTGGCTATTTGTAAAATTTGTTTTGTAGAGATGATGTCTTGCTGTGTTGCCAGGCTGGTCTCAAACTCCTGGGCTCAAGTAATACTCCCATATTGACCTCCCAAAGTGTTGGGATTACAGGCGTTAGCCACCGTGCCCAGCTGTAAATAGATATTATACTGTATTGTTTAGGGAATAATGACGAGAAAAAAAAAAAGTCTATATATGTTCAGTACAGACACCATCATCCATTTTCCCCCCAAATATTCTTGATCTCCAGTTGGTTGAATCTATAAACATGGAACCTATGGATGCAGAACTCATGGATACGGAGGGCAGGCTGTATTTACCATATTGCATTACAAAGAGGAATCCCAGGTTCCCACATACATCAGGTCTTTCTGTGTGCACTCCTTCCTGAGTGAATATGAAGGCCATTAGAGCCAGTGAGCTTTCCTCTAGACCATAACAGGTCTGCAGACACAGCAGTGCGAGTGCCCTTCCTGCAAAATGCACCCCTCCCTGCAGGGTGCTCAGCCCACCAGATCAGAGAATCATAGCATGTTTCTGTTTAAAGAGAAATTGAGACCAAAGAGGTTAAGTGGCTTGCCTAAAACCACACAGTGATTAATACCGGTGCCCTAATTAGAGCTCTCACGTGTTTTCACTACCCTGGATCAGATCACAGCTATAATCCAGTCTTCCTAATCCTTCCTTTCCCACTGACAGGGTTAGGGCTACAAGGAGGAGAGGGAGTGGAGGTTGGAAGGGATAACACTGAACATTCTCTCTCTTGTCCTCTCTGGCCCACAGGCAACAAAATGAAGTTTCTCCACAAGAAGAATTAAGCCCCCTTCTCAGTAGCAGAGTCCAGTGCCTTGCAGAGCCTGAAGCCTGGGGAGAAGGCCCAGCCTGGGACCCTCTGGGCTGCTGTGGCTCCTCTGCCCCCACAGATCCCATCCTCCAAGCCAGCCCACCTCTGCCTTCATCATATCCCAGGATACTGTTTGTAAATAATCTGCTGTAAGCTTTCTTAACTGTTTTTGTAACAAGCAAAGAGAATATGGTAAATATTTGTATATTCCCAAGGGGCCGGATGTTTTCCTGTCCTGCCAGAGCATGGATGAAGTTTTGCTGGGTGCTCGTGACTGGCCAGTTTTGTGCAGCTGACTGTCTCAGCGAAACCACTGATCTTCCCTGGAGGCCTTCGGCCTGCCGGCCTGCCTGAGGCCCCCGCTGCCAGTCTTGGGCCCTGGAGAGCAGATGCTGTCTTGTTATGTACAGGAGGACCTTTTAAAAAAATCAGGAGTTTCAATTTTTTTCTGGTAGTCCGCATACCCATACCCTCTGTTTTTGAAAGGCAAAGGCCAATCAGTCCCCATTTGTAGCATGGCACCAGGGTCTTAGGCCTAGTCCTCTCATTCCTCCCACCCTCCGAGATGGTCAGTGTGTCATGGGAAGCCCACCCCCAGCTCTGCCAGTGCTCTCTGGGCCTGGCTCCCAGTCAGTGGTGGCCACGATGCGGTACAGGGCATCCCTCCTTCCCATCTACGGGTGTTCTCAATAAACCATGTACAGTTGTTTGGGCCCAGAGCCTCATGTGTTCCTTGGCTTTGTTATCTAGTTCTCTCTTCTGGGAATGGGCTGGGACTGGCCATTCAGGGATGAAACACCATCACACACGGAACTGAATACTAGATTAAGGGGTTAGCTTCAGTGTGAGTCACTGACCTTCCCTGAAACGGAGTTCTCCAGCCTAAGTTGCATGACTGGTCTTAAGAGTTAGAAGATACCCAGTCATTGCAGTAGTTCAGCTTCTCTCAACTGTTCAGCCTGTGCTTAAGTGTTTCCAGTGATGGAAAGAATGCTCTGTGCCCTTTGGCCCCATTATTAGGTAAGTCTTAACATTTTCCTCTTCAGCCTGAGGCCCCTAAGATGTCATTGAGTGTCCTGACATTGGTAGAGTAAAACCCAGCTAGTGCCAACCCAGGCTTGGGCATAGCCCTGACCTACTCCCTGTGACTCTTCCATGTCACTCTGTGAATTGTTTTTTCATTGGAACCCTAGGTTTTCATACAGAAAGTGCTGCTACATTCCATGGAAGAGGAAGGAGAGAAGCAAGGTGGGAAATAAGGATGGTTTAGGCTTTTCACCCACCAAGGCCTTGGGAGAGCAGAGACTTTGCAAACTCCCAAGTGAGGCATTAAGCTGCAACCGTTTTCTTTGGTATTGTGTTTGGGTCTGACAGGATTTGAACTATGAGTAAAGTTTTCCTGTCCTTCCACCCTTGTTGAGAGATGATCCCATCCTAAGTTTCCTTGCCCTCTTCCTTCTCCCCATCTCCACTGAGGCCTGCGCAGGCCCCAACCTGTCCATGGTTTGGGCCTGCTGTCAGCCTCACAGAATAAAGTGGAGGGTTTGTCTTCTGGGAAGGCAAAGTCATTTTCTGGCTCTGCCATTTGCCAGGACTAGGACAGAGACTGAAGCCTCTTGAGTCTTCAGTTCAGATCAAGAGAAAAGACAAGGATTACAACCAGAAGACTCAGAGTGGGATGTAGTTCCCTCCAGAACTCGTCGCTCTTAACTCAGCCTGGGCTTAGGACAGTCATAGAACCAGATTCCTTAATAAGAAAAATACAGGCCGGGCGTGGTGGTTCACGCCTGTAATCCCAGCACTTTGAGAGGCCAAGGCGGGTGGATCACGAGGTCAGGAGTTCAAGACCAGCCTGGCCAACATGGTGAAGCCTGGTCTCTACTAAAGATACAAAAAATTCGCCAGGTGTGGTGGTCCGTGCCTGTAATCCCAGCTACTGGGAGACTGAGGCAGGAGAATCGCTTGAACCCGGGAGGCAGAGGTTGCAGTGAGCCAAGATCGCGCCATTGCACTCCAGCCTGGGCGCAGGGCGAGACTCCATCTCAGAAAAAAAACAAAAACAAACAAACAAAAAAACCAGATTTAATTCCTAAAAGGTACATGCGCTCTCTCTCTCCCTTCCTCCCCTATTCTCCTCCACCCCTCCTTTTCAGTGTGGCTCCGAAGAACCTTTAGACATGTGATCTGATCACAAGATGTGTATGTGTAAATTTTTTTTAAATTTGCATTAATGGGGTCTCACTATGTTGCCCAGACTAGTCTCGAACTCCTGGGCTCAAACAGTCCTCCTAAAGTGCTGGGAATACAGGCATGAGCCACCATGTCCAGCCTTATTCATAAATTTTGCCACTTTTATGTATCTTTAAAATATAGTATGCCCTTGCGTGCATACCAGAGCGGTATATGTCTCCCCGCTACTGTGGCTGCAGCTTTGGTCCCAATCCAGAAAATCAGTACTGGCATGTAATGGCTTAGAATAGGCTGCAAGGGCCCATAGAGTGATTGCCATGGCCAAGGCACAGCAGCCTTACGGAGAAAGGAGGGTGTGGACAGTGGGCCTGGCTTGAGGTTTACAAAAAATATTCAGGGCTTCTTTCCATGTTCTTTCACATGATCTCAGGGCTTCTTTCCACGTTCTTTCACATGATCTCTGGACCTCTAAACCAATGATTTTCAACCCTATCAGATCCAACAGTTTTTTTTAATAGCAAATACTTTAATTCCCTCCTTCACTACCCTGAAATGAAATGTAAAGATAATATAAGCTACCGAAATATACCTTAACTGTGATATAAAAGGGGAGAAATAAAACAAATATTTTGTTATAATATTCAAATATGTAAATGCTTGTGTACAGCTGTACTAGAAGAGATAATCAGATGCCTACACTGTACACAGAATTACCATGAATGCAACAGCTACATATGCAGATGGAGAAAAGTGTTGTATCAGCAACTCAGATCCTACTGAGTAGTTATTGGTGAGTTTTCTGAAATGAACAATTTTTGGTAACGTTCTGAACAAAACAGAGTATGAGCTTCCCCTGATTTAAACATTAGTTAGAATCCTAGGAAACAGAAGTATTTGAAAACTGCAAAAACAAAAAACAAACCAACTTTTGGGTTATGTGTAAATGAAGTTAGATTTTTCTTTGTTGTGTAGGACCAGCTCATCCATTCCAAGATATTTAGCATCCCTGGTCCCTTCCCCTCCATGATTGTGACAACAAAAATGCTCCAGCATGGCCAGGTGTGGTGGCTCATGCTTATAATACCAGCACTTTGGGAGGCCAAGGCAGGAGGATCATTTGAGCTCAGGAGTTTGAGACCAGCCTGGGCAACATAGTAAAGACCTCATTTCTATTAATTAAACAAACAAACAAACCACTGTTTCCAAAACACTCCTGTAAAAGATGGTACTGTGGCCATTGAGAGGAAGTGTCCTTAAACGGTGGCTTTCTGACAACACTGGGGCAGTTGCTCAGGGATAATGGTGCTATCTCCTCTACCAGGGAAGTCCCCTCACCTATAGGAGTGTCAGCTCTCCTCTATTCTGTAAGTTCTTTTAATGCAGGGCAGGCCGCTTCATTACACGGTTCTAAATGCTCTGATAAACTGTAGTCTTGAAATAAGTATTCTGGGCTTTTTAAAAAGCAATATTTTGAAGAATTGGCCCTTAAACAGCATTAGTCAAACTCTGGTTCCCATTGGAATCTGTGGAATTAGGGCCCATCTTAGTCCATTTTGTGTTGCTATAACAGAATACCTGGGACTGGGTAATTGATAAAGAAAAAAGACTTATTTGGCTTATGGTTCTGATGGCTGAAAAGTTGAAGATTGGGCAGCAATACCTGGGGAGGGCCTCAGGCTCTTTCAGCTCACTGCAGAAAGCAGAAGGGGAGCTGGGCGTGTGCAAAGAGATCGGGTAGTAAGAGAGGAAGCAAGAGAGAAGCCAGACGCCTTTTAAACAACCTGCTCTCCATTCCCAGCAGAGTGAGAACTCACTTACTCCCACAGGAGAACATTAATCTATTTGTGAGAGATCTACCTCCATGATCCAAACACCTCCCAATAGGCTCCACCTTCCAACACTGCCATACTGCCGGCCAAGTTTCAAACCACATCCAAACCATAGCACGACCCAAGAAAATAAGTGTGATTAGTCACAGCTCAGTTACATTTTTGTTAAAACATCTTTTCACATGTACACTTATAACCTACTTTGTACACAAACTAGGTTATTTGAAACAACGTAGAGTGGGAATGAGAGGAAAATAAAAATTGGGATGTAAAATAGAGCCAGGAATTAAATATACGCTTTAACCTATATTCTTGCTAGGGGAGCTACACAAAATACGTTTCTAGAGCCAGATGATGTGGTATGCATTCCAAAATAAATTTATTTGCCTGTGGAGGTGGGGGTGTAATTTAAAAGGCCATGAAAACTCTCGAAAGAGAAAATACTACTTTTCAGCAATGGCAAGTTCTGGTATTTTTTTTTCTCAAGATACTTTTGCTCCATTTATATTGCCTCTCAATATGAAAATATGCATTGGATTGAAAAACTGCACCAAAACATACTTCGTCTCCCTCATTTCCCTAAGCTCCTAAGAGGAAATTCCTTTTATGTTCTTCCAGAATACTGCCATCCGTGTACAAGCACTTTCTTTTTTAGCCCAAAGTGCCCTTGAATGTCGCTGACGCTCACTACCTTTTAGACAATTGAGACAAATTCTGGAGGTTCCCATCTTGAAGATTTACGTAAAGGCCACGCCTACTGTTCTTCAACGCGCCCTAAACGGGGCTCGAAGTGCGGCGAGGTTGGCCATTCCTCCGCTTGGAATGGGACCCACGGCCGCCCAGGGACTAGGGGTGGAGTTGAACATCCCGCCGCCCTTGCCGGAAGTGGCCAAGCGAGGCCTGTCTCCGCCGAGCTTCTTCCGGTCTGGGACGCGGGGGAGTCATCGTCTCCGGAAGTAGAAGCTACTCACCGGAAGCGGTTCTCAGGGGCCGAGGTAAGACCCAAGCTCCGGTCTGTGTTGTGAGGACGCCACTGAGGTCGGGTCGTGCTGACTGATGAAGGCGGCCGATGGAGCCACCAGGCGGGCGCTGCACAGCTTCCGCCCGCGCTTCCGACTTGCAGTCCGTCCCTGGGCTGTCTGCTCTTGGGCTAGTTAGCCGCTAAGTAGGGTCTAGTAGTACATTTATTTTGACTGAAAGCTCGCCTGATTTAGCTGCCTTTGATGAGCACTGCTTGTGCAAATTATGTGGCAGACATTTGTCATAAAATCAAGTTGCACCTGCAGCTCCCAAGTTTGAACGTAACTATATTTAAGGCATATATACATCAGACCAGAAATTATATCCTTTGCAATTCAAGCTTTAGCCAGGCACTAGAGATCGCCAGTATGAGCCTCCATGAACACAGCAGGCTATTCAAAGCTTGGCAGTCATGAAAATATTTTAGTAAATGCAGGTTCAAGAAAGCACTGGAATCGGCGGACTTAGGGCTCAAAACTATTTTCGTCTGTTCCTCATCACATAAAAGTTTTTAGAACTGTTACTAGCTGTAGCTTCTGGTGAGTGAACAAGCCAGCAACGAAATTAGTGTTTCTTTCCCAGGCCAGGGGATCGGATGGCCTAACAAGGAACTCCTGGGGAAAAAGGCAGCCATTAAGGGACTAGGGATCCTTCCCCCAAAACTTTACTTCCTTCCATGCCTTATCATTTTGTGGTCGGCCCACTACAACTCAGTCTCCAAGTCCCGTCCATTATGCCGTCTGAATCGTACCTTTTCCATACTCACTCCCATTTTCTTGGTTCTGCCTTCAGCCTCCCATTGTAGCCATCCTTTACAGCCCGGCCAGAGTAATCTCTCTCCACCATAGCACTTCCCGTTTGCCTAACCTTCCCAAACCAGTTTCCTGAACCAGTATTCCCTCTGCTTGGACCAATTTCCCACTGACAATCACATGAAGGCCAATTGACTCCATCTGCTTCCATAATAGCTTGCACTTAAGTTCCTAAGTCAAACACAAGAATTAAGTGCATGGGCCGGGCGCGGTGGCTCATGCCTGTAATCCCAGCACTTTGGGAGGCTGAGGCGGGCGGATCACGAAGTCAGGAGATCGAGACCATCCTGGCTAACACATTGAAACACCGTCTCTACTAAAAATACAAAAAATTAGCCGGGCGCGGTGGCGGGCACCTGTAGTCCCAGCTACTTGGGAGGCTGAGGCAGGCGTGAATGGCGTGAACATGGGAGGCAGAGCTTGCAGTGATCTGGGATCGTGCCACTGCACTCCAGCCTGGGCGACAGAGCAAGACTCCGTCTCAAACAAAACAAAAAATTTAGTGCATGGTTTCCATTTTAATCTACACAATCCTAAGGTAGGCACTTTCACCTAAATTTTAAAGATGAGGAAATTGGGACTAAAAGTCACACAGGTATTGGGTGAAGACCAAATATTGAGTCTTTTCATTCATCATTAACTACTGACCACTTATTGTGGGATCCTTGGATTCAGGTTCCGTATTAAAAGTCCTCTATGGGCCCTAATGGAGAGCCCTTACCTTTTTTTGGGACAGAGTTTCACTCTTGTTGCCCAAGCTGGAGTGCAATGGCACCACTCTCGGCTCACCACTACCTCTGCCCCCTGGAGATTCTCCTGGCTGAGCCTCCAAAGTAGCTGGGATTACAGGCATGTGCCACCACGCCTGGCTAATTTTGCGTATTTAGTAGAGACAAGGTTTCTCCAGGTTGGTCAGGCTGGTCTGGAGAGCCCTTATTTCTAACTTTCTCCAGCACAAAAGATGCAGGCCAAATGATAAATTTGTTTAAAATTGTCCAGCTGAATTAACATTTCACTACTTGTAATTCTATCCTATTCTTATGTAAGCCAATTTAGTGTTTCTCTATGCCTTATATTTGATCCCCAACATCCTCTAAAGGTTGTCCTGACAGATGTGTCCCATAGACAACCATGGTTCTCGGCTTATGCATATTATGACCCCACAGTGCACTAAGGAAACCTCCACTAACTAAAACCCAGGAGTCTAAGTGCCATCTTATTTGTCTAGAGTTTTAGACTGTATTATTTTGGGTCAAAAAAAGCTCAAAATCACAGGAAGAACCATAAAACTGTAGCAAATTATAATTTACCCTAACATCTATGAGGATCTTATTTGTAAACATGAATTGGTCACCATGTTTTCCAACAGCAAGAGACACAAATCCTAGAAAAACTTATTTCAATTTCCAGCCTTCAGGATTTCCAAATTTTCTCAAGATACATTTCAGACTAGAAGAAAAATTAACAATTTCAAACCCACTTTGACATACAGAAAAGCCCTGGCATACTGAAATTTCAGATTGCTGGACCCCCATCTCGAGATTTTGATTCGTCACATTCTGGATGTAACAAGAATTTGGATCAAGATTAAGGAGCCATGGCCGGGCGCAGTGGCTCACACTATAATCCCAGAACTTTTGGAGGCCGAGGTGGGCAGATCACTTGCAGTTAGGAGTTAGAGACCATCATGGCCAACATGGTGAAACCCCATCTCTACTGAAAATACAAAAATTAGCTGGGCATGGTGGCGGGCGCCTGTAATCCCAGTCAGGAAGCTGAGGCAGGAGAATCGCTTGAACCTGGGAGGCGGAGGCTGCAGTGAGCCGAGATGGTGCCACTGCACTCCAGCCTGGCAAGACTCCGTTTAAAAAAAAAAAAAAAAAAAAATTAGGGGGCCACGTGGAAAAACCTTGGGCTGTCCTGAAGGACCACCTCATTCCTATCACACTGCCCCTCTCTTTAGAATGTGACCCATCAAAATGGAATCTTTCCTTTTGAGCCCCATTGAACAATTAGGGTACATTCTCTCATTCTCTGTAAAAATTCAGAGTACAATACATGCAGGCCTTTCAGTGATCAACAGGTATTATTCTGACTTTATAAACAGAAATGTTTAACTGGCCAACGTCTGTGTTGGTCTTATGTTTACCATATACTTTCTGAGGGAAGTCAGCAGAGGAGCCCATGTCTTCATACCCTAAGTACTAGAACCTGGGCTCCCAATGCACACAGATGTAGAGATGCCACTGAAGAACCTACACTCACACCACAAGGAAAAAGTAGTTAGCATTTAATGAAACTCCCTCCATGTGGCTTCAAGCCACCAGGACACAGGCCCCCCCAACACTCTTAATCTTCTCCTCAGCTCTTCTGCTGAAGAATTTGGCCTTCACGATGACAGGCTGCTTTGGGAGCTTTCCCTTTCCCAGAACTTTGTAGTAGCCCTAGAAGAACAGAGAAAAAAGTTTACAATACACTATAGTAGGTACCAACTGTGTGATGGGCATGAGGAAAGACTGCCAACCCACTTTCTAAATCCCTAGGCAGGGTATATATGTTTCTGATCTGGGCACTAACGGGGGCACCGACTGCCCCCACCAGTGAATCAAGACCAGTAGATTATCTTCGAGTACTCTAGCACACCAGGACAAGAGTTGTGTCAGGATGTGACTCTAGTCTCGGCAAAGCATAAGCCTCCTCCTGCTCAAATACCCCCTGCTAAGCAAAAGAAGACAACCACCTTCCTGACCACCAGAACTACTCAATGGACATTAAATAGGCTGCGAAGTGAATTTAAAGCATCCCTAGGGTTCTGGCCTCTTAACACTACCTCCATATTCATGACAGTTAAGACTGACACAGGGACCAGAACCCCCGCAAGGACAGACATAACACATCTGTTTTGGGGGAAAATCTCCTCAGATAATGTACGGCACTGAGTATCAATGGAACATATTAGGATTCTATTATCTGGGGAACATGAAGGGCCAAGAGCTGGGAGCTGTGCTTGATGAAAACCAGCTATAGTTCAAGCACGAAATGTAAACCTGATACAACCTGGGCAGTGACAGTAGGCACTGCTACGGATAGGGAACTACCTATGATAATTCTACCACAGGAAGAATATCAATGTCTGGTAGGTAACTGGGAAGTACAGGTTATATAAGTGGATTAGATTAAGCCAGAGTTTTGTAAGGGAAGGTATGGAAGTATAGAAAAACATCCAATTAACTTACCGATCGCACCACATCAATGATGGGAGCAGCCCCAGTCTTGTTTTTAGCAGCATTCACCCGTGTCTGTTCACTGACCAAAGTCCACAATTTGTCAAGGTTGACAGTTGGACAGAAGCTCTGGTTCCTCTTTAAGTGGTAATGCTTCATACCAACTTTCCCAAAGTAGCCTGGGTGGCTAGGAAGAGATAACCACCACCTTCATACACACTCCAATTAAGATGCTATGTTTATCATCTTTATAGTTACCTCCCCCTATTACAGTGTAAATTATTCACTGGTGTAGAGCAGTGTCAGGCACATGATACATCTGCTGACTTAAACAACTGTTTTAAAAACCACCAAAGACTATCATGAGGAAAAGGCTATCCTTATTTCCTGGAACCAGGATAAACCACCGACAATGTCAGAGGCAGGGCGGAGACTAAAATTCAAGTCACATAACAGCACCCTATGGAAAATCTCCATACTCCTATAATAATCTTCCAAATAGCAAAAATTTATCATCCACTACTTTGTGGGTAGGTGAATGTGAAGCATGTCTCTAACCTGGTGACTGACTGTGCCATAAGGCCCACAGCCAGTGAATAAGGTCAGCAGTTACTCTCCGAGGACTCTAGCACACTCAGGCAATAGCTGATACCCAAGCGTGACTCTAGCCTCGATGACAGGTTCTCAGTTCACACCAAGTGTTAACTTGGTAAAAAACAGCAATAGGCAAGGCTTGCTTCTAAACTTTTTATTTAAGCCAGCCCTCTTTCTGCCCCTACCTCCCAAGCTGTGTCAATAAAAGCAGTCCAAGGACACTTACTATTTGTCGAAGTTGATCCGGTGGTGATGCAGACCACCAGCATTACCGCGGCCTCCGGGATGCTTCCGGTGCTTGCCTACAGGAATACAAAGCTACATGGGGCCGGTGTGATGGCTCATGCCTGTAATCCCAGCACTTTAGGAGGACGAAGCGGGTGGATCACCTGAGGTCAGGAGTTCGAGACCAGCCTGGCCAACACGGAGAAACCCCCGACTCCACTAAAAATAGAAAAAGAATTAGCCGGGCGTCGTGGCGCACACCTGTAATACCAGCTACTCGGGAGGCTGAGGCAAGAGAATCGCTTGAGCCCGGGAGGCAGGGGTTGCAGTGAGCCGAGATTTCGCCGCTGCACTCCAGCCTGGGCGACAATGATCAGTCTCACAAAAAAAAAAAAAAAAAAAGCTACATGCACCACAGCCTTCTCATGCGTCTCAATACTTCCTCGCACAAAAGCAGAGTGTTTCCCCAGACTTCTGTGTCCCGCTTACCCTGTTCCCACCCTACCGATGCCCGTTTTCAGCAATGCGATTACTTTAGGATTCCGGGTGAAACATCTTTTCAGGTTCCACATCACAGCATTCCCACAGTACTCCATGTCTTCAACTAACCCAATACCGTGCCTGTTCAATTCCTATTACCCCACTGATGTGAAATTCCTTATAACTGGAATACTAGAGGATCCTCAGAAAAAAATCAACAGCTGTCGAACTTGACCACAAAAAGGTCTTATTCTAACCCACTTATAGGCTATCGATCTCCAGACTAGCTAAGCACCCGAAGAGAGCCCAAGGCCCACCCCTAGGGGAAGCCGGCACTTACCTATGCGGCCGTGGCCGTGGCTCACGTGGCCCCGAAGTTTCCGGGTCTTCCTCAGTCTGGATGGCTGTGTGGAAAAAGCTTGGTGGTAAGGCCTAAGGAATTAGGGGCAGGGGGCGATGCCTGCCAGCTGAGATGGTTCTGTAAGCCTGTGGGTCAAAGACCTAACTTCTGGAGAGTTCGGGAAAGTTGAGGGTACCGATCGGCTCAGGGCCGTGAGGTCTCACCACGGTAGCGCCGGGGCCCGCGTGTCCCAGAGATCCGAACCACGGACCTAATACACGGCTCCGGGAGCCCCGCCCCGGGCCCGCGCCGGCCACCGTGCCCTGCAGGCGGCCATGCGCAGCCTGGAAGCCCCGACCATGGTAGGGAGTGGATGACTAGGGGCAATGGGAATAGAGCTTGGGGTCTCCGCCGGCAAGGAAGAGGAGGCAAGAAACGAAACACCTACCATGTTGGCAGCCCAGACGAAAAAGGAAGGCCTTCGCCAAGTCTCGCGAGGTATCGGGCGCGGGGGGCGGGGCAAAATGCCTCACTTCCGGTCACAGAGGCCGGGCTTCGGGCGGGGCCTCTTGGTCTCGCGGGATTGCGCGTTTGCTAGTCGCTTCCTGTTTTTGGGGGTGGTGATCCCCCTCACGGAGTGTCCTGGTGGCGGTGAACGGTCTCGGTGAGGCTCGTTGTGCTAGGCTCGGAGGGCGAGAACTGTTGAAGAATCGGGGCTAGGTGTGCTGTACTGCACGTCGCCCGTGCTTGCTTGAGCCAGGCCGTTTTCTGGCGCCTTGGCCAGGGAACCTCCTAAGCCGACCCTAAGGGCCTCGGTGTCTGAGCTCCTCACCAAATGCGCCAGCCCTGAGCCGCCCCGCGCGCCTCCACAGTTCTTAGTGGTCTGCTCGGGGCTGGTGATAGTGGCTACTGGTTTGTCTCCCGGCCGCAGTGCGGAACCGCGAGGCCCTGTTTAATCCTCAGTGTGCCCACCTGGTGTCTCGCTCGGTTTCCTGAAGCTCGGGTGGCTCCCGAAATGCCTCCTCCCGCTCTCACACTTCTGAGTGGGCACTCCGGCTTCCTTTCTCTTTTGCCCTTCTGCTATCATTTGGTTGTCGTCTCAAGTTTGAGCAACTTAATTCAGGGACTTAGATGCCTGGTTGCTTTATGGTCCTTTTACTGCAGATGTTGTAAATACTTTTTCTAAATGTCACATTTAGGCCAGGCGCGGTGGCTCACACCTGTAGTCCCAGCACTTTGGGAGGTAGAGGTGGGAGGATTGCTTGAGGCGAGTAGTTCAACACCAGCCTGGGCAACATAGTGAGACCCTCGTCTCCACATACAAAAGTAAATAAGTAAAAATAAATGCTATTTTTGAATTTTCTCCAGAATCTACATAACGCGCCTGTGACCCTTTCCTGGACACAATGCAGACAGTTGCTCGCTTTCCCACCTGTACCACCACACGATCTAGTATAACCCTTATGTAATTTATTGACCTACGTTTGTCTTCCCTACTAGACCTAATTCCTTATGTGGTCAAGGACTGTTTTCTTTTATCCACACTCAACTAGTGATTGGTGAGTGAATAAATGAACTTACCCTCACCTCCCTGTCTTCACTAATAGCAGCATGTCTTCGCTCTTAAGTCAGTTCCTTCAACCAGTGTTCAAGATCCCATCCCCTTGCTAGTCTGTTAATAGATCCCATGGGAAAAATGAAACAAATTTTTAAAATCCCATCCCCTCAGTTATTCTCTGTGTATGTGTGAGCATGTATTTATTTTTCTTTGTCTTACCCCCTTCAGCTAAAATATATTTTCGCTAAAATATCCAAAATTCTGGCCGGGTGTGGTGGCTCACGTCTGTAATCCCAGCACTTTGGAAGGCCGAGGTGGGCGGATCACGAGGTCAGGAGATCGAGACCATCCTGGCTAACACGGTCAAACCCCGCCTCTACTAAAAATACAAAAAATTAGCCGGGCGTGGTGGCGGGCGCCCGTAATCCCAGCTACTCTGGAGGCTGAGGCAGGAGAATGGCGTGAACCCGGAAGGCGGAGCTTGTAGTGAGCCGAGATAGCCCCCACTGCACTGCAGCCTGGGCAACTGAACGAGACTCCGTCTCAAAAAAAAAAAAAAAAAAAATCCAAAATTCTCCCATGTCCTTGCCCTTTCCTTTACAGCCAAGCTTCCCAAAAGAGTAGTCTACAAATCCTGCCCATTTGCACCTTCCCATCCATTGTTCACTGCAGTCTAGCTCACAGCCTGTGACTTCAGTGAAATTGCTCTTACTAATGTCGTTAATGAACCGATTGCCAAATTGGACTCTTCCTATCCTTCATATCACTTGTTCTTTCTGTTGTACTTTAATCTGTTGGCGTCTTTTTCTAGAAAAAGTCTTGCCTTCCTCCTACTCTGGTCACTTATCAGTCTTCTTTTCAGGTTCTTCCAGCATTGTCTACCACTTAAATGTTGATGTTCCTCAGCCTTCTGTCCTTGTCCTTATCTTTTCACAGTAGATGGTCTTCTTGGGTGGCTTCAATTCACATCCTTATTGCTGAGCTCCACACCCATATGATCACTTAATTACTGGTTGGTATTCCTTGGACATTCTACAAAGTAAACATATCCAAAGAACTCAATCTTCACTGCTCACTGGTGCCTTCTCCTTTATTCTCTATCTTGGTGAGTGGCACCATTGTCCACCTAGATAATGAAAATTGTCCCCACTGTCTACTACACTGTCAGCCTATCCTTTTGTTTCTGTATCTCTCCAATGTGCTTCCTCTGTTTAAGCCTTAGTGCCCCTGCCTTCATTCAGGCCCTCATCATATCTCTTAACTGGAGTTTACACCACCTTCCTTTGTTCACTCTGCCTGCATTCTAACCCTCCTCCAATTTCTGTATCCTTCACACCTCCACCAGGTTAGTATTCCGAAAACATGACTTTCTTTCTTTTACTTACTTGATCAAAAAGTTCAATAGCTCCTATGACCAACAGAATATAGCCCACTTGCCTTTCCAACCTTACCTCAGCCTCTCCCTTACACAAGCTTTCTGCTGCAGCCATGCCTGATATATCCCATTTGCATTTTTGCCTTTGCTCATGCTGTTTCCCATCCCGGAGTGCCCATCCTCTTCCTGACCACATGTCCTGAATCTTCCTCAACCTTTAAGGCCCACTTTATATTCTGCTTCTTCCCAGAACAGTTCAGTCCACAAGGATAACAACCAACATTTTCAGAGCACTTGGCAATTTACAAAATACATCTGCCTGAAGGTACAGCACTACCAGCCTCATTTTACGTGTGTGAAAACTGAAGCACAGAAGAATTGGGTGACTTGTCAGAGGCTGCATAGGTGGTCAGATACAGAGCCTGGGCCTAGCCTTTAGTCTTCTCTCTCCAGATCCCCTGCTTTTACCTCAGTGACCAGTCCCTCTCTGACCTCACAGCATTATGGTCTTCATCCCTCCATCAACCTTAATCACATACTGCATGTGACCAGCAGGAAGAGGGGTCTTAAGAGTAGGAGGCGAGATCAAAGAAGACATCATCGTCTATTTGACATCAAAACTGGCCAGTAAGTGCACAAGAAATGAGCTGGGTTACCTGGAACCTAACCTTGGGAAGATGATCTGTCAATGGAGGTAAGCTGGGCAGGGCCTTGGGAATGAAAGGGAACCATCAGGGGTATTAGAGCTGGGGCCTACAATAAGGACCACCACTGCAAGGGGTTGAGGTAGGGTTCTGGGTGCTAAGACACTCCTGGATAGTTTGCCAGGTTCCTTGGTTATACAGGAGCTATGTTCTGTCCCTCAGGCCACCTGGCTGAACAGAAGGCCTCCCAGAGTGGACCCAGCACTCCCCGTTGGGTTCTGTGCTCACCTAACATTCTTCTCATCAATGGCTTGATCTGGTTGTAGAGGGAGTACCCTGGGTAGTTGTCTGGCTCAAACCAGTTTTCTATCCAGCTCCCTCTCCTTCAAAAGGCAATCACATGACTTAAACACACAGCTCATGTGGGGTTTGTTCAGTATGTGTCACTTTTCCTAGGTCGACAGAGGTCTGAGAGAGCAGACAAAGCTGAGTTCTCTGTCTGCAAAGTGGAGTAGCAGCCAGATATTTGGCATTAGGGGACCTGTCCCTCCCAACTAGGCACATGGGACATGACCTTTGGCCATGACTCCTGAGGGGTGTCCTTTTCTGCGACATCTCTTCTGAAGTATAGCATGGCTTTGTGACATCTCAGGCATCTGGGCTTCCTCAGAGTGTGAGGGCCTCAGAAAATACCTCAGAAATGAACGGAAGAGATGATACCAGGCAGCAGCCTGGTGAGGCAGGCAAGTGTGCTGATTTTTTGCTGCCCCAGGCCTCTCTCCAGGTGGCCTTGGGAACACATCATCACCCTGAAGAAGGCTCTGGTGATCCCTCTTCCTTTCTCTCCTCGCTGGGTTCCTGAATTCGACATCAGTCCTTCAGATAGCAGCAACATCCTGGATGGATCCAGCTCTGTTTTCTTGCTCTCCATCTTTAGATGTGGACATTTGGAAATATTATGTTCATTTTCTTTTTTAAGTAGAGCACTGTTAATCAAGATGGGAAGAAGCAGTGTTTCTGCTTTTTTTCCAAGTGAGAATTAGACAAAAACTCAGAAATCCCAATTTACTTCAGAAAGACTTGAAAATTGTACATAATAGACAGTACAACAGTAAAGAAAATTCTGAAAAAAATATAAGTATAAGCAACTCAAATCATTCCACCCTACGATGCCATTTTCTTTTCTGAGTATTACCTTTCAACCCTTGTATACATGGAGACATAGCTGTCTGCAAAGTTAATGATCATAGTATACAAATCCTTTTGTATTCTTTTTATTTAATACCATGGCAGTTTTTCGTATCACTACCCAGTCTTCAGGATTATTTTTAACAGCTGAAGAATAATTTATTTTCAGCATGTACTATCATTTATTAAGCCACTTTCTTTTGTATTTTGTTTTTTAAAAAAATTCTTATTGTGTTCTTTGCTGTTAGAGACAATGATGGAATGAGCATTTGTATATAATTTTTTCTTCTCCTGTTGAATAACTTGTCTAGGATAAATTCCCAGGAGTGAGACTGCTGGATTATATGGTATGAACATTTTTGTGATTCATTTTATGTTACTATGTATTTTTTCCAAAAGGATCGTACCAATTTATTCACCAGCAATATGTACAGTTTCCAGTTTCATTTTAACCTCCCTAGCCTTGGGGGTTTTTGTTTGCCTTTATTGGTAGTTTTTGATATATGGCATTTAGGGGAAATCCATAGGATCAAGCGGGGTTTTCTTCAGCACAAAGTAAAAATAATCTAATTGGAAGATTAGGAATTTTTAGGAGTCTTTCTTTCCTGTGTTGGATAGATTGTTCTACATGGCAATTATATTCCTAAAGCTTTGTTGGAAACTAGGGTGGAAAACCTTGCTGCTATTAAACTCAGAGTAACAAAACGTGAAAAGAGAAATTCTAGAGTCTTTGAGAACAGTTTAGACAATAGCAGAAAAAAAGGAGTTACATATTTGGGTTTTAATTTAATTTCAGAGGATAAAATGAATGGAAAGAACACAGAAAGTTGGGTTCATTTCCTAGTTCTGTTTTTGTTGTTGTTGTTGTTTTTAAAGATAAGGTCTTGTATGTTGCCCAGGCTGGTCTCAAACTGCTAGCCTCAAGCAGCCCTCCTACCTCGACCTCCCAAAGCACTGGGATTACAGGCATTATCATCACGCCCAGCCTCCTAGTTCTGTTTTTACTAACTGAATTATATTGAACAAATAGCATGTTCTCTTTGAATCTGTTTTCTTGTCTGTATAATGAAAAAATAATGAGATTCATTCATTCCTTTTATAAATATTAATTGAGTGCGTACTATGTTACTACGCTAGGTGCCAGGCAAGTGAAGGGCAGGTACAATTGTGAACAAAAGTCCTTCCCTAAGACTATGTCTAAGACATACATTAAACAAGCAAACAAATAATATATCACATATAACACAGCCTAGGAAACAGTAGGTACTCTCATTACCTACTATTTCTCCCTCACGTTTTCTCCCTAAAATGAGTGTTATTTTTATAATTTGTTCTGTACCCCTCATGCAAACAATCTTTGAAATTCTTATTCCCAATGTGATGTGGAATGACTTGTTGCATCGTTCCTTAGCAAGGTTAAGGTACTCCAGTAAATATTTTCCTTTTCTTAGATATAGATGTGGTAAGATGTTAAAAGGAGGTGGTTTGTGGCAAGGCAGTGTTTTAAAATTTAACTTTTTGTCAACATTTTAAAATGTAAATAAAAATAAGAATTTCTTGGGTTTTGGAAAACTAAGATTTGGAGACATTAGACCCACATTCTTTTAAGTAAAGCACTTTATTCATATAGATTGCCCAGCCCCTGTAGGCATTTGAATTTACTACCTTGGCTTAAGTACAGTCTTCCAAACTCTGTCCCCTCCACTCATCTAGGTCAGGGGAGATAAGAAGGAGAGGGAAGAACCAAGTTATGATGAAAGCAGCCATAAGGAAGGGGGCAGAAATGGGGTCATTTGACCCTTCCTCGTCTCAAATCAGAAACTCATTGTGTGGATGTGCCTTTAAATTAACCATTTACTTTCATGGAGTTACTTCAATTGCTCTTCTAAGACATAAATGAGATGCCTGTTTCTTTATATTCTTACCCTGTGTAGTACTTGCTGGTGGTGGAAAACCATGCTACCTCCCTGAGTTCCCAGGATTGTGATGCAAGGTCTAATGCAGTAGTTCTCCAAGTGTGGTCTGTAGACCCTATGGGGTGGGGGGTCCCTGAGACCATTTCAGGGAGTCCACAGGTCAAACAATTTTAATAATAAAGCTAACGTGTTATTTGATCTTTTCACTGGGTTGACATTTGCACTGATGGTGCCAAAGCAATGTTGTATAAAACTGCTGATGTTTTGGGCACCAAACCGGAACAAAACCTTATATTCTTTACCGCTAGGCATCTGCTGGTTAAAAAAAAAAAAGGAAGTTTACCTTAAGAATGTCCATACATGATGAAGTGGTAACAATTTTTATTAAATTTCAATCCTTAAATTCTTAAGTACTTTTTTAGATTTCTTTTTGATGTTCTGTGTGAAGAAAAAGTATTCCTGCTACATATCAAAGTGAGAAACTGTGCTTGTGCTATTGAGTTGCAAGTTAAACTGGCCTTTTAAAAAATGAAACATCATGGATGGTGTGGTGGCTCATACCTGTAATCTTTGGGAGGCCGAGGCGGGTGGATCAGGAGGTCTGGAGACTGAGACCATCCTGGCCAACATGGTGAAACCCCGTCTCTACTAAAAATACAAAAATTAGCTGGGCATGGTGGTGTGTGCCTGTAATCCCAGCTACTTGGGAGGCTGAGGCAGGAGAATCGCTTGAACCAGGAAGTCGGAGGTTGCAGTGAACCAAGATCACGCCACTGCACTCCAGCCTGATGACAGAGCGAGACTCTGTCTCAAAAATAAATAAATAAATAAATAATAATTAAAAAAATAAAAAATGAAACATCAGTATTACACGAAAGAACAACTGGCAGGCTGGGCACGGTGGCTTATGCCTGTAATCCCAGCACTTTGGGAGGCCAAGGCGGGTGGATCACCTGAGGTCGGGAGTTTGAGATCACCCTGACCAACATGAAGAAACCCTGTCTCTACTAAAAATACAAAATTAGCTGGGTGTGGTGGTGCATGCTTATAATCCCAGCTGCTCGGGAGGCTGAAGCAGGAGAATCACTTGAACCTGGGAGGTGGAGGTTGCTGTGAGCCAAGATCACGCCATTGTACTCCAGCCTGGGTAACGAGCAAAACTCCATCTAAAAAAAAAAAAAAAAGAATAACTGGCAGACACACTGTGGTTATTCAGGCTTGGGAATTTGTCAGATATTTTCTCAAAAGTGAAATGACAGTATTTGTTGCCAATGATAAAATTCAAGCGTTCAAGCAGAAGTTAGAATTCTGGTAGTTTTTGCTGCCTCCATGAGTTTGGCAGCTTCTCAATGCTTAAAGAAATTTCTGATGAGATTCGAGGTGATTCTAAGGAATATGATTTTTTTGTTATTGTATGATGAAATGTGTCGATATTTGGAACATCTGCATAAATCATTGAACTGGTATTTTCCAAATGACCAACGCTTGGTGTTAAAAAACTATGCCTGGGGAAAAGACTAGTTCAAAGAGCAAGATCAGCAGATTTTAATATAACAGAATAAGAAAAGTTTGGTTCAGAGTCTACCTTATAAATAACATTTAAGAAACCACTACCACTTGTTGAATTTTGGTGTGGTATCAAAGAATATCCACAATTACCTGATAAGGCTATTAAAGTACTCCTATCTTTTCCAGCTGTATGTCTGTGTGAGACTGGATTTTCCTCATACTATAAACAAAACAACATATAAGAGATTGACTGCAGAAGCAGGTATGGGAGTCCAGCCGTCTTCTATTAAGCCAGACGTTAAAGAGTTTGGCACATATGAGAAACAATGTGACTCTTCTCATTAAATTAATTTTTTTGAAAGTAGTTAATTTTTTTTTTTAGGCTGGGTGCAGTGGTTCACGCCTATAATCCCAGCACTTGGGAAGGCCAAAGTGGAGGATCACTTGAGTCCAGGAGTTTGAGACCAGCTTGGGCTACATAGCAAGACCTGGTCTCTACAAAAATAAAAGTGAAAATAAAATAGTTGGGTGTGGTGGCACATGCCTATAGTGCTAGCTGCCTAGGAGGCTGAAGCAAGAAGTTTGTTGAGCTCAGAAGTTTGAGGCTGCAGTGAACTTCGCACGACTGCCCTCCAGCCTAGGCAACAGAGCAAGACCCTGTCTCAAAAAATAAATAAATAAATAAATAAAAGGAAATAGTTTTTTTCCCAAAAAGTATGTTATTCGTGTTAACATATAACAAGTTTATTATATTTTGAAAATTAATGTTTTAAAATTTTCTCAGCTTTAACTTCTAATAGCAATAGATATAACTCACATAAATAAACTCTCTTTGGGGTCTTCAGTAAGTAAACTTATGTAAAGGGGTTCCCAAGACCAAAAGTTTGAGAACTACTGGCCCAATGAAATAAACCCAGGCATACTTGAACCTTCTAATAGAGACTGTCCTCGTCTCTAATCATGCTGCTGCTATGGCTGTTTTCTGCTAAATAATTCCCAGAAGGAATTAGAAGTGCAAGTCTATCTATAGCTTTATGTAGTGGCATCTTTCTGGACCCTAGGCAGCCTGGCCTCTCCCAGGCCCATCATCCTTCCTCCTTCCTGAAGGCTTGGCTCCTAAAGACTTCAGACTGGAGTGAAATTTTTCTCAAACTTGCATAATTACCGAGACCCAGATTTGAATTAAATGATTTGTATTTTGTTTCTTAAATAAGTACAAATATAAAACTAGGTACAACTTCCTTTGGCTTTTAGCTCTTATACAACTATAAAACCGAATATAGTTTACAAATTATAAAAAACTACAAAGCCATCAAATTAATAATATTAATTTCACATATATGTGATGTTTTTCTAAACTAAACTATCATTATGACTTAAATGTGGTGCTCACTCTTGTAGCAAAGTTCAGCAAACATATGCCACAATGATGACGGCCCAATTTTCCCACTTCCTTTCTCTATTCCAAGTACTGTAAAACATGCATCATTTTGTGCCACAATGTTGTTTAGACTTCAAGTGGCAAGAATACATTATTTGTGTATTAAGTCTGCCACTCTTTCAGTTCATTAACCTGAGACAAGTAATACTGCCTGGTGTGTACTAAATCCTAGACTCTTAACACTACCCCCAAAGTCATATTGTGGTAGATATGTAGATAATCCAGACTATACTTTTTAAAACTTTATCACAATGAAACACTAATTTTAAAAAATTAGTGGACAGAACTCATGAAAATATGTGTGTGGACCTCAGCTTGAGAACATTTCACTAATTAAGAGTGTGGGCCGGGTGCGGTGTCTCACGACTGTAATCCCAGCACTTTGGGAGGCCGAGGCGGGTGGATCACGAGGTCAGGAGATCAAGACCACGGTGAAACCCCGTCTCTACTAAAAATACAAAAAAAATTGGCCAGGGCGGTGGCGGGCACTTGTAGTCCCAGCTACTCGAGAGGCTGAGGCAGGAGAAGGGTGTGAACCTGGGAGGCAGAGCTTGCAGTGAGCAGAGATCACGCCACTGCACTCCAGCCTGGGCAACAGAGCAAGACTCTGTCTTTAAAAAAAAAAAAAAAAAAAAAAAAAGAAGAGTGTGGGCCAGATGTGGTGGCTCACGCTTGTAATCCCAGCACTTTGGGAGGCCAAGGCAGGCAGATCACTTGAGCCCAGGAGTTTGAGACCAGCCTGGGCAACATGGTGAAACTCTGTCTACTAAAAATACAAAAAATTAGCCACACGTGGTGGCATGCACCTGTCATCCCAGTTACCTGTGAGGCTGAGGTGGGATGAGGTGGGAGGATCACCTGAGCCTGGGGAAGTCAAGGCTGCAGTGAGCTGTGATTGTGCCACTGCACTCCAGGCTGGGCCACAGAGTGAGACCGTGTCTCAAAAAAAAAAAAAAGAGAGAGAGAGACTGGAGTCCACAATCAGACTGACCTGGATTTGAATTTGGACTCTGCCATTTGCCATCTGTCTTTGTGCATGACCCAACCTTTCTAAGCCTGTTTCCTCAGCCTGTCCCTCTTGGTTTTAATTTGTAAAAGTGTCTCAACCCCTTGGAAATACAGTATGTAAAGTGCCTGTCATAAACTTGTCAATAATGCAATTTTCTTCCTTTTCCCAAAATTAAAACTTAGGTCAAGCTTGTTTACCACTAAGGAGAGGCACAGGTATGGGACACTTCTGAAGGGTTTGTTTGCCTTCAAACAAACAGCAGACATCTCCAGGCTTTGTTTTCTACGGCAGAGATGGCTAAACTCTCTTTTTGGTCCCAGGTGAGGAACTGAGGCTGAGGCATGAGCCTCCAGCTCTGGGGAGGAACATGGCCTGGACTTTTGAGGCCTTGTTCTCCGAGGCCCCTCTGGCCCAAGATTTTTTTCTGCTCAAAATAAATACATCACTCTGCTTTGTGCTTCACTTACAGGGGGTGGAGCTGGCTCGCTCTACACGCTGCTTCTCACCCGAGGATATCAGTGGAAAAGCCCCAGTCCTGGGCACAGGCATGGCTGTGGACATGGGCATGAGCTTTATGGGGCTGCCACTAGCTGGCCAGAAACACTGCCCTAAGAGTGGACAGATGGAGGCCGTGGTCATGACCTGCTCATTGTGCTGTCAGGACCTGCCAGGTGTGGGCTCTTATCTCCTATCCTGCCAACATTTGCTCTGTAAGGACTGCTTCCAGGGCTTGATACAGGACCTAGGGCAGATTGCCAAGGCTCATGAGACTGTTGCAGATGGTAAGTACAAAGGCACCACAGGTTCACCTCCCACTACATAACAGGTCTCTTCCTGTTTCATAGGAACTGAATTTCGGGTGTAGAAAGAATCAGAATTTAAATGCCCAAGGGACGCTCATTGCTGAAAGCAATCTTTGGGGGAATCTGTGAGACAGAGTGAATCCTCTTGATGCCTAATATGTCTGTTTTGTAAGCTGGAACTTTACATGTTGGGATTTCCTTAAATTGGTGGCAGACTAAGAAGCCTGGGAAGGTTTTGATTCAAAGTTTGGCTGCCTCCCCAGACGGAGAGGATGTGTTCTGACTCACTAAAACTCCAAGGCAGAGAGAGAATGGCTGGCTGGCCGCCTAGGGTTAGTCAGGAACAGATTTTGAATAGAATCACACTGACTAGTGAGCTATTCAGTATTTAAGCTGCTGCCCAGCAGGGAAGAGCCTGTGTCTTCCTCCAGAATGTCAGGTTTCCTAGGAAACGGTCTCACTGGGAACTGTGCAGTCACTGGAGACGGGAACCGGGTCCCTTCATTTTATTATTCTAGCACAGGACATGTCACAGGAGTACAGTGAATATCCATTGAATGAAATTATGCAGTGAGAAAGTCAAATAAGTTGGCAACACTTAGAAATATCGTTGTTGATCTTTTCTGTTTGTTTTGTTCTCTGCAGTATTTCCCAAGTGATTTGAAGCACAAATCTAGGCTCTCTGTGAGGCATTATAGCACTGGTTAAAAATGGGGACTTCAAAGTGCTGGGATTACAGGCGTGAGCCATCGCACCTGGCCCACACTCTTAATTAGTGAAATGTTCTCAAGCTGAGGTCCACACACATATTTTCATGAGTCCTGTCCAATAATTTTTTAAAATTAGTGTTTCATTGTGATAATAGAGTTTTAAAAACTATAGTCTGGATTATCTACATATTTAAGCCCTCTGAACCCATGGGCAAGCTACCTTGCCTCTCAGAGTCTGCTGAGAGTTTGGAGTACAGGAGAGATATGATCTATTTTGATTTTTTTTACATTAATATATGGTTTTTAAACATAAACTTAGTTTTCCCTTAATCTTAATTTTAATTAACAAATCTTACTCTCTTTATAAGTGGCATAAATTTTAACAATGCCATTTAAAGGGCCTTTGATTAATATGTGAACTCAGTTACAAATGTTGTTAATATTGGCTTTTATAAAATAAAATGTAATTTATTTTCTTTGTAAGTACTCCAATTATCTAGCAAATAGGCATTCCTGATTAAAGAACTCTTGAAAATCCAGTGAGTTAAATTTATAAATACGGTGAATCATAAATATACCTTAAAAGTTCCAGCATTATAGAAAACCAAATACTTAATGTTCTCACTTATAAGTGGGAACTAAAGATTGAGTACATGTGGACACAAAGATGGGATCAGCAGATACCAGGACCTCCTTGAGGGTTGAGGGTGGAAGGAGAGTGAGGGTCAAAAAACTACCTATCAGGCCTGGTGCGGTGGCTCATGCCTATAATCCCAGGACTTTGGGAGGCCGAGGCGGGCGAATCATCTGAGGTCAGGAGTTCGAGACCAGCCTGGGCAACATGGTGAAACCCTATCTCTACTAAAAATACAAAAATTAGCCGGGCATGGTGGTGCGTGCCTGTAGTCCCAGCTACTCGGGAGGCTGAGGCATGAGAATCACTTGAACCCGGGAGGTGGAAGTTGCAGTGAGCCAAGATCGCACCACTGCATGCCAGCCTGGGTGACAGAGTGAGACTGTCTCAAAAAAAAATAAAAAATAAAAACAAAACAAGACAAAACAAAAAACTACCCATCAGGTACTGTGATTATTACCTGGGTGATGAAATAATCTGTACACCAAACCCCCATGACACACAATGTACCTATATAACAAACCTAAATATGTACCCTGAACCTAAAATAAAACTTAAAAGAAATAAATGAGGTGGTCAGGTTTGGTTCAATTCCAGTGCCTAAGGACAGAGAAGAGGGCTAATTACTGTGTTAGTCCCTCAGGCATAATGCGGTGTTACTTAACAATCTCTGACCCTGGCCCCACAGCCCTTGGACAGACCTGAGGCCTGAGTGATAGGTGGCTGCCATTGGGGGCTGTGAATAAAATCCCAAAAGGAGTTTTTTTTTTTTTTTTTTTTTGAGACAGGGTCTCGCTCTATCGCCCAGGCTGGAGTGCAGTGGTGCGATCTCGGCTCACTGCAGCCTCTGCCTCCTGGGTTCAAGTGATTCTCCTGCGTCAACCTCCCAAATAGCTGGGACTACAGCACGTGCCACCACACCCAGCTAATTTTTGTATTTTTAATAGAGACAGGGTTTCGCCATGTTGGCCAGGCTGGTTTTGAACTCCTGACCTCAAGTGACCTGCCTGCCTCAGCCTCCCAAAGAACTGGGATTACAGGCGTGAGCCACTGCACCTGGCCCTAAAGGAGTTTTATTAAAATCATGTTGGACAATGAGGATGCAAGGTATTGGGTACCATTGATTTCAGCAGTATTGACAGTATGAAGGATAGTGCCTGTGACTTTACCATAATTCTTCAGTAATGGTAAATAGCACTGTTGGTATTAGCAGCAGTAGGAGATGGCAGTCTCAATGCATCAACATAAGGCAGTCTGTGCTTTGGACCAAATGATATTGGGCCTCTGCAGCAGTGATGGCACCTTTTGTCAGCTTTGGTGATGGTGCCCTTCATGACTGTAGGGATTTAAAGATAGCCACAATTCTTTTCCACCACCCATCCCACTAAGAGGTGAAGTCTATTTGTTTCCCTTGAATCTGTATTGTTCCTATGACTTACTTTAACCACTGGAATGTGGCAGAAATGTTGCTGTGTAACTTCAAAGGCTGGGCCTCAGGAGATCTGCAATGTCTAAGTTTGCTGGTTGGAATATGCCATCTTGGGACTGGGCACAGTGGCTCACGCCTGTAATCCCAGCACTTTGGGAGGCCGAGGTGGGAGGATTACCTGAGCTCAGGAGTTCGAGACCAACCTGGGCAACACGGTGAAACCCCATCTCTACTAAAATACAAAAACTTGGCTGGGCGTGGCAGCGTGCGCCTGTAATCCCAGCCACTCGGGAGGCTGAGGCAGGAGAATGGCATGAACCCGGGAGGCGGAGCTTGCAGTGAGCTGAGATGGCGCCACTGCACTCCAGCCTGGGCGACAGAGCGAGACTCTGTCTCAAAAAAAAAAAAAGAAAAGGAATATGCCATCTTGGAATCCAGTCTCCATGCTATGAGCAAGCCCAAGCAGTCCCATGGAGAGTAGAACTGCGGTTTCTGCTTGACAATCAGTACCAGTTGCCAGCCATGAGTGAGGCTGTTTCGGACTGGGCCATCCCAGTATCCCAGATGACATCACTGAAGTAGAAGAACTATTCAGTCAACCCATGGAATCATTGAAAGTAATAAACTTCTGATGTTTTAAGCCATGGAAAAAAAAAAAGTTCCAGCATTGTTGGGTTAATATCTAGAATACATAAAGAACTCCTACAACTCAACGATAAAAAAAAAAACCTGATTTTAAAATGGGCAGAAGACTTGAATATACATTTCTCCAAAGATGAAGTACAAGTAACCAATAAGCCCAAGAAAAAATGCTCAACATCACTAATCACTAGGGAAATGCAAATCAAAACCATGATGAGAAACCACCTGAAGCGCATTAGGATGGCTATCAAACAAACCAAAAAAATCCCAGAAAATAATAGATGTTGACAAGAATGTAGAGAAATTGGAATATTTGTGCACTGTTGGAGGGGATATAATACAGCATGGCTGCTGTGGAAAATATGGCAGTTCCTCAGAAAATTAAAAATCAGATTATCATATGATCCAGCAATTCCACTTCTGGATATATGCTTAAAAGAATTTAAAGTAGGGACTTGAAGAGATATTTGTACACCTATGTTTCTAGCAGCATTATTTGCAATAGCCAGAAGGTAGAAATAACCCAAGTGTTAGTCAACAGATGAATGGATAAACAAAATATAGTATGTACATATAATGGAATATTATTCAGCCTTAATAAGGAAGTAAGTTCTGACACATGCTACAACATGGATGAAGCTTTAGGACATTATGCTAAATGAGGTAAGCCTGTCATAAAAGGGTAAATACTGTATGATTCTGGTTACATGAGATATTTAGAGTAGTCAGCTTCATAGAGATAGAAACTAGAAAGGTGATTTCTAGGGGCTGGAGGAATGGGGAGTTGTTATCTGATGGGTACAGAGTTTCAGTTTGCCCATTTTTTAATGGGGTTGTCATTGTTATTGTTGAACTGTAGAAGTTCGTTACACATTCTGGATACCAGTCTCTTATTAGATACGTGATTTGCAAATATTTTCTCCCATTCTGTGAGTTGCTTTTTCATTCTGTTGGTAGTGTCCTGGGATGCACAAAAGTTTTAAATTTTCATGAAGTCCAACTTATCTATGTTTTTTGTTGTTGTTGTCTGTGCTTTTGGTGTCACATTCAATAAATCATTGCCAAATCCAATGTCATAAATTTTTCCCCTTTGTTTTCTTCTAGGAGTTTTATAGTTTTAGCTCTTAATAAGTTCAGGTCTTTGATCTCATTTAAGGTTTTTAACGTGAACGAATTATGCATGTGTCAAGGCTGTGTTTGACTCTAAAAGGAGAACATTAAATTCATATTAATGGCCTGGGTGCTGTGGTGGCTCATGCCTGTAATCCTAGCACTTTGAGAGGCCAAGGCAGGTGGATCACCTGAGGCCAGGAGAAGACCAGCCTGGTTAACATGGCGAAACCCTGTCTCTACTAAAAATACAAAAAAAAGTTGCTGGGTGTGGTGGCAGGTACCAGTGGTGGCAGGCACCAGCTACTCGGGAGGCTCAGGCAGGAGAACCACTTGAACCCAGGAAGTGGAGGTTGCAGTGAGCTGAGATCACACCACTGCACTCCAGCCTGGGTGACAGAGTGAGACTCCATCTCTGTCTATATGTATGACAATTACCTGAATCATAGTATTTGTTGCCAAGTTATTCTAATTGCAATGAAGAATAAAAACAAAAGCTTTGGTGTCAGTGTATTTGGCCATCTGAGTGTCATTCCTGATCTGCCTGCCATTACTAGTTGTGTAATTTAGGCAAGTTACTTCATCTCTCTGCCCAAGAGGTTTTTTTTTGCCTGTAAAATGGGGTTAATGGTGATAGTTACTAACTCATAGGACTGTTGTGAAGATTAAATGAGGACATATACATAAAGCCTTCTGTACTATGCTTCGTTTATAGAAAGAAGGTAAGAAAGGTAAAAAAAAACAAAAAGTGCTGTTATTTAGAACTTGAGAAGATGTAAAATAGGGGGAAAAAGCCTGTTAGATGGAAACATGCTTAATTTGGGACCAGAGAGTCAATTTCTCATATAATATGTATGATATGTAGCATCTTATATATATATATATATTTTTTTTTTTTTCTGAGGCGGAGTTTTGCTCTTGTTGCCCAGGCTGGAGTGCAATGGCGCGATCTTGGCTCACTGGAACCTCCGCCTCCCGGGTTCAAGCGATTCTCCTCTCTCAGCCTCCTGAGTAGCTAGAATTACAGTTGCCCACCACCATGCCCGGCTAATTTTTTTGTATTTTTAGTAGAGACGGGATTTCGCCGTATTGGCCAGGCTGGTCTTGAACTCCTGACCTCTGGTGATCTGCCCACCTCGGCCTCCCAAAGTACCGGGATTACAGGAGTGAGCTACCGCGCCCGGCTTCTTATATTCTTTAGTAGGTCTTACGGTCTGGCTAGGCCGTGGTTCCCTTCCACATTTGCATTTATGGGTAAAAAGTTGAATAAACTTCCTCTTTTTTTATTTTTCTGAGACGGAGTCTCACTCTGTCACCCAGGCTGGAGTGCAGTGGTGAGATCTCGACTCACTGCAAGCTCCACCTCCCGGGTTCACGCCGTTCTCCTGCCTCAGTCTCCTGAGTAGCTGGGACTACAGGCGCCCACCACCACGCCCGGCTAATTTTTTGTATTTTTAGTAGAGACAGGGTTTCACCGTGTTAGCCAGGATGGTCTTGATCTCCTGATCAGCCCGCCTCGGCCTCCCAAAGTGCTGGGATTACAGGCATGAGCCACTGCGCCTGGCCTAACTTCCTCTTTATTACTTGGAACTATTAGGACCCTATGTGGTGTGGTATTTGTTGGTTTGTATGTCTATCTCTCCCCCATGGATATTTATTGACTACTATGTACCAGGCTGTATGGTATTTAGGGTGCAGAGATTAAAAGACAGAGCCCTTGACTTCAAAGAGCTCATAGTCTAATGAATGACAGCCAAATAAACAGGTGATAATAATACAGTGAAGAGAAGATTGTTTAAAGTTCAAGCAAAGGATCAATAACTCTGGTAAGTTCTCTATGTACTAGGACTGGCAGATATCAGTTGCCCACTGAATATTTTCTGAAGGGTCAAAAGAATGGCTCCCAAATCAGCTGTCTGATGAAAGGCAGAGCTGTCACCTGTCTCTGGCTAGCCTGGTGAAATACCCAATACCTGAACTTAGATTTCTGGTCTGTAGTTTGAGAAGCCATGTTTGGAGAGAGTTTTTAGTGCAGTCACTTTGTCCAACAGAGTAGGAACATAGGCTTTCTGGAAAGTTTATCCTCTTTCTGTGAATCTGGGCAGAAATCTGTGTTTTTTTTTTTTAAAGTAAAATGTGAGAGCCGGTAGAGGGATGGCAGGGGAGGCGGATAGAGGCTGAGGAATAAACAAGTTCCTAGCTTCAATGCCTTCAACCGGATGGAGCCACACTGCATGGGGCTGAATTCATTTCTATAAACCTGTTTCTCCTACTTGCTGGGCAGAGCCGAGCAGTTGCTATGTTGAATGGAAGAGGGGCTATGCCTGGTCTCAGGGTCTGTCCAGCTGGTTTGCAACTCTAATTCTTCAACAGAGCCTCCCCAGGGCTGTACTCCTGCTCTGGGGCTTGGAACTGAGGGGATGGCATGAGGTAGGCATCTTCTCATTCAACCAGACGGTGCCTTTCATGTCTGTAACCCCGCAGCCCAACACAGAACGTGATACAGGAGAGGAGGTCTTAAGTGAATATTTATTGAATAAATGACTTAATCAATAAAGCCTCGGTAGGAGGCTTTTTTCGCTTGTGATCTGTCCCTTTTTGTTCTTCAAGTGGGAGGTACAAAATGCATTTATCAAGCACTTACTGGTTGGCAGACACTGTACAGGCATTATCGTTTGTAAACTTCACAGCAGCTTTATAAAGTAGGTATTAGTATTCCCATTTTATAGACGAAAAATGTGAGGATTGGGATATTTATAGACTAAGGTTAATAACTACTGCCCGGTAAGGTCAAATTCAGGTTCACCTGTCTTCAAAGCTTGCTATCGACATTGTAGCACTTTGCTCAGGGGGAGAGTCCACACTCAGAATACCAAACTGATGAGGAGATTCCATGGAGAATCTTTGAAGAAAGAATAAATCCTGCAGCCTGAGCCAGCAAATATAAATATTTTTTAATTAAACAAATTTTTAACTGACAGGTAAAACTGTATGTATTTACAGTGTACAACATGATGTTTTGAAGTATAGATACATTGCAGAATGACTAAATCTAGCCAGTTAACATATACAACACCTCACATAGTTATCATTTTGGTGGTGAGAACACTTTACATCCACTCTCTTGGCATCTTTCAAGAATACAATATATTATTAACCATACTTATCATGCTGTACAATGGATCTCTTGAACTGACTCCTGATATCTAACTTGGATTTTGTATTCTTTCACCAACATCTCCCTAACTACCCTTGCCCCCTGCCAACCACTCTAGCTCCTGGTAGCCGCTCTTTTACTCTCCGCTTTTATGAGATCAGTTTTTTTAGATTCCACATGAGTGAGCTTATACAGTATTTGTCTTTCTGTGCCTGGCTTATTTCACTTACAATGTGCTGTAAGTACAACCATGTTGTCACAAATGACAGGTTTTCCTTTTTTTTAATGGTTGAATAGTATTGTGTATATTTGTCACATTTTCTTTATCCATTCATCAGTAGACACTTAGGTTGATTCCCTGTCCTGGCTATTGTGAATAGTACAACAATGAACATGGGAGTGCAGGTATGTCTCTGACATACGGATTTCATTTTCTTTGGAAATACAGTAGTCCCCTCCCCCCACATCCAAGGTTTTGCTTTTCAAGTTTTTAGTTACTCACAGCCTGAAAATATTAAGAGATTTTGTGGGGGGCAGGGGGAAGAGAGAGAGAGTGAGAGAGAGAGAGCGAGACAGTAGAGGCTGCATTCATGTTGCTTTTATTACAGTATATTCTTATAATTGTTCTATTTTATTATTAGTTATTGTTAATCTCCTACTGTGCCTAATTTACAAATTAAACTTTATCATAGGTATGTATGCACAGGAAAGATATAGTATATATAGGGTTTGATACTATCCACTGTTTCAGGCATCTTGGAACATATGCCCCATGAATAAGAGGGGGACTATTGTATACTCGGTATTTGAATTGCTGGATCAAGTGCACATCTTTAATTAATACAGCCACAGCCTAGTTGGGATTCTTCCCAGCAACTAGGAAGATGGGTTTGCGTCACCTCTCAGGTACTGAGGAGACCAGCTGGGCAAGATCTTCAAAAGCTAATGATGGGGACCAGAGCAAAGGTAGGAGTGTGGTGAGAATACAGTGGCTTAGCCATGCAGTGGGATGGCTAGGTACACAAATGCTGGCTATTGGAATTGGATTTTCTCAGCCAATGAGAATATCTACTTGGGGCTATTTACTTTTTTGGCTAATTAAAAATGGTCTCAGGTCAAATTCTATCTGGAAAGTTGGCCATTGAGTACCAGAATGATACTTTAAGTAAATGTAGCAAGCTCTGAAGGGAGCTAACAGTTTCAGGGGAAACTGACTCTTACCATACGCTGGCTCTGTCTTCAAGGTTCTCAGAGTTGCTGTGGTTTTATTTGTCATTTTAGGAAAGGGAAGGGGGAATTAATTGGATATTTCCTTCCCCATGTGAGGAAAAGGAACATTACTTATTGTTTCTCTTCAAACCAATTAAAAGACAAATCATGGCTGGAAGACTTTGATACTGAGATGCAGATTTCAGAATCTTCTTGTTTAGTATCTTATTTTTCCCGTTTTCGAAGTTGGGGTTGCAGCTGGAAGTCACAGGCCCTAGAGCTCACCTGGACACTAGCACTAATTGACTGGGCAATCCTAGGCCCTTTCTGGCTTTCAGGGCTAGACTTAATGAGATTTAAGAACACCAAATAACTACCATAGCCCCATGCTTCTTGAAGCTAGTGAAGGGTGACAGCATCCCCCGAACACTACTAATGCTGAAAGGAGGAGCAATCATGGTCCCTCAGTGGGCAGGCCTTGGGACTTTAGGAATATCCAAAGAGAGGGAACTGATGCAAGATGCTACAACCTTAGAGTCAGAGAGGGAAATGACACTTATCTTAATGAGCAGCTCAGCTGGAGGGGCTCTAATGGTCTTGGGTGGGAATGGGAGGCCAGGGGTGAGATATCAGCTATAGGAGCCTGGGAGGTGGGTGACTACTCTTTGCTCATTCCAGGTGCTGCAGTGTGTCCAGCCTTGGGAGGTCTGTTGTGGGCAGTGACTCAAGTCTCCCAGGTGAAGGGCAGGCTGCTGAGCTGGGTGTGCAGCAGGTGCGGAAGCTGGAGCCCGGAGCCCTATCAGTGGAGTGGCTTTTTAGTTCATGAACAGTTTCCTCGCCTTAATTGGCTCTCTAGGGCCCTGGGAGTAGCACTGGCACCCCAGAACAGGACCCATTACTGGGAGAGCAATTCCCCCGATAATGGAAAGGAGGCAGGCTGTGTTTTGGGGGAGGTGCTTGTGCTGCCAGTGCTGCTTGGAAGGCTATAGCTAGAACAGATTTGCTGAGGGAGGGAGCTCGAGATGGCTGTGATTGATGGATGGGATCTTTGAGGAGCCTCTTGTCTGCTGGAACTTTCTGATTTAAGGGGGAGCAGTTAGGGTTGAGTGCTGTGGAGGCCAGAAGGCAGCGAAGGCCCTTAATCTCCAACCCCTCCTGCATAGATGAAGCATCAGGAGTCCAGGAAGGGCTAGGATCCTGCTGAAAACCACATAATTGGTCACTTGCAGAGCCAGGAAAAATATCCAGCTCCCTTGCCTGACAGTCCAGGGCTTTCCTGGGCTTGAGGGCCAGTAGAAACTACAGACACAGAATAGGATGCTGCCCTTGGTTCCCCAACTGACTCTCTGTCTCCAGGCCCAGCTGGAAAAGGGATCAGTGGCTTTGCATGGAGTGTGTCAGTGCATCAGTTTTTGGATTGACTTTTAAGATTTGGGATGAAAAGAGACAGAGGTGCTACCTTGGTCATTGAGGATCTATCAAATGAAATGAGCCCAGACTCATCCTACCTGTACTTTTTGCATTATACGGTGGGTACTTTTTTGGCACAGAAAGCCTGTTTCACAGCCAGGTGGTTCCTAGGAGCATGGGCTCTGAAGGCCGTGGATCATGCATCCATCTCCAGCCCCAGCCAGTCACCTGGCTTTCATAGCCAGATTCTGACTCTTGGCTCAGGCCGGCTGTCTGGCTCTTCCTCACAGTCCCTGGATATCTGCCTGACCTCAGTTTATTCCCTATTCTTTCCTACAGTGATATTTTTCCTGACCTCACTTCACTTATTGCCACTGTGATTATGCTTCCAAATCCTCTAGCTTTGACCCTGATCACGCCCTCTGACTCCGGGACTGCACTTCTAGCTACGTAAAGGCTTCCAGTTGCTTGCAGTTTAGAACAGACACTTAGCATGGCCTCCAAGTCTTTTCTTAATCTGGTCCCAAACTAATGTTATAGCCTTATCTCCTGTCATTTCTCTGTATGTTCTAGCCTTACAAGACTTTCCAAAGAGACCTCACACTTTCATATCTATAATTCTCCATTTATGATGTTCCTTCCTCCTGAAATGCCTTTTCTTGCTTGAAACATCCTACACAAACTTGCAGGTCCAGCTCAGATGTGACCCACTTAACAGAACTAGAGTTCACAAAGATGGATGTGGGCTTGGAACAAGCAAAATCCCCGTAATCAGAATTAAACCCCAAAGGGTGAGGCTAGCACAATTTAAGGAGCTGTTGCTTTAGGCCAGATGGCATAAACTTTCTGCACAAGGCTAGATAGTAAATATTTTAGGCTTTGTGGGTCATACAGTCTCTGTTATAACTACTCAGCTCTACCACTGTAGCAGAAAAGCAGAAGGCAGCCATAGACAATATGGAAATGAATGGGCATTACTGTATTCTTTATTTACAAGAACAGGCAGTCTATGGTTTTCTGACCCCTGTTTTAGGTTCTGTCTGGGGAAATTGGGTGGTTTCAATCTGTAGGTGACACCAAGTAGGAATAGCTGTGCAGGAACCAGGCAGAGTCAGAAAAATGTGCAAGGGACTTCCAGGTAGGGAATAGTGTTAAGATGAGGCACATGGAGGGGAGGGGAAGGCAAATATTAGAAACAGGAGGGAGTTAATTTTGGCTGGAGTATGGGATGCTTGAAGGAGAGAAGTGGGGATTCCATTCAGAAAGGAAATTTAGGGCCAAATTGTGAAGGATCTTGATTAAGCTATTCTGTGGACAGTGGGGAGCCATTGAAGGTTTTTGATCAGTGGAATATGGTCACATATCCTGAGGTCAGGAGTTCAAGACCAGCCTGGGCAACATAGTAAGGCCCTGTCTCTACAAAAAATAGAAAATAAAAAATAAATTAGCTGGTTGCACACCTGTAGTCCCAGCTGCTTGGGAGGCCAAGGCAGGAGGATCACTTGAGCCCAGGAGGTTGAGGCTGCAGTGAGCCATGATCATGCTACCACACTCCAGCCTGGGTGACAGAATGAAACACTGTCTCAAAACAAACAAAGACAAACAAGAAAAAAACAAATTCATGCTGGCCCAATGAGAAGAACGATTGGAGGAGACAAGACTGGATACAGGAAGACCTGCTGGACAACTGCAGCTGTCCAGGCCATTGGTTCCTGATTGCTGGGCCTTGAACCAGTGCTGGTCTGAATGCCTAAGAATTGTTTGTGATGCTTGCTAAAAATACAGATTCCCAGTCCCACACCCACACACAAGAGATTTGGGTTTGGTAGATTCAGGATTTCTAACAAGCTCTCCAGATTTGGGCATCACTGGTCCAGGCAAGGCAGAATGAGGCCTGATATTAAGAGGGCAAGAATGCCAGAGAAAGGAAGGCATAGATAACATGAGATTTGGCCACTGCTCTCTTCTTCCTCCTGTTACCTACCTCTGTTCATGACAGCGCCTCCACTTGACTTCTGTTCTTCACACACCACCACTAGCCCCAACATCCTAATTTGCTTGTGTCCTGTCAGTTCTCTTTGAAATGAGTCTTCTTTTGCTTTTTTCCATTTTTACCCTCATTTAGGGTCCCATTAATGCTCAGCTACCCTGACCTCCCTGTGTCCAGTCCATCAAGTTAATCATAAAGCCCAGCTCAGTCACTCTCCAGAAGCTTTTTGGGCTGCCTTTTATTTTAGGATGAAGGTCAAGCTCCTGAGCTTAGCATTCTGGTCCCTTCAGGAACTTACTCTCCTGCCAGTCTTTCCAAGCACATCCCTGCCACTCCCCCTCATCTGGTTGCTCTGTGCTTTTGAAATTATGCTGTACTTGTAGTTTTGCCCCATCCTAATGTCTCCTCCAGTCAACCCTGTTCATCCTTCCCTTTTTCCCTCCCTGCTTGTGTGTGACTGGATCTTCCTGGTGGGTAGAGTTAGCTGCCAAGGGAGACCTCCCAGGACCTTTGTGCATCATAAATGTGTGTCTTCTCCATCCGAAGTCCTAATTCTCTGCTTGTGACGGACAATTGGTCACTATGGCAACTGACTGTGACGTCACAGGATAAGGACTTCAGGTGAAGTGGCAGGAGCAGGTGAGTATGTAGGAGACAGATTTCAATGTCTGTTGAAGGCACCCCCACACCCTCCTTCAGTGCCGGGGGCATGGAGGGATATCTTGGGCTCCTGCTGTTTTTTAAAATGATGCGGTGAGAGTGTGTGCCTGGCATCTGCGTGCTGCAGCAGTGTGGGGCTGACAGAATGTGTCAACTTGAGCTCTGGCTGTGCAGGCACCGCTGCTGCGTGAGCCTGTTATTCCATTCTGGATTGCTATTTTGATACCCAGATTGCATCATTCTTCCTACGTATAAACAGGGGGTCCCCAGGGCCCTGCAGCTACTCACTTCACCACCAACACTGTTGTTGTGATGAGCTCTATTTAAATGAGCTGCCGGATCGGGGCAGGTTCCAGCCACACATGAGCACTGTCATTTTGGGGAACATGGAGGGCTGAAGGATTTTTGGATGGAGTCCTAAAAGGCTGAGAGTGCTGGCTCCCGAGCCGTGCAGAGGGCGACAGAGCTAGTTCCTGAAAGTTGAAAATGTCGTTTTCTTCCTTCTGAGCTTCTATTCCAAGGCACCCAGAGGATTAGGAAGGAGATGCAGCTAGGAAGAGAGTCGCCTCTTTGAGGTCTCCCTCTTGCTGTTCAGTTTGGGAAAATTGCTGCAGAGCCTTCGAGATAAACAGAAACAGGAGGAGTCAACCAAGCTCTTTCTTGCAGGAGTATCTCAGGTGAGCTAGAGAAATGCAGCCCTGGCTGAGGATGCATCAGAGAAAGGAGAGGATCCAGGCTGCTCCCTTTACCCTATCCAGTATCCACTCCCCGAGGCTTAGGCCTTGCAGCGTGGCTGGCTGCAGCATGCAGGGTGGGTGTTCCTGGGCGCTTGGTAAGCACCATCCTCTGGGACCTGTGGTGATCTCACCTGTCGCTCCTCTGACTTCTCTCCCAGGTGTTGCTCTAATCACAGCAGCAGGGCCACAGATAAGCCTGCTGGCAGCTGGGGCAGAAGCAGCAGTCACTTTAGGGGTGACTTGGACAAAAATTTGTCTTTCTAGCAGGGTCTGGGTATTTGGGGATTGGGTGCAACATGTTTCATGAAGGTGGTGCTGCTCTGAGTGGTGGGTTGGAGGAAGCCCTCAGGGGCTGTGTGGTGGGGGCCTTAGCTGGTGCTCAGTGGACTGGGGCTGCCTGGGGGTGGGAGGGCAGAACTGTTAGTGAGGATGTCCAGCCTGCCAGAGGATACAACTAGAGTGTTTTTCTCGTTGCTTAGTGTCTGACAGGGGCACAGGGAGGTAGAGCATCTTACCTGTGGCTACAGAGGTAATCAGGGACTGCTTAGTGGTTCATGGTATCACCTATGTTATACAAGGGCCATGTGATTTTAGCTAAGCTCCTCCCTGTCTCAGGGCCTCCATGTCATCATCTGTGTGGTGGGGAATTGGCTGGATGAACAGTGAAGCTCTGTCCAGCTTTGGATCTACGGGTTGGAACTAGCAGAGGAGCATCAGGCTCCTCCAGTGGATGCTATTGCTCTGTTGGGATCAGAGCTCGGACCCCAGCTTCAAGTTGTCTGGAGCCCTGGACAAGAGCTGTGGAATGAAGGCTTCCTAACCCTCAGAGGATTGCTTAGCGTTGGCCTCAGGCTTATGCGATGAATGTGTCCTCACTTGGTGGCCTAAGCTGACCCGATACCAGCTTTCTGAGACCTCTTTGGGATTTCTCTCCTCCCCTGCCTCCCTGGTGTCCATGTTGCCTTGACCCTGCTGTTCATATCTGAAAGGTAGACTACCCAGTGTGGGCCCCACTTCCTTGCTGCCTTGCTAAGTCCTAGGCTTAGCACATGTTCTAGGTCCCAGCAGTGGTCCTTGTGCCAAACCTCAGGCTGCACTCTAGGCCTGCCCATGGCTCCTGCAGTTGAGCTGGGAGTCTGGCTCCCAACTCAGTGCCAATCCCCGGGTACAGGGATATCAGGTCACTACCTGTCTGTTGGGAATCTGCCCTTTTCTCTGCCAGAGGGGAACTACATCACAGCTGAATTCAGAGTCTTTCTTAACTTCTTAGAGTCTCTTTTTAAGTGGGGTGAGCCTGCCTTTCTCAGCTGCATGATACAGGAGACAGCTATCAGGCTCAGCCACAGGGGAAGGGGATGCTCTCTCTAAGGTGCTGGGTCTCAAACTTGGTTGTACATTGTATTCACCTGGGGAATTTTTTACACATGTAAAGTGCCTGGTTCAGAGAGTTGTGGTGTACAGATGAAAATTTGTCCCACACCTCTCAAGGACCAGAAGTGTTTGTACTTGTGACAGATGGACTAAATGTCCGCCGCTTTCAGAGCTGCTCTCCTAGGCTCCTAAGTTCTCAGGAACACCTGTGGTGTCTGTGACTTCCTCATTCTGGAGGCAGAAGCCCCACATCTCCTGGGGATAATCGTGTGGACTTGGGGCCCTGTCTCTATCTTTCTCAGAATCAGTGTTCTTGTATGTGAAATACGAGAGTAGGGCTGTCGTTTGAATAATAATTAACTGAATAAAATAGAAAAAAGCATGATATCTAAATAATATTTTACATGCAATGTGATTTAAATATGTATTTATAACTAAATATTAAATATTGTTAAGTAGATGTTTGGTTATACACAGCTCTAAGAGTTGATATATTCCAGTTGTCTAAAGTAAAACTTTGTTTTGATATCCTCATTAAAAGATGGAGAATCTCTTTAAAAATAAGAAAAAGTCAAGGTTGACACAGCTTGATGGGGTTAGGGACCTTGTGAGGGAAGAGAAGAATTTCTGGACAAAGACGTTGTGACACGAAGGGAGTGCATGTCCTTTGGGTCCACTCTGGGGCCTGCAGCCTCCCTGGGACAGTACCTGCACCACTGTGATGGTTCTCCATCTCTGCTCTTTGCTGCACAGCCCCTCTTAGAGGGCTAATCTCTTAAATCCAGGCTTCCTTTCAACTACAAGCTTATTCCCTGACTTTCTGACAGGGATGATAGCCAGGGTGCCATTTGGCTCTCTGTTGCTTCCTAGCTTGCCCAAGAGAATATTTCTTTTTTATTTCTTTCTTTCTTTATTTTTTTAATTAATTTTTTTTTTTTTTTTGAAGACAGAGTCTCACTCTGTCGCCCAGGCTGGAGTGCAGTGGCATGATCTCGGCTCACTGCAAGCTCTGCCTCCTAGCTTCAAGCAATTCTCCTGCCTTGGCCTCCTGAGGCTGGGATTACAGGGTGCCTACCACCACCCCTGGCTAATTTTTTGTATTTTTAGTAGAGACTGGGTTTTGCTATGTTGGCCAAGCTGGTCTCGAACTCCTGACCTCAGCTGATCCTCCCGCCTTGGCATTTGGGATTACAGGCATGAGCCACCGTGCCTGGCATCCAGAAGAAAAAAACATCTGGCTGCTGTAGGCAGAGTAAATGGGTTGGATAATTTGTACTCCCCTGCATTCCTATTCCTTCATTGTAATGGTGTAGAAAGTAAGGTTGAGTGAAAGGGGGTGACTTACCCAAGGTTACATAGTTAGATACTGCCAGCCCTGGGCCTAGAACTCATATTTTTCAATTAAAAGCTTTTCCCAAGCCCCACATCTCTGCTTTCCTTATAAACCTGCACTGGCTTTTTTTCCAGAAAACTTCCAGGTGGCTTCTTACTACTTTCAGTGCTGTGAATGCAAGGAGTACACGTGGAACACACAAACTCCCGAAAAATGCAGTCCTCTGCCAGGCACGGTGGCTCACACCTGTAATCCCAGCGCTTTGGGAGGCTGAGGTGGGTGGATCACTTGAGGTCAGGAGTTCGAGATCAGCCTGGCCAACATGGTGAAACCCTGTCTCTACTAAAAATACAAAAATTGCCAGGCGTAGTGGCAGGTGCCTGTAATCCCAGCTACTCAGGAGGCTGAGGCAGGATAATTGCTTGAACCCAGGAGGCAGAGGTTGCAGTGAGCCGAGATTGTGCCACTGCAGTCCACCCTGGGTGACAGAGCAAGACTCCATGTCAAAAAAAAGAAAAAAGAAATGCAGTCCTCATTTACCATCATCAGCTAGATTCTTAGAAACTGTGATTTTAAGCAAAACAATGTACAGCAGTTCCTTAAGTAAACATGCTTTTGTTACAACGTTGATGAAAAAAACTGGTTTCATTATATGTCATACTTAAAGTTGCCATTTCCAAGAACCTATCAGTGATGTTAAGTGAGGACTTACTCTATAATTGTTCAGTCTACTAAAAACCAGGTAATATCATTTAATATCAACTGTGGTTTATTTTTGTGTGCAGACATACGAACAGGTATTTAAAATGCAATGTGATATTTGTGTACTGGAAGGATGTTCAGGGTGCTGTGGGAACCCAGAAGAGGGACTAATTAACTCATCCTGGGGGAAATTAACCCTGCTGCTCAAAGGTGGAACATTTGAACAGGTATGAAAGGATGAATAGGAGTTTATCTGAAAAGGAAAGGGGCAAGAAAGAGTATTTCAGGAAGAGGAAACAGCATTTTTCACAGACACAGAGTTGTGCAAAAGTTTGGTGTATTCAAGAGATAGCAGAGATGTTGGGCATGGCAAAAACACGTTGTATGGCAGGCAAAGCTAAAGATGAGATTAGAGGGAGATAAGGTCAATTTGCAAGGGGCATTGAATGCCAAGCTGAGGACTTTGGCTTTAAGGCCAAGGGAGCAGAGGATGTGTGATGAGGCCTTGTTTGACCTATTCAGTTCTTTCTCTTTTTTCATTCTGCTCATGAGGCCATGTTACAATGACTGATGTTTGGGCATCTGGTACCAGGGAAGTCTTGTGGAAGTCGTTTTCAACAATTAGAGCAGCATTTCTGTCCTGCGATAGATGAGGTCTCCTCAGGGTGAGCCAAGTGGAAGGGAGGGACAGTAGCCTTATTCCCCTGGATGATGTCACCTGTGGAGAGCATCCTTCTCCATCTCTGGCCATTGTCCTTGACAGGCAGGAGAATATGCAGGACATTCCAGATGCAGTCCTGTCATTAACACCCATGGCTCTGCAAAAACTCAGAAAGTTTTTCTTTTCTTTTTTTTTTGGTGGGGTGAGGGAGTATTAAACTATTATTTTTCATGATTTTATGGATTTCGATTTTCCTGGGATGTATCAGTTAGCTTTTACTGCATAACAAGCCACCTCTAAACTTGGTGGTTAAAACAACTAAACTTTATTTATTTTATGATTCTACAGTTTGGCTGTTTGGGCTGGGATTCTCTGGGTAATTCCTCTGGTTTGGCCTGGGCTTAGCTAATTATGACTGTGTTCACTCTTGCATCTGTGTTCAGCTAGTGGGTTAGTTGGGGCTGGCTGGTCTATGATGGCCTCAGGTGGGATGCCTAAGACAACTGAGATCTCTCTCTGCATGATTTCTCATCTTCCAGCAATCTCAATGCCAGGTTAGATTTTTCACGTGGCACTCTTAGAGTTCTAAGAACAAGAGCAGAATTATATAAGGCCACTGAGGTCTAGGCTTGGAGAATTTGTTGTCACTTTTGCTGCATTCTGTTGGCCAAAGAAAGTCACAAGTTGAGCTTAGATTCAAAGGGCGAAGGGTCCTACCTCTTTTAAAAATTAAAAACTCATCACTGACCTGAAGCTCATGGAGAGTCTTACCTTTTGATGGTAGGATTGCAAGCGTATGGATGCAGGGAGGGGAAGAATTTGTGGCCATTTTTTGAATCTACCACTCAAACTAACTTTCATCACCAGAGAGAGTTGATAATTGAGTTTATTGCATTATTGTGAATAGGATTTGAGGAATCTTTTGAATCCAAAGTTGACATTCATGGAAGACCATGTGATTTCTGAAGTTTTATCTAATTTAATCTGCACAGCAACTCTTATTTTCCCTATTTTACATATGAAGAAACTGGGGCACAGAGCAATTAAGTGAGATTAAGTGTTTTGCCCAAGGTAAGCCTGGTATTTGGACTTACATTTGTCTGACTATAAGTCTGGAGCAACTGCCATCATATCATTCTTTCGTAGTTTGAAGAGATGAGACAGAGGAGATTTAGCAGTACTGCTGCATTCACTGCCATAGCCAACCCCTTTCCAGATCACCCTCATCCCTGGACACAGGTACCTTGCCCTACTCCAGAGGCTCATTTTCTTGTTCCTAGTAGGTTGACTGCTCTTGCAGTGGGCCGGCAGAATCACTGTGGTCTCCAGGGTGGGAGTCTTTTGCTGCTTTTATAGTCCAGAAGCCCACTATGCTGAAGAATATGTTAGAGACTGATGTATTTCTCTGGGGAGAGATTGTAGGTCAAGCTGTTCATAGGTAAAATATATATATATATATGATGCATCTAACATGGACTATGGGGAGAGAGCCCTCCAAAAGACCTCTGAGCCTCAGAGGCAGACGGACTGGTATATGCCGTACTAAGAGAAAAATACCGCCTAGATGAGCAGGCGGGGAGGCCTTGCCTTTCTCTGACTAAAGCCTTCTGGAGGCTGTAGCTTCGAGATCTTCCAAGTCATCCTGCTACGTGGTAACCTTAATGACCTGGAGCTGTGCCCCAGACTAAACTGATTCTGGATCTTGGCTAGTGATGGGAGCTGTGCTCTCAGGGATGTGGAATGAGGAATGGGAGCAGCAAGAAGGCACCTGATTGTCAGAACCAAAGCAGGGTTGGGCCTATAGTAGCATGGTTTATGGGGCAGGGAGGAAGGTAGGACCAGGTAAAGACAAGAATGTGAGGAGACCAGATGGTCTGTAGGGAAGGCCCCAATGGGATGGTCATGTTCAGGGTACCCACATACTAAATGCAGGCTATGGCATCAAGTGTAGTTCATTTTGGCAGACACGAGTATTGCCACGTATCTTGGTGTTGTGTATTAGAAAGTCTTATGTCCAGGCCTTAGGTATAATCAGCCATGTTACCCTGACTCTGCTATCTTTCTTGCACAGAGCTCATCTCCTGTCCTGGGTGTAAACGAGTATATCTTACCAGGGATGTAACTGAACATTTTTTTCTGCATTGTGTTCCTACTGAGCAACCCAAGATGGCCAGGGTAAGTCAGGACAAGGAAAGAAGCAGCTGATCTTTTTCAGAAATCTGTGAGGCCCCTGTCCATAAGTCTGTCTATCCATCCATCACTCCATCTGATTTGTTACTTCTCCATCAGTTTTCCTAATCATCCATCCATCCATCTAGAAGAAAATAAAAATGCATGAGTTGGGGGAAACAATGAGGGGGTTTTCCATTAAGTGAAAATTACTGACTTTTTTTGTGTCAATCCCTTTAGCAGAAGGTGAATGTAAGTTAAGGTATATTAAGAGTTGCTTACTGTCTATATAATTATTTTTCTGTCTCTTACAGCTCTTACTGAAAAATACCAGTACTGGGTTTTGTTTTTTTTTTATCATCCTAAGTTGAAATTCATGTACCAGCCTGGATTAAATGGGTTTATTAATCTTGCCTGTATTTAACAACTATCACCTTTTTCCTGAATTTCTTAAATTTTTTATCACTTATTGGCCGGCAGCCCTTCTGTTCCTCTTTCCACTAGGGTATCTTTCCAGTAGGGCAAATTAGTAAATTAGTAATTTACTAATTTACTTACTTGTTCCTGTGTCTGATTTGTGTTGAATGTCTCACATGTGCCAGGCCTTGTGCTGGATATTAGGGAGATCGACCCATATACTGTACTTTCAAGGAATTCATAGTTTAATTAGTAGAACTTTCAGAATTCACATCAGTTTGGTGGCCTCTGTGATTCAAGCACAGATTGGCCAACTTTTCCAAATCTCCCCTTCTCTTGATGTTTTATAATAGCCCTGGCAAGATATTTGCTTACGAAATGAATGAACATTTGGACTAGGAGAGGCCTAGGTACCCTCAGATCAGGCAGAGCCCAGGTGTGGGAGCACAACTCTGAACGCTGGTCTGTACTTGCCCTTTCTTGGCTGCATTTGACCATCTTGCTGTGTACTGCCATATGTGGGCCTTCTCCTCTCTGAAGCACATTGAATTTCCTGCTTTTGCCGGTGCTTTCCCTCTGTTACAACATTTTCCTCCCTTACCTGCCTGGTGAACCTACTTGTCATTCAGTATCCAGCTCAAATGTTTCCTTGTTGTAAAACCTTTCCTAGCCACTCCTAGACTGAGTTCCAGGAAGGCTTCCTTTGCTTCTTTAGCATATGTTGCATCCTTTTTATTACAGCATTACTCAGTTAATGTATACCATCCTGTGTGCCGTGGATAGCGTGAGATCAGATCCTTGGCTTATGCATCTGGGTATCCTTAGCTTCAGCACAGGACTTGTGTGAACAGCCCCTGAGACAGCTGCTGCTGCTGCTGCTCCTCTTCCTCCCTCCCTCCCTCCCTCCTTCCCTTCCTCCTTTTCCTTCTTCTCCTTCCCCTCCTCCTCTCCTCCTCCTCCTCCTCCTTCTTCTTCTTCCTTCTTCTTTTCCTTCTTCCTCCTCCTCCTTTTTTGAGACAGGTCTTCCTCTGTTGCCCAGGCTGGAGTGTAGTAGTACGATCTTGGCTCACTGCAGCCTTGACCTCCTGAGCTCAAGCGATCTTCCACCTCAGTCTCCCTAGTAACTGGGACTACAGGCATGTGCCACCACTCCTGGCTAATTTTTGTATTTTTTGTAGAGATGGGGTCTCACTATGTTGCCCAGGCTGGTCTGAAACTCCTGGGCTCAAGCAGTCCTCCTGCCTTGGCCTCCCAAAGTACTGAGGTTACAGGTGTGAGCCACCATACCTGACGTAGCCACTGTTCTTTTGGTCACAAAGGATGCTTCCTTCCACAAGCCCCAGCATGTTACCCCCAGACAGCTCTGCAGAATAGATTACACTTCAAACTAGTGGAGGAATAGGCCTGCAGGACCCCTGTCTTTAGAGCATTTGCCACTTGTGGAGGCAGAACCAAATGAGGATAACATCAGTAACTCCAGAACTCTCTGCTTCCAGAACTGCTCCGAGTGCAAGGAGAAGAGGGCAGCACATATCCTCTGCACCTACTGCAATCGCTGGCTGTGCAGCTCTTGCACAGAGGAACACCAACACAGCCCTGTCCCTGGGGACTCGTTCTTTCCTCGGGCCCAGAAGGGATCTCCAGGTACCAATCCCACCTCTCCCCACCCACTCCCATACCCTAAAGCAGGGCTGAACCCTAAGATCCCTGGAGAATAGCTCTCTGATCTTGTTTTCTTGCTGGGGGAGAAGGTAGGGACAGTCTCAGAGCCTTTCCCAAAGGAAGTCTCTTTCAGAGTCAAAGGGGTGACTCACTCTCATCCCTCCCTGTTGGGGGTGGGGGTGGATGAGTGTGGATGAAATGATATAGGGAGGAAAGTGTTGAATTATTGTGGAAGCTAGGTGAGCTCCCTGCCTTTCCCCTGTAGAGTAATCATGCCACCCTTCTGATTTATTTACTTGATTAACTTAGTCTGGATTAGGGCTTGTTTGTCTATCCAGCACCATCTGTTTTATTTTATTTTATTTTATTTTTTTTGAGATGGAGTCTCACTCTGTCACCCAGGCTGGGGTGCAGTGGCATGATCTTGGCTCACTGCAACCTCCACCTCCTGGGTTCAAGCGATTCTCCTGCTTCAGCCTCCCGAGTAGCTGGGATTACAGGTATGCGCCACCACACCCAGCTAATGTTTGTATTTTTAGTAGAGATGGGGTTTCGCCGTGTTGGCCAGGCTGGTCTTGAACCCCTGACCTCAGGTGATCCACCCGCCTTGGCCTCCGAAAGTGCTGGGATTACAGGCGTGAGCCACTGTGCTTGGCCGCCCTCTGTTTTAAATGACAATCTTCTTGAAAGTCTTTTCTCAAGGCCCTTGAATTGTGAGAGGGGTTCTACATCTGTCAAATCCACAGGAACCGGAGTTCATGATCCATGTGATCTAGCCTGGAGCCTGGCAAGGCTGGGTAGCTGGTTTCAGCTCCATTAAAAACGGAATCCTGATTAATGAACAGGTTGAGGTTAATTGTGAAGGATTCATTATTTTGCAGGAGATCTATGTGGAGTAGTAGCAAGCGCCTTCCTCAGCCTCTGGCAGGTAGTGGAATGCTTGGGCTTGATGGTGTGCTATTTCTGGACAACTGGGCAAATCCAGCCAAGCTCAGCCCAAAATCATCCTTGTGCCCCGGAGAGTCATCTCCTGTTTATATCACTTCCCCCGAGCTCCGTATTTCTGCAGTGTCCTCTGAAGGCTGAGGGCTGTGCAGCAAAGCTTAACTGAGAGGTTTATCTACCTGAGCAAGAGAAGCCCACTTTCTCTGTCTTCTCTGGCAGGAGTGAATGGTGGTTCCGGAGACTTCACCTTGTATTGTCCTCTACACACACAGGAAGTACTCAAGCTATTCTGTGAGACATGTGATATGCTCACTTGCCATAGCTGCCTAATGGTGGAACACAAAGAACACAGGTGGGGCTGACAGACTGCCTGAAATGGGCTGGGGAGGGCTCTGGATTTCTTACTTGTGAGAGCTCTGGGACTCCCCATGCATCGAAGTCTTCTCCCTGCCCAAGCCAACCTGCAGCCCCTGGGCTGAAGTTTTTCTCTGCTCCTGTTGTAGGACTTCTCTGGAAAAGGCCTAATGGGCCAAGAGCCTGTGGTGACTTAGACTTTCCCTAGAAGTCATCACAGCTTCCATGGGTCTGGCTGAGACAGTTCCCTGTGGAGATTCCCGCTTGGTTGGCATGCTCAAAGTAGGACTCAGCCCTTCTCAGCGTTTTCTCTGCCTCATCCCCTAGGTGCAGACATGTTGAAGAAGTTTTGCAAAACCAGAGGATGCTTCTGGAAAGTGTGACTACACAGGTGGCACATAAGAAATCCAGTCTACAGACATCTGCAAAGCAAATTGAGGACAGGTAGCACAGGCTAGTGCCTTGCCAGTGCTGGAAATGCCCTGTTCCCGCACACCCGGGGTTCCAACACCAGGCCGTCAGTTGTAGTGCCTTTGAAGAGGAACTGTGGTTAAGCAGATGTGGGCATATGTCCTAGAAGGCATATGTCTTGGCCTTAGAGGTCTCAGGACCAGGGAGGGGTCATTAAGTCATCACTTGGTGGCTGAGACCAAGCTAGGTCAGGATGATCAGAGTGAGTCTGGGTGAAAGCATATGCCTTATGAACTAGCCAGAAGTCGGTGCTTGAGAACAAGGGTACCAAGCAGACACTAGGGAAGAGAGTGCTGCTTATTATGAGGGTGGAACAAACCAGGGGCAATCTGTGCCTTATCACCCCTTTCCCTGTGTGTTCTCTATAAATCTACAAGTCACATGAAATCATTGGTATTTTACATAGGAAGAGGAAGTGGTAGGTGCTGAGAGCACCTCATGTGTCAGGCACTGGGTTGGGTATCGTATATGCATTATTTTGTTCAGTTCTTGCCACTCTTTCAGTTAGGGATTATCTCCATTTTACTGATGAGGAGACTGAGGTTCACAGAGGTTAGGTAACGTATCTGAGATCACACAACTAGCCAGTGACTGTACTGGGTTTAGATGCTAGGTCTGTGGTGACTTCAATGCCCATGCTTTTTAAATTTTTAAAAATAGCTTTACTGAGATATAATCTACATATCATAAAATTATTCTTTTTAAATGTATAATTCAGTGGCCTTTAGTACATTCACAGAATTGTGCAACTGTATATAATTACTATCTACGTTTAAAATATTTTCATCCCCCCAAAAAGAAGCCACATTAATATAAACATTATTATATGTTTATTATTGTTTATTATATAATTATATAATATGTTTATTTATTATATAATATGTTTATTATATAACATGTTATTATGCCAATAATATAAACATTATTAGTCACCCTCCATTCCCCCAACACCCCCCGGCCCTCAGAAACCACTAGTATGCTTTCTGCCTCTTTTTACCTCATGGCGACATTTATTGGAGCATCCTCCTTTTAAAGACAACAAATTACAGTAAATCATTCCCATACTTTCTCTTTTGGTCCTACCTCTAATGTTATGTCAACTGGTGGGCTACTGGGTTGACCTTGGTGTAGACTTGAGGTTTAACTAGAGAAAACCGAGCTGAATTTTGATCAAGTGAGGCTCGGTTGTACAAAAGGTGGGGTGGTGGAGAAAGGCTGTCTTTTTTTTTTTTGTATTTGGTGTCTGCTAGGCCCTGATCTCAGTAGGCAGCCTCCAAGCTGGTTCTTATGTTTGCCGTCTCTTGGTCTTCATATAGTCCATGAGGAAAGCTTACCATGGTTTGTCCCACTGTGTTTACAGGATTTTTGAAGTGAAGCATCAGCATAGGAAGGTGGAAAACCAGATCAAAATGGCCAAGATGGTTCTGATGAATGAGCTGAACAAACAGGCCAATGGGCTAATAGAGGAATTAGAGGTATGTATAGACAGACGGATCAGATGGATGGGTTCAGAAACCATCCACATATCAAGCTAGTCCCAGGACCTAGGGAAGCCTAGGCTATAATTCAAATATGCAGCTTCCATAGCTCTGTGCTGCTCCCTGTATTTTAAAATGTCAGCCTAATTTTGGGAGGGTGGCTCATGAAGGGCTAGAAAATCAGTTCAAACTGATTTTTGATGCTATGTCTCTTAGGCAGCTTCCATCCTTAACTGCTCAGGGTTATAGTCCTGGAAGAGAAAGTCATGAAACGAACCACCTTCTTCACCAATTTATGCCCAAGAGATGTAGACATTTATTCATTTCCTCTTTCATTTATTACCCATTCCATATTTGTACTATGAAATCTCCCACCATCTCCCCCTCCCCTTTTCCATCAGCCAGCATCCCATGGCAACACTCTGCCCTGCCATCCTCTCAGGGGTGTAGTCTCATCTGATTCCATCAGTGACACACACAAGCCACCAGACTTCCCAAGCAGGTGGATTACAGTCCAATAACAGGATCAAGGACTCTGTCTTCTCTCTGTACCCAGGGGATTACTAATGAGAGAAAGCGGAAGCTGGAACAGCAGTTACAGAGCATCATGGTTCTCAACCGTCAGTTTGAGCATGTGCAGAATTTCATCAACTGGGCTGTCTGCAGCAAAACCAGTGTCCCTTTTCTTTTCAGCAAAGAGCTGGTAAGAGGAATCTCCCAACTCCTCAGCCTGTCCTTGAAGCTTATCAGAGCATCCCCTTTGTCATAGGGGCAATGAGGCGGTCCTTGGAAGTGCCTTTTCTTTTTAGGATGGAAGGAGGAATAACATAGCAGCTCCATCCATCCTTCAAATTCAATCACTGCTTTTGGGTTAGTAAGTAAACACCATCTTTTACCAAATCCCATAGTGCAGAGAGGACACAGGTGCTGAAATGGTCCTGCCCTCCCAAAGGTAGCTCAGTTGGAAAGTCTGTAGTTCTTTGTCATAGGTAATTGATTCAGACATCACCCTGGACATGAGCAGTGTGCTGGGCATCTCATAGAAAGTTACTGGGGTTTACATGGGAGTCTGAGAGAAAAGGAGTTGGAGATAAGGTTGAAGTATTAGGCTTGAGAGGATGGCAGCACCCAGGAGAGGGAGCAAGAATTTTGAGAGAAGTTGATGGGGTTTATATTTGAATACTTTGAATCTAAGGTGCCTATAGTACATCCAAAACCAACTCCAAGCTACCTACTATTAAAAAGCTGTTTTAATATATGGGTGTGGAAGTCAGAAGAAAAGTTGGTTTTAGAGAAGGAGATGTAGGAGTCACCAGGAAATCAGTGGTATCACCTTGGAAGAGTGTGTGCAGCAAGAAGAGAGAAAGTCAGGAACCCAGGGAATACCGTCATTTTCAGCATAGACAGAGGAAGATGGTGAGTGGAGGAGAGTGAGAGGCAATGGTCAGAGGTTAGAAGCAAAACAGAGTGTGGTGCACAGAAATGAACAGTTTCCAATTTTAAGTGGTCCATTTGGCAATGCTGCATGGGTGAAAGAAGACGAATAGTGAAGAGCAGCCTCGAGATCTGGGAATCAGGCTATCTTCTGAAAGAAGCTCCAGTGAAGTAGAAGGGTCAAAAGCTAGAATGAGGAGACTGAGGATGGGTAGGGACGAAGTAGAGACAGAAGTGAAAAGAAGAAAAATAAAAACGTAGCCTGAGAAGATGGCAGAGTTGGGGGACACTTTTTTTTAAGCTTGGAAAACATTTGCACACATGTATATGGGAGAAGAGGTTGAACATAGAGAGGAGGAGTGTGTGGTGGGGTAAGTATACTGAGAAAGCAGGAGGAAGGATATAGAGTGAACTGGTTGACCTTAAACACAAGGACAGTCCCTTCGTCTGAGATGGGAGGACAGGAAGGGGACAATGCTGTAGTTAAGTTTGAGGGTAGAAGGGATACAAGTTGGGGTAATTTATCCTTTATGGTGTCTTTTTTTCTCTGTGAAATAGGAGGTGATAATAAGAGGGTTAAAACATTGGTAAGTAGCACCAAAGTAAAGATTTTAAATAGTCATTGAGTGCAGTGGAAGAGAAAGATGACAAGAAAAGAAGTGACAAGAGAAAGGGCTGAGGGGTGCTGCTGAAATTAATAATCACTGAAGTGGCCCCAGATAACATGGCTTTGGTATGGCTGGATTACCTAAGAGTAGGAGTTGGCGATGGGGAGGGAATTAGGACACTAGTGATATCATTACTGTAAATGACAGGAAGCTGGGAAGTCCTGTGGACTGAAGGAGCAGGGCTTGGAGAGGTTGAAGAACATACTCTGAAAGAGCGTGAACTTGTTATGACCAGGGTGGGTTGTTGGAGTTTAAAGTTCTCATAGGTAGAATGGTTGTAAATGATTAATAGGGTCTAGGTATGGTGACTAAACTGAAAACAAGGTGGTTGCCATGCAAGAGATCAATGAAATAAGAGGCTAAGATGTTAGTTGGGACATTAGTTAACTAGAGGATGGCAGGATAAGTTGTACACTTGCCAAAGCCCTGGAGAAATAGGAGAGTTAGTGATGAGAAATAGATGAAAGTGTTGGGAGAGGAAGAGGGCTATTGAGTAGGACAGAAGGGTGTTTTACCTGCAAGTGGAAGTACAGCAATGGGGAGCTCAGAAAATGCCTGCCCCCCACTAGGCTTTTAAATTGAGGTGATGGTAGAATGAATGGAGCTGCCAGTCGATGTCATGAGAGAGAATGACAAATCACTTAAGGCCTGAAAATATAAGAATGTAGGGGTTCCAGGCCAGACATGGTGGCTCACACCTGTAATTCCAGCACTTTGGGAGGCCAAGGCGGGCAGATCACGAGGTCAGGAGATCGAGACCATCCTGGCTAACACGGTGAAACCCCGTCTCTACTAAGCAAAATACAAAAATTAGCCGGGCATGGTGGTGGGCACCTGTAGTCCCAGCTACTCAGGAGGCTGAGGCAGGAGAATGGCATGAACCTGGGAGGCGAAGCTTGCAGTGAGCTGAGATCGCGCCACTGCACTCCAGCCTGGGCAACAGAGTGAGACTCCGTCTCAATTAAAAAAAAAAAAAGAATGTAGGAGCCTGGATAAGAGGAAAGGGATCAGCTGGGAGGATGGGCAGGTGCTAAGGTGCAAGAGAATGAGAATATGGAGGATGACCAGAGGTTAAAGGGCCATGACTTTGAGCCTTTCAGCTTGTCCAAAGAGTAAGGGAAGGGGAGTTGTCATTTAGGTGCAAGATGCCCAAATAAATGACCTTTGGTGCTGTTGTCAGATTGTGTTTCAGATGCAGCGATTGCTGGAGACAAGTTGTAACACAGATCCTGGCTCCCCTTGGAGTATCAGATTCACCTGGGAGCCTAACTTCTGGACCAAGCAGCTGGCTTCTCTTGGTGAGCTTGGACCCACACACCTAGGCCTACCCACCCTGTGGGCTTTGACCTAATTGCTTACCTTACTGGGTAGGTCAGCATATGCCCAAGAGAAAGCACTTCCTGGGACTGCCAGTGGTCATGGAATCATTCAGCAAACCTTTTTTTTTTTTTTGAGGGGGAAGAGGAGAGGATGAGGAATTTAAATAACCATGGCAATATAGGACTTTGTATCAGGATGAGTTGAAATCTGAGTTTACCATTCTGTGTAAATGTCCTGTTACATTGGTTTTATTGCTGAGGAGGAGACAAGACAGTCACCCTGCTCTCTGGAATGCTGTATGGCAGTACAGATGAATGTGTTTCTCTGTGGTCACACAAAGGTATACACGTGTGGGCACAAGCAGGGGTATCTCAGCAACAGTGAGACTGCATGTGCATGTTTGTGTTACACAGACATATCCTTTTGAGTTGAGATGTAAGCAGATAATTCATGGCCTTGTGCATTTTTCTTCCCTGCTGCAATCATGTGCTGGCATTCAATCTTTAGGCAGAATGTAGATAGCTTGAAGTTGTGCCTGTGTTGACAGCCTAACGAGTTTGTTAAACTGATGGCCAACTGCTGCCTTCATTTGAGGCTGTTAATCTTATTGAAAATTTGTTGAACTTGGCAAACGATATTTAGGTTTATTTCTTTTCTTTCCTCTTTCCTTTGATTTAACTCAGCAGACCTTTGATAGCCACCTACTCTTGTTTAGGCCCCATGCTGAGCACCAAAGAACCAATGGTGAATAAAACACATATTCCTTAAGGAGCTCAGACTTCCTCTAAGTAAGCCTTACCAAAATAATGAGATGAAGAAGTCATTAGACTGAGTTAGCCATAGATCTACTTGTGCACAAGGGACCTAGAGACCTCAGGGGGCAGTGCTGGTGCCTGGCACTGACCTGGTGTATTAGTTCATTCTCGCATTACTGTGAAGAAATACCTGAGACTGGGTAATTTATAAAGAAAAGAGGTTTAATTGGCTCATGATTCTGCAGGATGTACAGGAAGCATGATCCTGGAATCTGCTCGGCTTCTGGGGAGGCCTCAGGAAACTTACAGTCATGACAGAAGGTGAAGATGCACATCACATGGACAGAGTAGCAAGAAACAGAGCAAGGGGGAGGTGTTACACACTTTTAAAAAATCAGGTCTCACGAGACCTCTATCACAAGAACAGCACCAAAGGGGTGGTGCTAAACCATTCATGAGGGATCTGCCCCCATGATCCAGTCACCTCCTACCAGGTACCACCTCCAACACTGGGGATTACAATTCAACATGAGATTTGGGTGGGGACACAGCTCCAAACCATATCACCTGGTATTAGAGCTTCCCCACTCTCTTCCATCCTACTTGCTCAACACACAGTTCCCCACACCTGTATCTGGGAACTTGTTCATTGGTCCCAGGCGTGACTCTCTACCCTTTGCTACTTTCTAGCATACTCCCTCCCCACCCCAAAGTTGATTTTTTTTGTCAGAGTCTGATTGGGCTGTTCTGTTGGAAAAAAAATGAGTGGGTGCTATTTGAGAGAGCTTGTGGTTTCCCTAGTGGGACAGAAACAGAGTCAGGGCTGAGCATCTGGTAAAAGCTGAACCAATTTCTCAAATATCCTAGGCCCCCAAAGCAGGTCCATACAGGTGCTATTACTGGCAGCATTCTAGACTGAGTCTAGGAGATCAAGGATTGAGTTTCTTAATCTGTTCCTGCTACAGGATTGTTGAATGAGGTTCTTTTGTCTCAGGAGCAGGAAGTAGCAAGGTGGGAGCAACTTGAAAAACTTTTGAAAAACTGTCTATTCTGCATTTTCAGGCTGCATAACTACTGAAGGTGGACAAATGTCCAGGGCAGATGCTCCTGGTTATGGAGGCTTACAGGGGTCATCACCCTTTTATCAAAGCCACCAGTCTCCAGTGGCTCAGCAAGAGGCTCTTAGCCACCCCTCACACAAGTTCCAGTCTCCAGCAGTGTGCTCCTCATCTGTGTGCTGCTCCCACTGCTCCCCAGTCTCACCTTCCCTCAAAGGCCAGGTCCCCCCACCCAGCATACACCCAGCCCACAGTTTTAGGCAGCCCTCTGAGATGGTGCCCCAGCAGCTGGGGTCTCTGCAGTGCTCTGCCCTGCTGCCCAGGGAGAAACAGCTGGCCTGCAGCCCTCATCCACCAAAGCTGCTGCAGCCCTGGCTGGAAACCCAGCCCCCTGTGGAGCAGGAGAGCACATCCCAGCGGCTGGGGCAGCAGCTGACTTCCCAGCCCGTGTGCATTGTCCCCCCACAGGATGTTCAGCAAGGAGCCCATGCCCAGCCCACCTTACAGACACCCTCTATCCACGTCCAGTTTGGCCACCACCAGAAGCTGAAGCTCAGTCACTTTCAGCAGCAGCCACAGCAGCAGCTACCACCTCCACCACCACCCCTCCCCCACCCCCCACCTCCACTCCCGCCTCCCCCACAGCAGTCACACCCACCTCTACCTCCATCCCAGCATCTGGCTTCTAGTCAGCACGAGAGCCCTCCTGGCCCTGCCTGTTCTCAGAACATGGACATAATGCATCACAAGTTTGAGCTGGAGGAAATGCAGAAGGACTTGGAGCTTCTTCTCCAGGCTCAACAGCCCAGTCTGCAACTGAGTCAGACCAAATCTCCTCAGCATCTTCAGCAAACCATTGTGGGGCAGATCAACTACATTGTGAGGCAGCCAGCACCTGTCCAGTCCCAGAGCCAGGAGGAGACCCTGCAGGTAAGCATCAGGGTGGCTTGGCATGCATATTCTGCCTGTCCTAGGATCACTCAGGGAACACAGCCTCCCCCAAAACAAGGAAGCACAGGAATACAGTTTCTGCACCATAGGGCTGCCTTGAGCTCAGCCCTCACATTTCAAAACTACCCTGGACTCAACCTTCCACCTCAGAAAAGCTCCAGAGAGCATAGTACCCAGTCCCAAATTAGATCTAGGCTCAGTACACTCCAGAGTAGCTTGGCTTAGCCCGGTCTTCCTGGATGACAGTAGGGACCCTGCCCACTGATGGTACCTTCTGAGCTGTGCTGAACTCCTGCCAGTGCCAGAGCAGAAGAGAGGCTGTCTCTTATCTTGTCATCTCCCTAGCTCCCTTGCCGGACCTTATGAATCCCAGACAGGGGGAAGGGCAGAGCTTAAGGAGCAGAGTGAGGGTCCATGTTAGATGCTGGCAGGCAGCACTTTTATAATACTGCACAGATATAGACTTAAACTTTTTTACTTCTACTAAGCTGGGTATGTTTTATATGCACCATATCATTTATCCTACCGACAATGTTGTTTGGTAGGCATTACCATCTCTGCTTTATAGGTATATAAGTGGGAGCTAGAGAAGGCTAGCAGTTTGTCTCCATATCATACAACATTGAGAGATAGAGCTAAGACTTGGATTCAGGTCTGCTGACATTTCTGTAATGCCACAGAAGAAGTCTTCTTTCCATAGGAGGATATTGGATGCTGCTCCTCTTTTTTCTCAGCTAAAAGACAGTTGAAGAGGTGCAGTTTGTACCCCTGGGATCTTTGCTGCATTTCACATCTTCATTCTTAGCTCTTGATTTTCTTTTTTTTTCCCCCAGAACCTCCTGTTCTATCCTCTTCTCTCTACCCTTCTCTCACTTTTTCTATAGTGATGTCCCCTTTAAATCTGTAATCACAGTTATATCTTCAAAGCAGCTTTACAGATTTTTACTTTATTATAGAATATAAGGCCTCACATTTATGCTTCAGTACTGACAACTTCAGATCATGCTTCAATGTCTTCCCCTGAGGCCCAGTTCTTTTGAGAAGGTATAGAATAATGCGTGTGATGGCAGAGAAGGGTCTAGGGTTCATAGAGGGCCACAAGCTAAAATGTAAGTTAAAACTAGGTTATGATTGCTAAAGTGAATATCACAACATTAGCTCAGAATTCTTGGTTTGGGTTCCATCCTAAGACATTCCCATTAGCATGTAGTCTTTGGAAGAGTTGGGATAAGAGCATTTTTCTTTTTGGAAAACGTTTAAACAGTCCACAATGTATAGGTGGTGACAATGGGCAGGGCAGGGTGAGCACTAGCCTTTGCTGCCACTACTGCTGCTGCTACACTCTCTGCAGTAAAACCCACCCAAGTTCTTATTTTCTTCTCCAGGCTACAGATGAGCCCCCAGCATCTGAGGGCTCAAAGCCAGCTCTCCCTCTTGACAAGAATACTGCTGCTGCCTTGCCCCAGGCGTCTGGGGAAGAAACCCCTCGCAGTGTCCCCCCAGTGGACAGCACCATCCAGCACTCCTCTCCAAATGTGGTGAGAAAGGTACTAAAGGAGCCTGTTTTCCCTGACCACATGGGACCCACTGCCAGCCAAGACCCCAGGCACTTGGAGGAAGAGGATAGGGTGGGGGAAGGAGTGTCCCTGTTCCATCCCTGGATGCTACACAGCCCTGATTCATGCCTTCTGCCCTAGTGAGTCAGCAATGTAGATCTTCCTCCTCCCCATTTCCACTCCCCCATGCACACTTAAAATGGCACCTCCTGGGCTTCATGCAGAGTGGAAGGAGGAAGGGAAAGACAGCCAATTTATTGAACATGTACTCTGTGCTTGGAAACATGTGTGCTGCTTCACCAGCATTATCTCACCTCACCTCCAACAGTTGTGGAAGTGAGCATCCCCATTGTATAGCTAAAGAAACTGAAGTCCAGGGCCTTACAGCTAGTAGAAGAGAGAGCTGAGGTTTATTTAAAATGAGATCAGTTAGAATCCAAAGCTTGAACTTTTCTCTCTACAATGAAGATGGGGAAAATATTTTTTGTGGCCTCCACAACCCAGAGTTGGATACCTTAGGATTTGAATCAATGGAATTTGTTGGGTGAGTGGTCTGCAGGGATGTTCTGCAGAGGTAGATAAGCAGCTGAGACATAGAGATCTCTTGAAGATGAGCTCTTGGAGGCCTTTCTGTCCACCCACCTACTAGCTTACTGAAAGTGTTCGCTTACCCTGGACATAACCCAGAACCCCACAAATCCTCAACTATCTATTCTCACCTCTGCCCCTTCACCCCCAACCCCTGTCATACATCTAGCTGGAGCCACAGTCCTGTGCTGTGTCCTCCACCCATTCCTCCTAGTGTCCCTTGGCCCTGTTTCACTTACCCTATTGCCTTCTCTGGCCTGGTGCCCTCAGCTCTCCAGTGCCTCCACCCAGCCCTGGACTTGAAGCTCTGTGAGGTGTTCTGAACTCTCCCAGCCTATACCCTTGGCCCTGTAGCATCCCTCTGGCCCTGCAGCCCAGCTGTGCTGGTTGCTCAGTATACCTACCCCTCACCAAGTTACCCTAGCTGTACCATTGCACTGCAGTGGTGCAGGTCTTAGAACAGTCAGTCTCAGTGATACTTGAGGAAAGTTTAGAAAAAAGAAGGGATGGCGAAAATGAAATGTCAACTTGGAAATTGCTGGTGACTCTTGAGGCTTTTTGTCTGTGCCTGTCCCACCCTGTTGAAAATGGCTTGGCATAGAGGCCCTTGAGTTACTGTATATTGGCCCTTTGTGGCTCTTAGATGTTTAACTTCTTGTATTTGGGCCAGCCACCTAACCATTCATCCATTTATATAATCATTTAATGCATATATATATGCAAATGCATATATATAATGCATATATATATGCAAATGCATATATATAATGCATATATATATGCAAATGCATATATATAATGCATATATATGTATCAAATGATTATATATATATCTGAGTTATAGATATATGTAATCAGATTATATCTATATCTATATATATATATATATCTGAGTATGTGCCCCATATTCTACTAGGTGCCAGGCATACGTTGGTGAATAAGATAGTCAGTCCCATGCTGGAGAGTACAGTCTGGTGGAAGAGACAGTTAAGCAACAATAATAAATTGTGGTAAAGTGCTATAATAGTCATTGGGGTACACCCCATTGGAGCACCTAGCTCTGGGAGAGGGGGCTGTTGACAGAAGACTTCTTAGAGGACATTATTTTAAGCTGAAATTTTGAAAAGGAGAAGTTGGGCTAGTGAAGGGTAGAGGGGTAGAACAAATAGTCAAAAGGAATGGCAACTAGGAAGCTTCAGAAGTGAGAGAAAGCCTGGGGAAGTTAGGGGGGCTTCAGATAATTTGTAATTTGGCTTGATAGGATCACGAGATGCACTGTGGAATGGGATGGATTGAAACCAGAGAGGCTGTAAGGCCTTGTAAATTATGCTTTGGAATTGGGATTCAGTCTCGGGGGATGTGAGGAGTAAGTGAAGGACTTCCAGAAAGGAGGGATATGGTTTGAATTAAGTTTGGAAGATCACTTTAGCTATGGTAAGGGAGACCAGAATAGTACAGAGGTGAAACAGGAGGCTGAATGAAATCAATAGCAATAGGAATGAAGAGGAAGCAAAGATTTCAAGAGATATCAGATCACAGGAGTTTTGGCCTCAGTGTCTGATTGATGATAGGTAAGGCAGAGAAAGCCCTTTGGCTTAACACCCAGGTGTTTTCCCATGCTCCCATCCCAGTGGATCTGTCTTGACCCACTGGGATGGGAGCATGGGAAAAAGAGCATATTTAGGGGAAGAAGTTAAGTTTTGAATTATTGCTATTCTTTTATGGAATACACATTAGAAGATGACCTGAAGGCAGCTAGCTCTAGATGTCAGTAGTTCAGAAGCAAGCATGAGAATTGCTGTAACCACCTGATGTGTTCTTGTTGCCTGCTGCACAAATGAAGACCATGGCATTGCAGTAGAGAAAGAGTTTAGTTGATGCGAGGCTGGGATTTTTCAAAGGCAGTTTGGGGAAGGGGTGGGGGTGGCTAGAAATGGGTTGCTTGCTGCTGATTGGTTGGGATGGAGATGAAATCATGGGTTAAAGCTGTCCATTTGAGCTGAGTTGCTTCTGGGTGGGGCCACAGGAGTGGGATTGATGGATCTGGGTGAAGCCATGGATGTCAGACATGCAGAAAAGTTGAAAAGATATCTCAAAAGGCCAATCTACAATAGGCCCAGGAATGATTAAGGGAAAGGCAAGGGGTGGGGGTGGGTAAGTTAGATCAGATCTTTTTCACTGTCATAATTTGCTCATTGATATAATTTTTGCAAAGGTGGTTTCATTGCCAGTGCTCAGTTGTAGTGGAAGCCATGCAGAAAATGCTGCTTCTCATTTGATGAGATTCAGTTCTGTTCCTATACACAGAGCAGAGGAAAGGAGCTGAGCGACATACATGCATGGAGTCAGTGCTGCCTGTGTGAGTGGCCCACAGGGTTCCCTGAGCAGCAAGGAGTGCTGCCCTCTTGTGTGGCTGCAAGTTGGCAGTGGGGTTAGCAAAGATCTTAGGAACTCTATCTTCTCATTTTGAGCTTCTCCTGCCCCTTATTAAAAGGGACTCCTGTAGAGGTTTTGAGGGGCAGATGGCCTGGCATTCTTCATGTGTTTCATAGGCTTTTCATGGCTTGAACTCCCAGAAAAAGGACCCTCAAGTTTGTCATCCTGGCTTAGAGGAACCTTTGGATTGGCAGAGAGAGATCAACCCTGACAGCGAGAGCCACTGGTTGCCCACAAAACTACTGTAATAAGGAAAAGGGCTTTCTTTTTGAGGAAATTTGTTGCCTTGGAGCTGGGGTTGGGCAGGGTGGAGGGTGTGAAGCTCAAGGATAGCAAACAACATTCTGAGCCTTTTACCATTGAGTGACAATACTTTGTATAGTATCGTTCTAATTTTTTCGTAGGTTTTTACATGGATTATTTCATTTTATCTCTTTATCCTAGCAATACTATGAGGAAGCCACTTTCTTATTCCCCTTTGAAAGACGTGGAAACTGAGACACAGAGAGGTTAAGTGACCCACCTAAGAGTTATACAGCCAACCCATTGGGCAATATTAGGAGCAGACTATAGGTCCTTGACAGCTCTGTGTTCAATGACTAGGTTAAATTGCTTCTCTTTCTGCACTGCAGTGGGAGAAATAAGACTCTCCCCTGCTGGATTTTCCTGTCTTTACAATCCTTGAAGTAGCCCAAGGCCTTGCTGGGGAGAGGTCTTAGGACCCAGCCTAGTTTGGTATTGGTTGTTTTATCTGGTAAAGGTGTTTTGTCCTCCATCCCACTCCCGGCCTGTGCTGGCCTGTGAGTGCCAGGAAAGTCAAAAGAATCTATCTGAAGGTCATGGACCAGAAGAACCTGTGGCACCACGCACCTTTCTGTGAGTTCCGCACTGACTGTATATCACCAAAAGAGGACTTTTGGTGAAGCAGAACATCTGTGTACAAGTACCTTGGAGTTGGTGCTACGTGAGCCGATGGTGGAAACAGATTGCTGTTGAAAATGAGATGTGAAAGTTCTAGAATGGATTTTTCTAGTGACTTGAGCTCTGCAACCCCTTTTGAATGAATTTTGGTATTTGTTTGGCGCCAGCTGTTGCCTAAGCTTCCTAATCTTGGTTCAACCACTCTGAAAGAAAGACCATGGCTACAACCCTACCACAGCAACCCTTACATCTCAAGTGAAACTGGGAGACATTTTGATGCATTCATTTCATGCTTCTGAACCAATCAACTGCTGAAAAATGCACACAATCCTTTCCTCAAAGGAGTTGGCTGGTTGCGGTGGCTCGCGCCTATAATCCCAGCACTTTGGGAGGCTGAGACAGGCGGATTGTTTGAGCTCAACAGCTCGAGACCAGCCTGGGAAACATGGTGAAACCCAGTCTCTACAAAAAAAACACAAGAAAATTAGCCAGGCGTGGTGGTGCATGCCTGTGGTCCCAGCTACTCAGGAAGTTAAGGCATGAGAACTGCTTGAGCCTGGGAGGCAGAAGTTGTAGTGAGCCGAGATTGTGCCACTGCACTCCAACTTGGGCAACAGAGCGAGATTGTCTCAAAAAAATGAAAAGCTCTCATGGAGTCAAAGCTGTAGGCATCACAGAAAGCCCTATCCGAGTCCCAGTTCACCTGCAAGAGGGACCTTTCTTCTGCTGCTTGTAACATAGCCCCAGATCTTCAAGAGAGGACTTCGAGGCCACCAGCATGCTGCTCATGGCTTAGGAGCCTGAGATGTATTTCCAGTAAATGATACAGAAGCAGTAGGCATTCCTGTGATGCAGATTATTAAGAGTGATACAGAGGAGTAAAGGATAATGACTCAGGCAGATAGTATTTATACCATTATTGAAGCATTTTGATGCCCGATCTCTTAATCTGAGTCTTATAAAAACTCAGTGAGATTTACATTAACCTGTGTAGGAGGAAATTAAAACCCAGAGCTGGACAATGACTTGCTTAAACTCATTAAACCCTGGTAACTGTGAGTAAATACTAGGCATCCTGCCTCCATAGTCTCCAAAGCTACTGCTATGGATCAGATTGTGGGTCCTCAACCTCAGGGACAATCTTTTCCTCATAGCCTAGCCCTGACAGCAGCATTTGCTCAGAATGTTCCTGGGGCCTGGTGAAGCTTTCTTAGGGCACAGCCTGTGTCCTGGTCAGCATCTGCAGAATTGTACGCTCTTTCTACTCAAGAGTCAGGCCAAACACTCCCCAAGTTTGGCTCCTGAACTTAGCACAACTCTAAGAAGCCTATCTCCTTAGTTCTATCCTGATTTCATTCACCATCCAAACCTAAGATTTTTGTCTAGGTCTCCCGGCCCATGAGAAAACAGGTCCTTGCTCCTATCTGTTTGATAAGACAGAATAGTGTGTAAAGTGTTTTAGAAGTACTCCTATTCAAAATAATTTTTTTTTTTTTTTTTTGAGACGGAGTCTTGCTCTGTCCCCCAGACTGGGGTGCAGTGGCGCGATCTCGGCTCACTGCAAGCTCTGCCTCCCGGGTTCATGCCATTCTCCTGCCTCAGCCTCCGGAGTAGCTGGGATTACAGGCGCCTGCCACCACGCCCGGCTAATTTTTTGTATTTTTAGTAGAGACGGGGTTTCACCGTGTTAGCCAGGATGGTCTCGATCTCCTGACCTTGTGATCCACCCGCCTCGGCCTCCCAAAGTGCTAGGATTACAGGCGTGAGCCACCGCGCCCTGCCTAATTTTTTTTTTTTTGAGATGGAGTTTCACTCTTGTTGCCCAGGCTGGAATCTTGGCTCACTGCAACCTCTGCCTCCCAGATTCAAGCGATTCTCCTGTCTCGGCCTCCTGAGTAGCTGTGATTACAGGCATGTTCCACCATGCCTGGCTAATTTTGTATTCAAAATAACGTTTTTAAGTCAGTTTCCTACACTGGCCTGGGCAAAATACCGTTGACCAAATTCTCCTGAGTCTCCAAGCCTTGGGGTGAGGGTTCCACTCATCTGGCTTTCACTTCAGACTTACTAGAATCCGCTTACTCCTTTCCTCTTTCTTCTACCTCGGATTCTGAGATCCTCTTTGCTTTTTCTGTCCTCCCTGGATTATCAGGGCACTGGGCACTTTTCACTTCTCTCTTCACCACTCATGAACCTTTTCTCATTTGACTTTACTAAGTTATCATATATCTGCATAGTTACATCCATAGTGACAGCCTTAATTAGTACAAGAGCTTTCTGTTGAGATGGAGGAACACTCATTGTCAACAAGAGCAACAACTTTGCCGTTAAAAATCAAAATGTGAGGGCCAGGCACAGTGGCTTACACCTGCAATCCCACACTTTGGAAGGCCAAGGCAGGTGGATCACTGGAGGTCAGGATTTGAAGACCAGCAGCCTGGCTAACATGGTGAAACCCTATCTCTAGTAAAAATACAAACATTAGCTGGGCATGGTGGCGGACACCTATAATCCCAGCTGCTTGGGAGGCTGAGGCAGGAGAATCACTTGAACTTAGGATGCGGAGAGGTTACAGTGAGCTGAGATCGTCTGACTGCACTCCAGCCTGGCCCACAGAGCAAGAATCCGTCTCAAAAAAGAAAAAAAAAAATCAACATGAGAAACTGCTTACTAGAAAAGTTAGTCCCTTCCTCAGCCATCTGATTCCGTTGTTTCAAGATCTGCTACTGTTAAACCAGTCTACTTAATCTTGAAGCTGTTGAAGCATTCACTTTATTTATTTATTTATTTTTTTGAGGTAAAGTCTCACTCTGCCACCCAGGTTGGAGTGCAGTGGCATGATCTCAGCTCACTGCAACCTCCGCCTCCTGGGTTCAAGCAATTCTCCTGCCTCAGCCTCCTGAGTAGCTGAGACTACAGGTGCATGCCACCACACCCGGCTAATTTTTGTATTTTTAGTAGAGACGGGGTTTTGCCATGTTGGTCAGGCTGATCTCGAACTCCTGACCTCAGGTAATACGCCCGGCGCATTCACATATTTTGAGGATTTAATTCACCAATCTGTTTTCCTCTCTCTTGTTTCCTTAGCTAGACTGAAGGCCTTCAGTGTGTTTCCAAGACACAACTCCCAAATCTTCGGTCCCTTTTTCTATTGCATATTTACACAGTGGTCAGTTTCTGATTACTTTAACCACTAGAACAGAAATCTGAAACTAGAAGTGACCAGGCAAAGCTTTGGAACAGCAGCAAAAACAGCCATCACAAAACCCATGCATTATATTCTGTAGGAGATCATAAACTCATATGTGGGTATCTAGCTGGTGTTCTTGATCTAGCAAGCTTAAATGTATGGTTTTCTTGGGAAAGTTTTAGTTTCACTACATTATAGTAGTAAGCAGAGTAGGAGCAGGGAGCCAAGATTTCTCTAAGGGTAGCTAACGAGGGAGAAGACAAGAAACATCACTTGGAAAAGTGCCACGGTATGAGGTCATTCACTGAAAGAACAAGCTAAGCCCTGCGTTCTTAGAAGTTCCCGAAAGCATCACTGAATTACTTATCTGTTCATCCAAATTCGTTGATATCACTAACAAATGGTCTCCTTAGGCTCCTTATGCTCTGTTTAATAAGACAGAAGAGTGTGTAAAGTGTTTTAGAAGTACTCCCATTCGAAATAATGTTTTTAAGCCAATTGCATTTTGTTATTGAAAGAGGTATGTTTCAGATAACTGGAAAATTAATTTATGTGGAACACCACCCTATGTGCACTACTTTATCCCCAGCAATATTATCTTGCTGTAAGAACCTGAAATTTATATTAAACTCAGGGCATGTGCACTAAGTGTCTGTTTATTGATTTCTCAATCATTTCTTACTAGGGCACTAGCTTTCTAGCTTCTGGCACAGAATCAAGACCAGCCAGCCTGTTTTCAAGGCTGGTCCCAGATTCCTAGTCTTGGACCTGTATGAGCTTGGGAAATCTAGGTAATCACTCTGTGTCTCAATTTCCCTTCCTGTTAAAATGAAAGAGCAATGTTTTCTCTGAATTTTGACAATACCACGTGGCGATCATTAGAATAATAATGTCAACACACTGAACTCTAGAAACACATCTGGGTGGTAAGAGTGAGGAGAGAGAGAGGGCAGCAGGTAACAGCACAGGTCAAGCAGAATTCAGGTTAGATGGGTGCAGGGTCACATAGGTGACTAGTAGCAGAGGTTGAAAGTCAGACAATTCAGGGAGGTCGTAGGTCAGGCAAGTTGTCAAGTCAGGTGGTAAAGACAGGTAGGTTAAATAGGTTAACTGAATCCATTAAATTAATAGGTGAGGTAATTTCAGGTAAGTCAGACAAAGATAAGGTGGCAGACAAAGATAAGGAGACAAAAAAGAGGCAAGAAGAGGAAAGGGACAGGGACGGGGACACACAGTTTGGGGGAAGGGAAACGAGGAGCGAGAGGAGATGCTAGTTAACGGAGGTAAGAGGGGGCTGTGTAGGCTCAGGGTTGTCTCTCTTCATCCCCCAAAGATGACCTGAGCTGATTATCAGAGTGAATGTGTTTTGGCATTTTGACTCTTCCTCTCTAAACTAGAAAATAGTTTATTTTCAGTTGTGAATCTCAAAATATACCTTTTCCTTCGTGAAATCTAGAGGTTTTGTATGTAAAGATGAAGTCAAGGTGTCAGTTACATAGTTGACAGCCTAGAAACCTCAGTGATAACCCTCTACATATTTTATAGCTAGAAATACACATTCACCTCCTGTCGTTTGACCTCTGAACAATCCTGGGGTCTAGAGGGCGGGTGGTATCATCTCCATTGACAAGTGAGCTCCCTTCTGCATGGGAGGCACCAAGTGTCAGATAACCCGGCCACGCTCTCAAGCCCTTTTCCAATCCCATCATGCTCTCAAGAAGTGCTTCCTCTCCTCCCAGGCCCTGGAGACTCAGCCTGCTTTCTTTGCTGTGAAAGTTGGCCCTACCCTTGCCCCCACCCATCTTGTAGCACTAGCAACAGACTAGGATGGAGGTTCTCAAATCTTCTTTTTCTTTTTGTATATGAAATAAGTACCTTTTGTTTTAATATTTTACAATCATTCACTCTAGAGAGCTGATATAGTATAAAAATAACTAACACATAGCATATATAGGTTTCAGAAATGCCATTGTGTCTGCATAGCCTGTAAAAATGGGGTTGGGCTGGCTTTCTCACAGCACTTTCTCTGAGTCCCTTGCTCCGTGGAAGTTTTCCACAATCTTGTTAATACTACCAGAGCTTCACCCCCTCTCCTGATAGCATTGGCCTCCTTGAGATTGGCTGTGGCTGTGAAAAGGAAAGAAATCAGTCAAGTATGCAATATCTTGGGATGTATTGCTGACCTCGTATTGTCTTCTGGGCATTACAGGACCAGGTTCATCAGGTTCACCTCAAAATAAACTGCCATGGGGTTTCCGCAATTTTTCCACAGCTCAGTCTGCATGTCTTCCTCTCCCCTATCATTATGTTAACTCACATATGCAGTAGGTAATTAGGACAGGAGAGCCGATTTCCCACGCATATGATCTCTACCCCTAATCTGGGAAGTTTTGTCCTTGGGGATTTTATCTTGTGCATATTTTGTGACATATGGCACCTGACCATTATTATTTGGGTGGTCTCACGTGGATTTTAGTGCTGTTAATCCTTGGCAACAAGGATCTCACTAAGAAGAGACATCTATATAATTCTCAATGTCCAGCATGGGTAGATTAAAGGAACGCCAAAACCGCACTAAATATACATGTCAAATAGGGGAAAGGAGAAAGAATCCAGTGCAAAGGATTAGACTGTCATATATTGCAAAACAGAATGAAATAGTCACTGGGTATTCTTGTTCATAGATAAGGAAATATAGAATATTAGAAAGCTATGGTAGTGCATAACCAGGACAACAAGGAGACGTTAAGGAATGCAGGCCTGGGCATGTTTGAGATAGCCATTGATTTTTGGCCTTGGTCCCTTAAGCTGGGCTTCATTCCTAGCTTACCCAATTTGGTTTAAATATTCTTTCCACCTTGCTTCTCTTCAACCTTTCTTGTCTTGGCACTCAGACTGTGGAGGAAATGGAAGCTTTTTAAAAAACTGAACACTATTAAACTACTAAGGAAAATATAAAAAGCATACTTTTCTTTGGAGAGATAAAAGATATTTAACTCATCTGTGTTTAAAATTAAGAATAGAAAATATAAGCCTTACTAAAGCAGTTAAATTATAAGGGAAAGAGGTAGGGAAAGAAGAGAAAGAGATGATAAAAGAATGCAGGACAGGAAGAGAGAGAAGGAGCTCATGAGAGAGAGGGGGAGAGAGGAGAAGAGGGGGAAGGAAAAGAAATAGAACAGAATATGAGAGATAGTGAAGGGGAGTAAGCCCAGAGAGGTATAGAGGGAGACAAGTCAAAATTAAGTTGTAGCTTTGGTACCAAAGATATAGATTCTCTCTTTTTTTTTGGAGACAGGGTCTTCCTCTGTTGCCTAGGCTGGAGTGTAGTGGCACGATCTTGGCTCACTGCAGTCTCAACCTCCCGGGCTCAAGCAGTCCTCCCACCCTAGCCTCCAGAAAATCTGGGACCACAGGCCCATGCCACCATGCCTGGCTAATTTTTCTATCATTTGTGAAGATGGGGTTTCACCATATTGCCTAGGCTGGTCTTGAACTCTTGGGCTCAAGCGATCTGCCTGCCTCGGCCTCCCAAAGTGCTGGGATTACAGGTGTGAGCCACCATGCCCAACCAAGATCTGGATCTAAATCTATAAAAAATCTACATCAAATCTACTTAGTGATGAAATATTGAAAGGATCCTCTGAGTTCAGGAATGAGACTAGGATGGCTAATATCACTACTTCTATTCAATATTGTACTGGAGGTCTTAGCTAGTGGAGTGAGACAAGAAAAACAAATGTAAAGAAAAAAAGAAAATAGATTTACTATTCAGGAAGGGCATGGTGGTTCATGCCTGTAATCCCAGCGCTTTGGGCAGCTAAGGTGGAAAGATGGCTTGAGCCTAGGAGTTCAAGACCAGCCTGGACAACATAGCAAGACCTTGTCTCTACAAAAATAAAAAATAAAAGTTAGCCGGGTGTGGTGTTATGCACCTGTAGTCCCAGCTACTCTGGAGGCTGAGGTGGGAGGATTGCTTGCTTGAGCTTGGGAGGTCAAGGCTGCGGTGAGCTGTGGTTGTGCCACTGCACTCCAGCGAGGGTGACAGAGCAAGATCCTGTTCAGAAAAACAAAACAAAAACTTACTATTCATGGATGGACATGATTTGTATGCACAGAAAATCGCGAGGAAAATCCCAGAGTGACTTTAGCAAGGTCTATACAAAGTCAATATTCAAAAATTAATTGTATTTCTATATACAGTACACAAATAATAAAGAGAAATGGAAATCTACAAAATTATGTTTTACAATAACATGAAAAAACTTAAGATGCCCTTCTGAGCCTCATCTTTGTCAAGTGTAAAATTAGGTCTGCAGCAACAATAATAACAATAAAAATAATAGAAGCAGCAGTAGAAACAACTGGAGTTTATTGAGCATCTACAGTATGCCAGATATTGTTCTAAATGTTCACATGGATTGTTTCTTTTAACCTTTTTTTTTTTTTTTACAATTTGATTTCTTTTATTCTCGGAGTTTGCCTTTCCAATTTTTCAATGGAGTAAAATGTCCTTTTATTTATAAGATGAGAGAAAGTACTGTGTTTTAAAGATAATAGATTTGGTTTTATTTTGATTTTCGATTCTTTCTTAGCAAGACAAGAAGTTGTCAATCCTGTATCAGTTTCCACAATTCTCTCAGGAGACTGGATGCCTGTAACAAATCCAATAATTAGGGAGGCGCTGGTCTTGCTGATTCTGAGCCCCTCAGCAACATGGATTTGTTTTTTTTTTTGTTTTTTTTTTTTTATTATACTTTAGGGTTTTAGGGTACATGTGCACAATGTGCAGGTTTGTTACATATGTATCCATGTGCCATGTTGATTTCCTGCACCCATTAACTCGTCATTTAGCATTAGGTGTATCTCCTAATGCTGTCCCTCCCCCCTCCCCACACCCCACAACAGTCCCCGGAGTGTGATGTTCCCCTTCCTGTGTCCATGAGTTCTCATTGTTCAATTCCCACCTATGAGTGAGAACATGCGGTGTTTGGTTTTTTGTCCTTGCGATAGTTTACTGAGAATGATGTTTTCCAGTTTCATCCATGTCCCTACAAAGGACACGAACTCTTCATTTTTTATGGCTGCATAGTATTCCATGGTGTATATGTGCCACATTTTCTTAATCCAGTCTATCGTTGTTGGACATTTGGGTTGGTTCCAACTCTTTGCTATTGTGAATAGTGCCACAATAAACATACGTGTGCATGTGTCTTTATAGCAGCATGATTTATAGTCCTTTGGGTATATACCCAGTAATGGGATGGCTGGGTCAAATGGTATTTCTAGTTCTAGATCCCTGAGGAATCGCCACACTGACTTCCACAATGGTTGAACTAGTTTACAGTCCCACCAACAGTGTAAAAGTGTTCCTATTTCTCCACATCCTCTCCAGCACCTGTTGTTTCCTGACTTTTTAATGATGGCCATTCTAACTGGTGTGAGATGGTATCTCATTGTGGTTTTGATTTGCATTTCTCTGATGGCCAGTGATGATGAGCATTTTTTCATGTGTCTTTTGGCTGCATAAATGTCTTCTT
>NW_026652286.1:39185255-39189981 GCF_009828535.3 Hylobates moloch
CAAGGAAATTAACATAACATCACCTCAAACGTTTATTATTTCTTTATGTTGGGAACATTCAGAATCCTCTCTTTTAGGTATTTGAAAATACACAATAGAGTTAACCCAATTTATTTTACAGTGCCATGGCCAGAAGGCATTTCTCCCATCTAGATATAGTTGCTTATTAAGTAACCAACCTCCCTGTATGCTCTTCCAAGCCTCTATACCCATAATTTTAGTCTCTGCTTCTGTGAGCTCAAAATGTTTTTTTTTTTTAGCTCCCACATATGAGTGAGAACACGTGGTATTTATCTTTCTGTACCTAATTTATTTTGCTAGACAGAGACTCAGGTCTTGACCAAGAAAAATGAATAAATCTGCAGATACCAAAGGCTAAGTGATTGGTTTGTACTTAATTTATAGAATAATAGCTTTGCTTCAAATTTCAAATAACTTGAATATAATCTTACTATTTCCCCTTCCTACACATGTATCACATATTAAATATATATCCTATGTATACAGAAAGAAATATCATATTTTTAATTCATCTATCTATACATACAGATATATATTTTTTAAGATCTAAATTTGGTCCTATTAAAATACGATACATACTGGGGTAAAATGACTCCTTGGGATTCAGTGTCTGAGCAAGGAAACAAGGCTTGGGAGACAGAATATTGTATGTGATTGGAATAAGTTGCATTCTGATTATAAAGGAATCATTTAGGGCTTACTTTTTGCTAGATTCAAGATGTAAAGAGAGTCCACCCCTGATGTATTCTCTAAGTGAGAAAATCTCTTCCATAACTAGAAAGTATATCCTGATGTAAAGACAGAGTCCGTCCCTGGTGTATTCTCCAAGTGAGAAAATCTCTGCTGTAAACAGAAACGTGTTTTACACTGGACACAATGTGAAACAGAGCAAGGATGACTTATGAAAAACGAGTTTCTTTTTTTTCTTGAGACAGAGTCTCGCTCTTTCACCCAGGCTGGAGTGCAGTGGCGCGATCTCGGCTCACTGCAAGCTCTGCCTCCCAGGTTCACGCCATTCTCCTGCCTCAGCCTCCCGAGTAGCTGGGACTACAGGCGCCCACCACCACGCCCGGCTAATTTTTTGTATTTTTAGTAGAGATGGGGTTTCACCTGGTCTCGATCTCCTGACCTCGTGATCCACCCGCCTCGGCCTCCCAAAGTGCTGGGATTACAAGCGTGAGCCACCGCGCCCGGCCATGAAAAGCCAGTTTCACAAGATGATTCTGAGATGTTCCAGGCAAGAGGGAGAGAGCAGACAGCAAGATAAATGTGTAGAAGAGGATGTGACGTCAATAAGACTGGTGCAGGTCGGGATGAGGCACCCTGAGCACAGAGATGCAGCCAGAGCCACTCAGACAGACCTGGGAGGGACTTGGGGCAACAGCCCAGAGAGGGTCTGGCTTCTGTGCAGCCCTTACCGTGAGAGGGGGTGGATGGGGAGGGGCAGCCCTTACCATGAGATGGGGTGGATGGGGAGGGGCAGGTTCTTCGGTTTCTGCTCTCAAGGTGCCCCCTATCAGATAGGGGGTAGGGAGCCATGATAAAGGGGTATCACATGGCAGTTATTTTGTAGTGATGGAAAAGTTTTGCATCTTGACCGTGTTGATTGTTGCACAAATCTATACACGGAAGAAAGCTGCATAGCACCACAGATGCACACACACAGCGAACAAATGTGCCTGTAAAGCTGGTGAGAACCCAACAGGGTGTTTAGTGAACAGATTGCACCAATGTCAATTTCCTGACTCTGCTAATGCGCTATAGTTATACAAAGTGTCATATTGGGGAAGCTGGGGAGGGTTCTGGGGATTCTACTCATTATTGTTGTAACTTCCTCTGAGTCTTTAATTGTTTCAAAATAAAAAGGCTTTTAAAAGGAGAAAAAAAATAAAACCTCTCCTGAGCTCTGCTTCTTCAGCGGGCAGCCTGTGTCTGGATGGAGGGGAGGGATGCGTGTGTGTGTGTGTGTGTGTGTGTGTGTGTGTTTTTCTGAACTGGACATCTATTTTTTTTTTAAGACAAGGTCTCATTCTGTTGCCCAGGCTGGAGTGCAGTGGTGCGATCCCAGCTCACTGCAGCCTCAACTTCCCAGGCTCCGGTATCCTCCCACCTTAGCCTCCTGAGTAGCCAGGACCACAGGTGTGCCACCACAACTGGCTAAATTTTGTATTTTCTGTAGAGACAGGGTTTCATCATGTTTCCTAGGTTGGTCTTGGATTTCTGAGCTCAAGCAATCCACCCGACTTGGCCTCCCAAAGTGAAAGGATTACAGGCGTGAGCCAGTGCCCCCGGCCAGAACTGGGCATCTTTCTCCGGAGGAGCTGAAGTCAGAAAAATGCCCCTAACCCAGTGCGATTCCAGCGCCGGCTCTGAGATGAAGGTCCCCACAGAGCTCTTTTACTGGGATGAGGGCGAGGCAGTCAGGTTTTCTCATTTTTTTACATGGTATCAAAGGTCTCTGACAGGGCGTCCAATCCAAATTCTGAGATGATGGAAATGTTCTCCGTGCTGTTCAAAAGGAGTGGAACCAGCTCCATGTCACTGTTGAGCACCTGAAATACGGGTAGTGCAGATGAAGAACTGAATCTGTCATCTTAAGTATATGAGTAAGTTGTTTAAATTCAAGTAGCTGCAGCTAGTTTTTACTAAATGGGGCAGCGCAGGTCTGGGGAACTAGGGATTGAAGGAAGCTGGAAAGACCTTTCCCTGGTTTTGGGGTCTGTGGTCCAGCCAGAGATGGGAACAAGCCCTAAGAGGGCCTGGTGGGGCTGGAGTTTGGAAACAGGAAAGGAGTAGGTCAGGTTTGATGGGAAACAGCTGGGATCTCTTCTCATTCGTGAGCTCTTGGTGACACATGCAACTACAGTAATAAATAATGGAATTCACTCTCTCAAAAATGCATTTCCTCTGTATGTTACCTTTTCTCTTTTACAGAGACACACCCACTCTTTCTCCAACACAGGCACATACACACACATTCTGTCACGCACGCTCTGATATACACTCTCCCACTCTGTGTTCGTCTTTCTCTCATACTCACACCTCGTCTCCATCTCTCATCCGTAGTCTGTCCCACAGCCGAAACGCACACGCACACCTAACACACATGCGCCCACAGACACGCTTTCCCTGGCCCTTGTCCTCACCCACTGACAGACAAATGTCTGCAGCTCTCTTTTCTTGTACTGTCTGTGTCTGGCTGTGGAATCAGGGTAAAGCTAACTCATGGGGTGGGGTACGAGATGTCCTCTACTCTTGGATTTTCCAGGCTCTCGCTTCTGCATGGCTGTCATTTGGATCTGTTGATGTGCTGAAGTCCTCCAGCCACTTCCTCCTCAGTGGCATATCTTCCCATTGCAAGACCTGCACAAGAGCCCCTCTGAGTCACTGTCTCCTCTTCTTCAAAGTGCAGGTAATAAGGCTGGGCATGGTGGCTCACACCTGTAATCCCAGCACTTTGGGAGGCTGAGGTGGGAGGATCCCTTTAGCCCAGGAGTTCAAGACCACCCTGGGCAACATAGTGAGTCCTCTCCTTTACAAAAAGTCAAAATATTAGCTGGTCATGGTGGCACACACCTGTGATCCCAGCTAACACCAGGGCTCAACAGGCTGATGTGACAGGATCCTTTGAGAGCCCAGGTGGTCAAGGCTGCAATGAACTGTGATTGCACCACTGCACTCCGGCCTGGGTGGCAGAACAAGACCCTGCCTTTAAAAAAAAAAAAAGTGCAGATAATAGCAGAGTCTACCTCCAGTGTTGTTCCGAGTAGTAAATGAGTTAACATTTATAAACATTTTAGAACAGTCAGGTGCATAAGATGCTCTACACAAATGTCTATTAAATATTACTGGAGCAGCCACTTCACTGTTATCCCCGTTGCCATTGTTTATAATACAGTCACGTGCCCTGTAAGGATCTTTCAGCAGAGGATAGACCTCATATACAATGGTAGTTCATCCCATTATACATGATCATTTCATAAAGTTATAATGGATCCGTCCTATACAAGTGTACCTTTTTATATATTTTATACTGTATTTTTACTGTGCCTTTTTTGTTTAGATGTCTAGCTACACAAATACTGTTGTGTCACAGTTGCCTGCAGTATTCAGCACAGTCACCTACTGCACAGGTCTGTAGCCCAGGAGCAATAAATAGGCTGCACCGTGTGGCCCAGGTGTGTAGTAGGCCGTCCCATCTAGGTTTGTGTAAGTGCACTCTGAGATGTTCCCACAATGATGCAGCTAATAACGCATTTCTCATAATGCATCCCCATTGTTAAGTGACACATCACTGTACTTAGAACAATGTTCACTAACACAGCAAGTACCAGCATGTGTCGTGTCCATTTAAAAACAGCTATTGGCTTCCTATTACTTTCATGGTGAGGTCTGTTCACAAACAAAATTTCAACCAATGTAAAGATTAAATTGGCTTTTATTAGTGATTCATAAATCAGGTAGCATTTCATCTAGAGATTTGGAAAAGGCGCTCCACTGGGCATGGCAGCACAGTCAATTTTTATAAGGTAGCCTGAACAGAAACAAGGGAGCGGCATAATAGAAAAAGCGGGGCTGGTTGGCTGGGCGTGGTGGCTCACGCCTGTAATCCTAGCACTTTGGGAGGCTGAGGCAGGTGGATCATGAAGTCAGGAGACCGAGACCATCCTGGCCAACATGGTGAAACCCTGTCTCTAGTAAAAAT
>NW_026652286.1:39190081-39217038 GCF_009828535.3 Hylobates moloch
AGAGGCGGAGTTTCACCATGTTGGCCAAGATGGTCTCAAACTCTTGACCTTGTGATCCGCCCGCCTTGGCCTCCCAAAGTGCTGGAATTACAGGCATAAGCCACCACGCCCAGCCTGCTTCTTATTTCTATTATTTTTAGTTTTCTTCAGAGACAAGGTCTTGCTGTGTTGCCCGGGCTGGTCTCAAACTCCTGGGCTCAAGTGCTCCTCCCACCTCAGCCTCCTGAGTAGCTGAGACTACAGGGACATGCCACCATGTCTCTGCTTCTTACTGTGTTAACACAGCCTGTTTCTCAAAACACAGGCAACAAGTTTGAGGTGGAGTTAGGGAAAAGGCATCATATGAATGCCTAACACTTCCAAGTGCTAAACACTTCAAGAATGTTCTTTATATAGTTCTTTATAAGGATGGTTACCTATCCTTAGCTGTCCTCTCTGCTTCCTCCACGCTAGTGGTTTCTAGCCATTTTTTTGCATGGGGGGGGTGGGTCAAGGACATTGTTATGAATATTTGTCGTTCAGTTAGGCTGCAACTGAACCCCTTTCCTATTTTTGGTGAATTTCCCACCTCAGGAGTCTTGGGAGACACAGCTCATTCCTCCCCACAGAAGCTAAACATACTAGAATCTTGATTTCCTGGCATCCGTTGAAGTCAGGTTACAGGCCTAGTGGTAGTGATTTATGGGAAAAATTAAAAAAAAAAAAAGCCCAGAGCCTCCTTTCTGGTGACAGTGTTGGTTGCAGGCAGGTGGGGTTTCCATGGCAGCAGTAGCAGCAGCAGCGGTACAAGGTGAAGCACGTGGGGCTCGATGGCATTGCTAGCTTCAGCAGACCAATTTTGCACATGATTTCAGGAACTGTTCCTGGCTGCACAGCTCTGAGTGTAATTCTCTAGCCTTCCTGACAATTCTGTGAACCACCTAAAAAAACCCTATATAATAAATTCATTTTTCTGCTTACATCAGCCAGAAATGGTTTCTGGTATTTGCAATTCAACACTCTAACTGATGTTTGGTGATAAAAGTCATGGACCCACTCTTCTGACCTCCAGACTCACTGATCCTGTGGTCTATTGGACACCTCCCCTTGGAAGTCTCAGTGTTACCTGACACACTAGCCACCCCCTTAACAGATTCTTCCTCTCATATTCTCCATCTCAGCAGCCAGGACGTGGGAAGAAAACTAGAGGGATGTGGTATCAGAGAAGCCAAGGGAGTTTGTGTTTCAAGGAAGGATAATCATCCGTTTTAATGCTTAAGATGAGACCTGAAAAATTTTCTCTGACCTCTCACCCCTCTCCAGACTGGCCCAAGTACGTGAACTGTTTCCTTGCTTACTCTGTGATCTTCCTGCCTCAGCCTCCTGAGTAGCTGAGATACAGGCATGTACCACCACACTGACTTGCCTTACTAATTTTATTAGTACTAGTCCTTCTCTAGGTTCCAGGGACACAGCCCTTCTACTCCCCACTCCTCGGGTTCTATGGCAAGCTGCTAATCAGACCAGCTCCCTGGAGCAAGTCTTGCTCTCATAGGTGGGGCAGCATTTGACCTCTTCCTCCACACCTGGCCTATGGATTATTTTATCCACTAGGGAGTAGAGGCATAGTATCCAGGGTCTAGGATCTTTTGAAAGGCCTATAAAAATAAGTCCTGGCCAGGCACTGTGGCCCACACCTATAACCCTGGCACTTTGGGAGGCCAAGGTGGGAAGATCGTTTGAGCCTAGGAGTTTGAGACCAGCCTGGGCAACATAGCAAGACCCTGTCTGTTAAAAAAAAATTATCCAGGTGTGGTGGCACACACCTGTAGTCCCAGCTATTCAGGAGGCCGAAGTGGGAGGATCACTTTGAGCCTGGGGGTTGAGGCTGAAGTGAGCCATGATCGTGCCACTGCACTCCAGCCTGGGTAACAGAGTGAGACCCTGTCTCAAAAAAAAAAAAAAAGTCCTGGCCGGGTGCTGTAGCTAACGCCTGTAATCCCAGCACTTTGAGGGGCCGAGGCGGGTGGAACACCTGAGGTCGGGAGTTCAAGACCAGCCTGACCAACATGGAGAAACCCCATCTCTACTAAAAATACAAAATTAGCCGCACCTAGTGGTGCATGCCTGTAATCCCAGCTACTTGGGAGGCTGAGGCAGGAGAATTGCTTGAACCCAGGAGGTGGAGGTTGCATGAGCTGAGATTGCACCATTGTACTCCAGCCTGGGGAACAAGAGCAAAACTCCATCTCAAGAAAAAAAAAAAAAAGCCCTGAAACAATATAAAATGAAAAATGGCAAATTATACATAAATGTCTAATTAAATGTCTATATATCATGTTAAACCTATAATTGTTAATTTTATAACAATTTCATAAAGTTTCATAAAAATTGTTATACCTGAAAACAATTTGTAAGTTAGAGTTTCTCACTTCATAAGAAATTCTATATACACAAGATAATTGCCAAGAAACCTGAGCCCAATGTAAATTAAATGAATTACTCCTAGCCAAATAATTTAAAAAGCAAAATTATAAAAAACAATTTCAAAAATTTGCAATAAAAGCTATATTTACCACAGGCTGTAGGTGCAGCTTCATGTTTGATGTAGGGTTTCCTAGAATAAGAATGCCTGTTCTCTGGGAAGCACTCTTATCCATGGGCCCTGGAGTTATGCCCGGGTTGGAGAGGGGGACCCCTTGTCCTATAGACATCACTCCTGAAGGCCTTGCACAGAATATGCTTTGGGAAATGAGAGGGTGTAACCAATCCTTAGAGACAGCTCTGCAATTGTAGCAGAGACTGCTAATTGTTGTTGCCAGTATCCGTTTTTTCTTTTCTTTTTTTTTTTTTTTTTTAACAAGATCTTGCTCTGTCACCAAGGCTGGAGTGCAGTGGCATGATCATGGCTCACTGCAGCCATGAACTCCTGGGCTTAAGCGATCCTCCTGCCTTGGCTTCCCAAAGCGCTGTGATTATAGGTGTGGGCACCCAGTCTGGGGTGTTTTTTGTTTCTTTTTGTTTTGTTTTTTACAGCAACTAACTATATTGTAACAAGTATTCCAAAATCAGTGCTTTATTTGCTCACTGGGCTGGGACGATATTCCTAAGCTTTTTTGGAAATTGATGTACCCTTGATTTCCCGCTATGTCAGAGATGTAAGACCTGTGGAGGCCAAGCTCCACATTCGTGGAGAAAATAAGGATCTGCTTCATGCTTGTAAACAGGAACACCACAGCCTCGGTCTTGCCCCAGCCTAAGGGCTAAGGCCTGATGCTGGAGGAAGCAGTTATTTATATCTAGGACTCCTCATTTGTTCCAGTGGTTCCCATGTGTGGTGTGGCCCACTGACAATGTTGCTTTATGGTAAAGATTCTGCCAAGGCAGTGCCTCTGTGACTTTTGAAATTTATTAATTAGGGCCAGGCATGGTGGCTCACACCTGTAATCTTAGCACTTTGGGAGGCTGAGGCGGGCGGATCGTTTGAGCCTAAGAGGTTGAGGCTGCAGGGAGCCATGATTGTGCCACTGTACTACATCCTGGGTGACAGACCGAGACCCTGTCTCAATGAAAACATAAAAAGTAAATTTTATTAATTAGCTTAATAAAGCATTCATCCTCTCTCTCCTACATAAACTGAATCTCTGGTAACCAAATAATTGATGAGGGAAAGTTTCTTTTTAAAAAGTTTTCCACAGTAATTGAAGAAGGACTGATAGATATAAAATATCACCATTTTTTAGCCCTCAATGAATGAATGAATCTAGGCAATCACCATCTATGGCTGCTCACATCACCAAAAAAGAGACAAACAGACATTGTGTGCATTTGTTTATAAACAAATAGAATCTGAACCTAAACAAGTCTCTACATCTACCAATTTAAAGATTAAGTCCCAATTGACAGGAAATGCAGAGAATAGAGGAACACCTTAAATGACTTCACAAGGATCCAGTCAGCAAAATCCAGTCTCCGAGGACCGATGGAACAAACAACTTGGTTTACATTACAAAGGGAAAAAAGGGAGATGGAGGGGAAACCTTAAAGAGCCTTAAAAAGCATATAAACCAGTTGCAATATATAGAACTTACTTGCCTCTTGGTTTAAACACACTAAAAACATCATGAGACATTGAGAACATTTGAAGAGATAATGGCTGAGAACTGTCCAGAAGTGATGAATGACATGAGTTCATAGCTATAAGATGTTGAACAAAATACACTTGAAAAATAAAAAGAAACTTGAAACATATTGCAGTGAAACTGCAGAACACCCAAGACAGAGAAGATCCTACCAACAGCAGAGGGGAAGATGTAAATGTTACCTTCCAATGGTTCTAGTGCTCCTCGCCTTCTGAGTGCATGGGAAGATTGCACTACTGCACGCCACTTACTTATTTCAGGTGTGTTTATGAGACTTGAATTGGCCAATGAGAGTGGCAGTGATGTAGGTCATTGCCAGATTGAATAAGAGCCAGTGCTTGATTCTCTGTTTATTTTCTCTCTTGCCTTACTGAGGTGATTCTGAGAGCATGCACTGATATGAAGATGCTTAAGTCTGAACCAGTCTGGTGTGCTGTGCTGATACGTGGATAATATAAGTTTTGCAATATTTTCCATTTCTGCAGCAAATTTTGCATGAATGAGGACTTTTGTTGTAAGTCAGTGAGAATTGTGTGTTATTTATTACTGCAGCATAAGCTGGCCTATAGTACAAAGAAGCTTGGGTTTCCTTGGGGAAAAAAAGTCAATAACAAAACACTAAGATCCAAGGCACTGGCCTAGCAAGCAGGTAGCAAGGAAACCGATATTGGTGACTAGAAGGATAGTGATTCATGTTATGCAGTGGAAAAACATTTGGTAAAACTATAGTCTGAGATAACTTTGGAGTCACATCATGTACTTAATGAATTTCAATAGAGGGGAAGATACTGGAAAACAACATTGGTAGCCTACATTGGTTGATATTCTGTTTATCAAGCTATTTTAAGAAAGACATGAGTTCAGAAAAGAATTGCCCTGTTTTTAAGGAGTGAAAGAAAATACATATTATACAAAAATCCAAGGACTTAGGGTTTTGAAGAGGTAATTGCTTCTTGACGCTGAAGACTAAGATAAAATTTAGAATTGAAGGCCCATTAAAATTCGCCTTGAGGTAAGGATCATATTAAAAATACGGGCATAATACTCATTGTTAAAACCTCTGAATGGATTAAGTCACTTCAGGGAAAATATCAAATTAAGAATATAGTGCCCAGTAAAATCTTTTAGCTGGATAAGATTCAAGGAAAAAATTCTAAGAATGTGGCTTTTCCACCAAAGCCTGTGCGGAGGGAGGAGGAGGAGAGGGATAAAGAGAGACAGAGAGAGAGAGAGAGAGAGAGAAGGCATGGGCATGTGAACTCCCCTTATCCTTGGCTTTGCTTCCTGTGATTTCAGTTGCCCGTGGTCAATGGTAATCTGAAAATATTAAATAGAAAATTCCAGAAATAAACAATTCATGAGGTTTAAATTGCACAATATTCTGAGTAGTGTGATGAGATCTCTTACCACCCCACTCTATCCCACCCTGTCCTGCCAGGGACATGAATCATCACTTTTGTCTAGTGTATTCACTATATATACTACCCACCCTTAGTCCCTAGTAGCCTTCTCAGTTATTAGGTCAACAGATCATAAGAAGAAGGGTGAGTACAGTACAGTAAGATTTTTGAGAAAGAGATCACATTCACATAACTTGTATTACAGTAGATCATTACATTTTTTTCTATTTTATTAGTTATTATTAATTTCTGGCTGTGCCTAATTTGTGTACTAAACTTCATCATAGGTATGTTTGTATGGGAAACAACAGTATACAGTATGTTGGGTTCAGAACCATCCATGGTTTCAGGCATCCACTGAAGATCTTGGCACATATCCCCTGTGGATAAGGTGGAACTACTGTAGTTCTCAAAAATAATTGCAGGTATAGCTTTCAGCCAGTGATGCTGCCTGCATTCCAATAGATAGACACATAATGAGGTGTGTTTGTTTGTTTGTTTGTTTTAAGATGGAGTCTTGCTCTGTCGCCCAAGCTGGAGCACTGCAGCCTCCACCTCCTGGGCGCAAGCGATTCTCCTGCCTCATCTTCCTGAGTAGCTGGGATTACAGGTGCCTGCCACCATGCCCGGCTAATTTTTGTATATTTAGTAGAGATGGGTTTTCACCATGTTGGCCAGGCTGGTCTCAAACTCCTGACCTCAGGTGATCCGCCTGCCTTGGCCTCCCAAAGTGCTGGGATTACAGGTGTGAGCCACTGTGCCAGGCCCATAATGAGGTTTTTAGAGTGTTTTACAGTCAGGGGAATGATTAGCCTAGACTAACAGAAAACAATAACTGTTGAAGACATTAAATGGCTCTTGGGCTTTCAATAATCTATGATAGAGAATGCTCAGGCTCTTAACACACCTAAGAGTTGAGAAGGCTGCTTAGCCCCCAAAGAGGTTTATGCCTCAAGCCCCACATCAGCAGGGACACTAAAACGTGAAGAACCTCTTAGAGGGAAGAAGCAAGGGATAAGGAGAACAACAGACAAGGGAGCTACTTCCAGGGACCTGAATCAGAAAATAATGAATAATTCCCAACCAGACTAGGAGGCTCTCAACATATTTGCCCACTTGGATTTCAGAATTGCCATAGCCAATGACTCCTGTGTGCCTCCCATTCTTCCCCGTTCCTACATGGAATGTCTTTCTCTGTTCTATAATCTACCTTTCAAAATCTTTACTCATCTTTTAAAAGCCACTTCATTTGTCAACACCTCTAGAATTTCTCCCTGTTATTCTGGAGAACATACCTCTCTCTTATCCTCTCCTGCTCTGCTTCAGGGACGCCTGGGAGTCTCCTGACCCTACCCCCACACCCCTAAAGAGCCATAGATATGGAAGAAGTACCAAACCCCTAGTCATCCTTGACTGTTCCCTCTGCTTGGAAGGCTCTACCTCCAAAACTTCTCAAGGTTGGGGTTGGCCCCAATCACCCTTTAGATCTTAGCTCACACCCCTCCTCAGAGAGCTTTTCCTAACCACACAATCTGAAGTGGACCCAGGCACTCTCACAGCCCTGTTTCATCGTCATCATAGCACTTACTATGAGGTATGTTTATCTTTTTCTTCGTCTTGTATTATTGCTCACTGTCTGAGTCACAGAGGGTGTAAGCTTCCCTGAGAGCAGAAATCTTGTTTGGATCCTGGAACAGTGCCTGTAGTTGCTCAATAAGTATTACTTGAATGTATAATTTAGGTCTCCTTCAGCCAACCCCAGATTTCACTAGGAACGTAAGTCTTAAGAAGACTTGTCCAAGGTTCCTCATGAGTCGTTGGTGGTGTCCGCACTAGAACTCAGGCTTGCGACTCAGGTCTCTATAGGATCTTTCAAAATGTCTAGGGCTGAAGTAGTTCCTGGACTCTAGACAAGTGGCAGAGTGAGAGAGGTCGGAGGTTCATTCCCCGTGTTGCAGTGTGCTGCAAGCCCCATAGGTGGCGCCAGTGGCACGCATTTAGCCCCAGGGATCTTTAGAAAACTTGTTAAGGGCTAAACCTAGGGGGAAATTTTGATGAGGAGCAGAATATTTGCATAGTCCTAAATTGTCTCTCCACTGACTGCTCTTTTTTGTGCAGGAAAAGTTGTGAGGGAGGAAAAAATATACAGCAATTGGAGTATTATATAGTGGAGAAATCACATAACATCTTGATCGTGTGCTCAAAATAACATCACCAATAAGGGGCAGGTGGACATACTGTGCATCCAGATATAATGCTGACATCATGAAGGACATGATGTCACCCGTGATACAGTATTGCTGCCAAGGATGCAGAACCTGATCTCATCACAGAGAAACATCAGGCAAACCCACAATGAAAGACGTTATATTAAGTAAAGGCAGGGGATAGGGGACTGGATTCTTTAAAAATGTCCCTGTCATTAAAGACAAAGAAAAGCTAGGAAAATGTCCAGGTTCAAGGAGACTAAAGAGACATGAGAGCTAAATGCAATTCCTGACCCTATATTGGGTCCTGTAGTGGAGTGAGGAAAATGTTAATAGAAAGGACATTCTTGGGTCAACTGACAAAATGGGGATATGGAGAGTAGATGAGATTATTGTATCAATGTTAAATGTACTAAAGTTGATAACTGAACTGTGGTTATATAATTGAATATTCTCATTTTTAGAAAATATGCACTGGAGTATTTAGAAATCAAAGTCCTTAGTGTATGTAACTCACCCACAAATGGTACAGAACAAAACTGTAGATGTATATCTTTTTTTAATTAAACATGCACACACACACACACACACACACATATATATAGAGAGAGTGCTATTAATAAAGCAAATGGTGTAAAATCTTTTTTTTTTTCTTGAGATGGAGTCTCGCTCTGTGGCCAGGCTGGAGTGCAGTGGCACGATCTTGGCTCACTGCAACCTCCGCCTCCTAGGTTCAAGTGATTCTCCTGCCTCAGCCTCCTGAGTAGCTGGGACTACAGGTGTGCACCACGACACCCAGCTAATTTTTAGTGGAGATGGGGTTTCACCATGTTGGCCAGGATGGTCTCGATCTCTTGACCTTGTGATCTGCCCACCTCGGCCTCCTAAAGTGCTGGGATTACAGGCATGAGCCACCGTGCCTGGCTGATGTAAAATCTGAATAGGTGAATCTGGGTGAAGGACATAGGGGGCAGACACGGTGGCTCACATTTTTTTTCATTTAAAGTTAAATTATTTATTCAAATATGTTGAGGGGATTCAAGTGCAGGTTTCTTACTTGCATTTATTGTGTGGTGCTGAAGTCTGGGCTTTTGGTGTATCCATCACCTGAATAGTGACATTGTACCCAATAGGTTTTTCAACCCTCACCCCCTCCCACCTTTTGTATTCCCTAATATCTATTATTTCACTCAGTATATGTCCATGTGTACACATGTTTAGCTCCCACCTGGGTGGCTCACACTTTTAATCCCACAGCTTTGGGAGGCCAAGGTAGGAGGCTCACTCTAGCCCAGGAGTTTGAGACCAGCATGGGCAACAAAGCAGGACTCCATGCTTGAACCCAGGAGGTTGAGGCTGCAGTGAGCCATAATCATGCCACTGTACTCCAGCCTGAACAACAGAGCAAGATTCTGTCTCTATTTAAAAAGACAAAAAAACAGGCTGGGCGTGGTGGCTCACACCTGTAATCCCAGCACTTTGGGAGGCCGAGGCGGGCGAATCGCCAAATCAGGAGTTTGAGACCAGCCTGGCCATCATGGTGAACTCCCGTCTCTACTAAAAATACAAAAAATTGGCTGGGCATAGTGGCGGGTGCCTGTAGTCCCAGCTACTCGGGAGGCTGAGGCAGGAGAATGGCGTGAACCCGGGAGGCGGAGGTTGCCGTGAGCCAAGATCGTGCCACTGCACTCCAGCCTGGGCGACAGTGAGACTCCATCTCAAAAAAAAAAAAGGATAGATGGGCATTTTTAAAACTATTTTAATTTTCATAACTTTTCTATAAAAGTTTGAAGTTATTTCCAAACAAAAATTTAAGAAGAAAAAAAGAATTAAACAATAGTGATCGCAGGTAGCTCCTTTGCCCACCTCTCTTTCTGTTACACAATTCAGAGCCAGCGTCCTGCCTCATTAGAGTGTGTCTTCTGCTGTCTCCTTTGCTTCCATCATGTCTCTTCTGATAGGATTGTGTTTGGCTTACAGGCCTAGGCTGGAGGGGAGGAGCCACTATTGTCTATGGCTGGAAAATGCCACTGAAGGTTTCGTAAGAGGATGTGCAGAGGCAGTGGAGGCCTCTGAGTCCAGACTTCACCCCCACTCTGCCCTCACGGAGCTAAGGCCACTGAAAGCAGTCAGGCTCCAGCTGGGTTTCCCCGACCATTCTGAACAGGCATCTGGTATCTGAGGGGACTCAGCAGGACTGGGTGTGTTAAGAGCCTTGGCGGTATGGGAACAGGAAGGGCTTCGCTATCTTTTCCCTCTGCTTACAGTTTCTTGGAGGTGGCACAATCCACCTTCTCTCATGAACCTGGGCATGCCAGACACCACGAAACCTCAGGAGTCCTTCCAATCTTCCTATGATCTACTTGCATTAAATTATCAATATTTGATGTCAGTGACAGGGCGGTAGAACGTTTGCCCCAGATGCGGCCCTGCATTCTCTCCTGGGATGACTTCTGGTGGCTTTCCCTCTGTGTCTATATCCTTCACAGGTGAGTAAGAGGGACTTCATCCATCTATTCCTATGCTTGAGCCTGGCTGGGCTTGCCCCTCACTCAGCTCTTCTCACAGGACAGGGAGGTCAATCTCTGCAGTCAACTGGTGGAAAAATGATGAGGGTCTAGACTAAGGCTCCAGCTCCCTTTACTCACGTGTAAGCAAAGCAGAAAAAGATTACTCCCTTTTATCTGTGCTCAGTAAACGAAGTTCTCCACCGTGAAATTTCTTAGACATAGCCAAACAATGTTTCGATATACGAATCAAACTTCCAAGTGAATGGTGTTTTTATCATGAAACCATCACAAGACTATTAGCTTTAGTTACTCTCTTGGCCCACTTTGCCTCCGGGAACCTTAAAGGCTGTTTAAGGCTGACTTGCACTCACAGCACGTTACAGGTAAGGGAGGCAGTGATGCCAAATGGTCAGGAGCACAGTCCCTGGACCAGACAGCCCGGATGGGACTCACGCATACTAGCCATGTGGTCTTGGACAAGTCGATCCTGTAGACTGTACTTCTGTTTCTTCATCAGTACCCACCTCACGGAGTTATCATGAGAATTAAATTAAAATACATAAAGCATTTGGGACAGTGCCTGGCACAGAATTGGTGATATTATTAGATGGGTTAGTAGTACCTGTATTTTATTAAAACGAAGGCACATAAATGTAGGTAATTTCTTGGTTCTTCAGGAAGGTGTCAACAAAAGGTTTTTATGCCACAATATCATGACTGCTACCTGGCTAACAGCAATAGTAATATGTAATCAGTTAGAGGCAACCTAATTTCCAAGAAGTTAAAAAGTGAAAAAAAAAAGTGGTTTTAGCATCTGTAAAATGTGAAGCATTATTTAGTTGTTTTTACTTTTTAAATTGAGATGCTATTAATGTACTATACACTTCATTTTTTTTTTTTTTTTTTTTTAGAGCGACAGGGTCTTGCTCTGCTGCTCAGGCTGGAGTGCAGTGGCGCCATCATAGCTCACTGCAGCCTCAAACTCCTGAGCTCAAATGATCCTCTCACCTCAGCCTCTCAGGTAGCTGGGCCTATAGATGCACACCATCATCTGCATGTGCATCAGCTAATTAAAATTTTTTTTTTGTAGAGATGGAGTCTTGCTGTGTTGCCCAGGCTGGTCTGAAACGCCTGGCCTCAAGCAATCCTCCCACCTCGATCTCCCAAAGCTCTGGGATGACAGGTGTGAGCCATTGCACCTGACCAGAATTTACCTTTTTAAAGAGCACGATTCAGTGGCTTCTATAATATTCACAAAGTGTACAGCCATCAACACGGTCTAATTTTAGAATATTTTCATCACCCCAAAAAGAAACTATGTAACTGTTAGCAGTCTTCCCCATTTTCCCTGTCCTGGCAACTGCTAATTTATTTTCTGTATGTATAAATTTGCCTGTTGTGGACATTGCATATAAACGGAATCATACCGTATATGGCCCTTTGCATCTGGCTTCTTTCATTTAGCATAATGTTGTCAGGGGCATCCATATTGTAGTATGTGTCAGTACTTCATTTTTTTTATGGCCGAATAACATTCCATTGTATGGATATACCGTCTTTGCTTATTTTATTCATTATTTGTTGGATGTTGGGTCATTTCCTCTTTTTGATTATTATGAATAATGCTGCTGTGAACATTCATGTATAAGTTTTTGTGTGGACATATGTTTTTTATTCTTTTGGTCATATACACAGGAGCAGTCATATAATAACTCTATGTTTAATCATTTAATGAACTGCCAGAGTGTTTTCCAAAGCAGCTGTACTGTTTTACATTCCCATCAGCAATGTATGAAGATTCCAATTTCTCCACATCCTCACCAACACTTGTTTATTGTCCAGATTTTTTATTATAGCCCTCCTAGTGGGTGTGATGTGATATCTCATTATGGTTTTAATTTTATTTATTTATATTTTTAGAGACAGGAGTCTTGCTATGTTGTCCAGGCTGGACTCCAACTCCTGGGCTTGATCGATCCTTCTGTCTCAGCCTCCCAAGTAGCTGGGCTAGCACATACCAGTTTGCCAGCTGGTATCTCATTATGGTTTGATTTGCATTTCTCTGATGATTAATGTTGTTGCGCATCTTTTCATATGCTTATTGGCCATCCATTGGTAAATCTTCTTTGGAAAAATGTCTATTCAGATCCTTTGCCCATTTTAACATTGGGTTGTCTTTTTTACTGCTAAGCTGTAGGAGTATTTTTAAAAATATAATTTAGATACTAGACCTTTGTCAGATATATGACTTGCAAATATTTTCCCCTTTTCTGTGGATCGTCTTCTAACTCTCTTGATAGTGTTCTTTGAAACATGAAAATTTTAATTTTGATGAAGTTCAATGTATCTGTTTTTTCTTTTGGTTGCTTTTGCTTTAGGTTCTGTATCTAAGAAACCATTGCTTAATCCAAGGTCATGAAAATTTATACTTATGTTTCTTCTAACAGTTTTATAGTTTTAGCTTTTATATTTAGGTCTTTGACTCACTTTGAGTTAACTTCTATATTTGATATGAGGTACAGTCTAAATTTATTTCTTTGCATGTGGATATCCAGTTTTCCCAGCACCGTTTATTGAAAAGACTACCCTTTCCCTCATTGAATTGTCTTGGTATCTTTGCCAATTGACCATAGGTAAGTGGGTTTATTTCTGGAATCTCAATTCTACTTCATTGATCTTTATGTCTATTCTTATACTGGTATGACCCAGTCTTTTTTTTTTTCTTGCCCTGTCTTACAGTGCTGAATGACTAGTCTTGATGACTGTAGCTTTGTAGTAAGTTTCGAAATCAGGAAGTGTGAATCTTCTTTCTTTCTATTTTTAAGATTGTTTTGCCTGCTCTGGGTCCCTTTCATTTCTATATACATTTTAAGATCAGATTGTCAATTTCTGCAAAAAAGACCACTGACATTTTGATAAGGATTGTAACGAACTTGTGGATCAGTTTGGGGAGCACTGCTGTCTTAACAATATAAGTCTTCCAATCCATGAACGTTTGGTGTGCACTAACTTGAACTTTAATTATTATCTGACAAGAAAGCTAGTCCAGATATCCAAAATTGATGAGACACACCAAGTTAATTGCCAAATGTTTATTTCATTTTTGAGCTGTATGGATAAGGTATAGTTTTATTTTGTTGAAGTAGGGGAAGAGAACAAATAGAAAGACATATAAATTGGTAGAGCCTATCAGTAATCAGAGAAATATCTCATTAGGAAAAAGTTACACTTTGTATTATATACTTTTCAAAGATATGTTCCCATTTAAGAAATCTTGCCAGACATGGTGGCTCACGCCTGTAATCCCAGCACTTTGGGAGGCAGAGGTGGGTGGATTGCATGAGATCAGGCATTCAAGACCAGCCTGGGCAATATGAAGAAACCCTGTCTCTATAGAAAATACAAAAATTAGCCAGGCTTGGTGGTGCATGACTGTGGTCCCAGCTACTCAGGAGGCTGAGGTGGGAGGATTGCTTGAGCCCAGGAGGTTGAGGCTGTAGTGAGCCGAGATTGTGCCACTGCACTCTAGCCTGGGTGACAGAGTGAGACCCCTCAAAGAAAAGAAAGAAAAAGAAGAACGAAAGAAAGAGAGAGAGAGAAAGAAAGGAAGGAAGGAAGGGAGAAATCTTAATATAACACATAATAATCTAAGCATCTCTTAATTTGTTTTATGGAATGAAAAAATTATAGGGTCTTTTTAGTTATATAGAGTCTCTTAAAATTTTTTGAACAGCAGAGATAACCTGATTACATGTATAAATCCACTGCTTCTTGACTTAAGAAAACTGAAATCCTCCACTCACCCCACAAATTCTGGTATTTTTACAACAGGATCAGCAAACCCTGGGACAAACTGTACTAATTGCTTCTGTGCTTTGTTTTATTGACAAATTTCAATTCTGGCTTCTCTTCCTTAAATGTCAAACAGTTTGATGTTGCATTGTAACAATAACGTTACCATAGAGTGTTTAAATAAATAACATACAGCACTTGTTGCTAGTGGTGACACTAATAATTACAGGAATAGAATGAGAGCAGATTGTTGTATAGTAATGGCCCCTAGAATAGACTGAGTTCCTTGGCAGTGTTAAGAATTTGTCATGTTAGTGGTCATGGTGTTGCAATCCATTATCTCACTGAGAATTGATGACTTCAGCTATGGTTACTAGCCCTAATATTTAATGTAGCTGCCTTGAGTGACTTGAATGCTTAAAAAAAATGGTCTAAGGCATTATGTCAAGAGTTATCCAAGGAAACCTAGGATCTTTCTCTATATGTTTTAGGGAATCAAGCATATTTTACTTTCTTGTATAGTTCCTCTGGTTCCTCTCTATAAATATTAGTGACATTTGCACACTGGAAATGAATATTTGTCTATTTGTCAGTCTATCTATCCACCTATTTACCTATCCATCTATATCTTACCATGTTCAACAAAATCTCTTTCCTTCAACCCTCCCCTCCTTTCCCCTCCCTGCCTCCCTCCCTCCCTCCCTTCCTTCTTCCTTCTCTTCCTTTCTTCTATTAATTCTTTTATTTATTAATTCCATAATGTTTACTAACTAGCAACTAAGTTCCAGGCACTGTTCCCAGGCACTAGGAACAAGCAATAAACAAAGAGGCCAGGTCCCTACTGTCTTGGAGCTTAGCTTCCGGTGAGGAAGCAAAGAAAATAAAAAGCTTGTTTTAGATGGTGTTAAGTGCTCTAAGACAACAAAGCAGGGTGATGTGATAGACTGTGGGGTGGGGCTATTTTAGGAAGATCAAGGAAGGCTTCTCTGAGGAGGTGGCAAGTGAGCTGAGATCTGAATGATGAGAAGGAACCAGGCTTTAGGAGATACAGGGGCAGATCCTTACTGAAAGAGGAAACAGCAAGTGCAAAATATTTGAAGCAGTTTAAAATAATAGTCAGTACAACAAAAAGATAAAAGTAGGAATGAGGGGAAATGAAAGAGAACAGGAGAAAGTTGTGATGCAGATATGCAAACTGTAGTTTGACAAAGTTATTAAAATTGAGTTGCAAATTTGGGTGCTGTCTTCCTGGAAGTCAAGATGAAAGGGAAATGTGATCAATCTCATGGTCTGCTTTCTTTATAAAGAAAAGTCATGTCAGTTTCTCTAGGGAAAAAATATTCTTTTCTGGCACTTAGGATTGAAATATATTTCTTGCATTGACCCTCTTATACAGGGCATATAGGTGACTACATTAGTGTGGTAGGCCCCTCCTCCCAACTCCAAAGAGTTGGAAATACTACATGGAATTCAAAGGCAGGAATACAATTCATTTCAGAAAATACCATGACTAGGAATGGAAAGCTGTCAGAACTCTTTTGGTCTCTTCTTTCTGTATATCTTTTTCAGCCTTCCTGTTCTCTTCCCATTTTCCCTGCAGCCTGGCTTTCTACATTTCTTTTGGCCACCTGGTGGGAAGGTATGTCTGTTGAAGGCTTCTGATTTTCTATTTTAAAGATGTTCTATGTTTCCACATTAGCTTCCTAGAGAAAGATTGAAATCTCTCCGTCCTAATTCCAAATTCCTGGGAGAGGGATATGATTGCCTTATCTTGAATCAGGTCCCTACTATTGGAGCAATCAACTGTAGTCAGGTGGCCTGGTTACCTTGTCTGAGGATCCAGGGCTAGTTTCCAGAAAAAGACATCTGGTTATACTGCTGTTTTTAAAATGCAACTTGCATTGAAGGTCAAGAAACCATTAGTGGGTAGAAACTAGCCTTAAAAAGAGATTAAAAGTATCAAGGTGCATAGCATGTGATGCGGGTAATGTTTTATAAAACTTGTTTCAGTTACTAAATATATGAGTACCTGTGTATTGAGTGATAATGTAAAACATATTTATTTTGATGGACTGTGCTCAAAAAAGTTTGAAAAGCTCTGGGCTGGACAAGCTGGTAGGATTCTGCTACAAATATGTAATAAACAACATTCTTAAAGTAATCCCTCTAGTAAATGGAGAGGTATCATGAATTTCTTAAAACAGCATCTCTTAATATAAGCAAATGGCATAGTGCTAAACATGACTCGGTGCAGGCAATGTTGCCAACGGTGAAGACAAAATGGTACAAACATACAATTTTTTGATGGTCTGGTTTAATCCAGGGCAAAACGTAGTCCAGTGGTTGTTTTTGTTTTTAGGGTCAGGGCTGGCTATGTCGCCCAGGCTGGAACCTGTGAATATGTTGCCTTATATGCAAAGGGCACTTTACAGATGTGATTAAGGACCTTAAGATGCGGGAGATTATCCTAGGAGATCTTTTTTAACATCCTAGAGCCTAGTACCTAGTAGGACGTCATTATATGGTAGGTTTCTTGCAGCCCTTTGGTGGCCAGGTAGTTTATAATTTTGTAGAGATGGGGGCCTCCCAGCGTTACCCAGACTGGTCTTGAACTTCTGGATTCTAGCAATCCTCCTGCCTTGGCCTCCCAAAGTGCTGAGATTATCGGTGTGAGCCACTGCGCCCGGACTAGTCCAGTGGTTTGAAGTTTGAAGTTACCAGTCACCCATTATGACCATTTTGAGTTTTTTTATGAAAAGGACTGGATGAACTAGTTGCCAAATGTAGCCTCCCCCCAAGCAATACAATGAATCCACCTGCCGTATCAAGTTACTGGCTACCAATCAGTCTAATTTTAGAGAACATCTGCCTCAAATAATTAGGCTAGTATTAGGAGAGTTGAATTTCTTCCCCACACTGCTAGAGAGTAGGACCCAGGACCACAAAAGCCATTCCTAGTTCAGGCCAGTAAATACATTAGCATACAGCTGGACCCTCTGTTGCATGGGGCAGGCATTCAGATGGTTCTCATGGGTTTGTAGCTAAAACATATCCCTGAGAATCGTCATTTGATCTGTCAGGAGTCTTCTCAGTCCCTGCGTGGGGACAAACACCCTCCTCCCAGCATTTTCCCGTCTTTTTAGGCCAGCTCCCCACCCACTGTAGTTCAAGGCTTGCAGCTGTAGCTCCAACTGGCTGGGGGTTGAGGGCTTGACTCCGAGTGAGAAGAGTGGCCTGAGCATCAGTCACCTCAGTACCGTGATATTCCTGCTACAAAGCTTTATTTTACGTAACATGTGGCTGCTCCTCCGTGCCCCAGACGGGGTTTTAGGTCCTTCTCTAGGGGGAGCTGCCCTTGGGCGCGCCTGGGGCTGCACCCGGGGCACGTGGGCGCCGTTGTGCAGCCGGCACCTCCGGGACAACCCCGCGGCTTGGAGAAGGGGCTTTGCACCCTCCGCCGCTCTTTGTCCCCGCGCGGCCCCCGTCCACCGCCCTGCGGCTGCTGTGCGGGCCGGAAAGTTTCTCCCGGTGCAGAATTCCGGGCTCAGCGACAGCCTGCGCCGAGTGTGCGCACCTGTCGGAGACCCGCCCGTCCGCCGGCCGCGGTGAGTGGTCCCTGGAGTCACTGGCTTAGGGCGGGCCCGCGGGATGGGGCGGGTGGCCCGGGGCGCAGCCGGCCCAGGCCGTTGCTATGGCAACGCGGTGGAAAAAAACGGGCCTCTGGGTATCTCGCTGCCGGTTGGCTGGCGACCCCCCAGCGGAGGGACCGGGCCGAGCCCGCGGACCCCTCCGAGTGTCTCCTGGGGCCCAGCCGTTGGGCCCCCATTTCCCCCGGGTCCGGTATTTGGGGTGGTCTCTGTCTGCCCCGGTTCGTCTCCACCGTCTCGCCTCCACCCCATCTTGGGAAGTGAAACTTTTTGAAAGTTTAAAGCGAATTTACTGTAGGGTAAGTGTGTGGGAAACATCCTTAGAAGTTCTAAAATTGTGTTTCTTTTTTTTAATCTGCTATAGCCTGGTACCTAGTGGGATCTCATTATATGGTAGGTTTCCTGTTGCCCTTAAGATAGTCTCTTGCACCCAGAGGATGCACATAGGAGGTGACAGGATGACATAAAGCAGCCCTGTACTGGCTCTGTGGACAGGTAATTCAAGCACTCTCCCTCAGCTTCCTAAATGTAGATTATAATTTCTCACAAGGTCGTGGGTTTCAGTGAACCTATATGTGAAGCTGTTTTGTGAACAGTACATGTAAAAAGCACTTGAGCGTTAGTTGTAAGGGATATTTGCATGCTAAAAGTGGTCTGGTGCTCCCCGTCCCATATCACCAGCTAAGCAGGACCTTCTTTTTTGTCTGACCAGCAAATGACTCCAATATCCAACCAGAAAATGGGATAGTCCTGCCTTGGAAGAGGGCTCCGTGAATGGAAAGGAACATCAACAAGTTTTGAACCCAAACTCTTTCGTTGTTCTCCAGGCCCGTGCCTTTAGACTGTGATGGATATGCAGATATATCGCACATTTAAATTTTTAGCTCGTGTAAATCTCTGTTGCTATCTCAATGGGTCATACCAACCTCTATCTAGTTTGCAAATCAGAAATCTTGGCCTCATCCTTGACACCTCGTACTTTCTTCCTTTCCATATCCAAACAATCATCAAGTTCTATTCATTTTATCTTCAAACCAAATCTCAAATCCATTTGAATATCTCTGTCTCTGCTACTATCACCCTAGACCAATCTACCAGTAGTAGCCTCTTAACTAACCTAAAGGTATTTATCCTTTCCTTTCAATATTCCCATCCGTTCTTTGCCCTGCAGCAGGAGTAGTGTTTTAACAACTAAAATTTGATTATGCTACCCCCCCACCTCCTCTAGCTCAAAATCCATCATGGCTTCTCATTATTCTTAGAATAAAGACAAAACTCTTAATGTGGCCTAAAAGTTGGGTGACCATGTACATGACCATCCAGACCAAGATATTTTTGAGAGTTCGAGGCTGCAGTGAACTTGCCACTGTATTCCAGCCTGGGCAATGGAGTGAGACCCTGTCTCAAAAAAAAAAAAAAAAAAGCCTGACCAACATGGTGAAACCCTGTCTCTACTAAAAAATACAAAAATTAGGCTGAGCGCAGTGGCTCACACCGGTAATCCCAGCACTTTGGGAGGCCGAGGCGGGCGGATCACAAGGTCAGGAGTTAGAGACCAGCCTGACCAACATGGTGAAACCCCGTCTCTACTAAAAAAAAAAAAAATACAAAAATTAGCTGGGTGTGGAGGCGTGGGCCTGTAATCCCAGCTTCTCAGGAGGCTGAGGCAGGAGAATCTCTTGAACCCGGGAGGCAGAAGTTGCAGTGAGCCGAGATCACGCCACTGCACTCCAGCCTGGGCAACAGAGCAAGACTTCGTCTCAAAAAAAAAAAAAAAGAATGTTACTATTTATACTAGGACAAAAGGTCTAACCTGGGTCTGTGTCAGGCAAACTGAGGCAAATGGTTATTCTACATTGGCTTCTTTTCAGACTTTTGTGCCATTTTCCCTCCTACTACAGGGCTGTTGCATATGATAGTCTCCCTGCCAGATGTGCTCTTCCCTCTTCTCTTCTAACTCTTGTTCACATCTCAGATCAGGTATTTCCTCAGGAAAACTGCTTCTGACTGTCTAGGACAAACCGGCTTAACATAGGTTCTTCTGACACCAGTGATTTCTCCTTAGTAGCACTTAATCACAATTGCAATTTAAAATTTGTCTGTGTAAATACTTGAATGATAAGCGTTTTCCTATGTCATTAAACAGTCTCTGAAAAGATCACATGGTGGTTAGGAGCACAGGCAGATGGCTTAGATCTGAATCCCAGCTCTGTCACAATTCCTTATCTGAAAACTTATGATGCTAGTTGTGTTTTAAAATTCAGAATTTTCACTTTATAGAAAGATGACATGGTATAGACACTGTATCATGTCTAATGGGGTCTGGGGCAGCACTTTGTAATCAAACACATTAACTTTTCTTTAGTAAAATGAATTCGCTCTAAGTAGGATAGAGATGATACATTGTTTCATTGTCAGTTTAGGTCAGGTTTTCCAAATGAGTTTGCCACAAGTTTATGAAAACACTTGACTCTTGTTGGAGGCCTAGGTGGGAGGATCACTTGAGGCTAAGAGTTTGAGACCAGCTTGGGCAGCATAATAAGACCCATCTCTACAAAATTTTTTAAAAATTAGCCAGGCATGGTGGTGTACATCTATAGTCCCAGCTACCCAGAAGGCTGAGGTGGGAGGATCTCTTGAGCCCCAGAGCAAACCCCAGGCTACAGTGAGCTATGATTGCACCACTGCAGTCCAGTCTGGGTGACAGAGTGAGACCCTGTCTCTGAAAAAAAGGAAAAAAAAAAAAAAAAGAAAACACTTGATTTTCTAAGATTTTTGGGTTTTAGAATTTCAGATGAGGATATGTGATTCTACTTTAGTTTAGCCTTGAGCCAGTCATTTAACTCGTCTGGCCTCAGATTCCTCAACTGTAAAATGGAGATAATACCAGCACCTGCCTATGTCACAGGCTCCATGTCATGCTGTTTTGAGAAGTAAACGAGTTAGTGCATGTTAACTGTGTAGAACAGGGAATGGTCCTTCATCAGTACTATAAAAGGGTCAGTTCTCATATCATTTTTATTAGCTCTGTAATAACCCACACTATGGATGAAACATAATTTATTTGCAATTTACTTATTGTTGAATATTTAGACCTCAGGTACAAAATGTATTAATGGTTGTCTTTACACTTAAATCTTTTTGCTACATTTTTGATTACTTAAGATCAGTTCCTAGGCTGGGCATGGGGACCCATGCATGTAAAACCAGCACTTTTAGAGGCTGAGGTGGGAGGATCACTTGAGGCCAGGAGTTTGAGACCAGTCTGGGCAACATAGCAAGATCCTATCTCTAAAAAATAAAAAATAAAAAAATTAGCCATGTGTGGTGGCATATAAATGCAGCCAGCCTCTAATGCTCAGGAGGCCAATGTGGGAGGATCTCTTTGACCCAGGAGTTTGAGGCTGCAGTGAACTTGCCACTGCATTCCAGCCTGGGCGATGGAGTGAGATCCTGTCTCAAAAAAAAAAAAAACAGTTCCAAAAATGAAATTATAGGGAGGTCAAAGGGCAGGAACATTGTTAATGCTCTCAAAACATCGAAACATTGCCATACTGTTTTTCAGAAAGATTATGCCAATGTAAATTGCCGCCATCAGTTTTATGACACCCATATTAGCATTATTATTTTAAAAACTTTGCTAATTTCGCAGATAAAAATGGCACCTCCTTATTTTAACTCACATCTGTCATTATTAATATGTTTTAAGTGAAATCTTATTGTTAGCTATTAGCAAAAGCTTTTTGATGGTTTTTGTATTGGAGTCTTAGTTTTTTTCTCACCAATTGTTTAATTGTTTGATTTTTATCTTCCCCAGCCCGGGCAGGAGCCACTATGCTGGGCTTTGGCTGGAATTAGTTGAATAACTTATCCCTGGAGCCTGGGGCGAGTTGTTACTTGCCTGCAGGCTACAGGGCAAGGTAGAAAACTGTTTCAGAGGCTGTTTCTTGGGGGGGAATCTGGAATCAAGACTGGGCTGATTGCTTGTTTATCTGAACTTTGAGTCAAACAGGGCTTGGAAGAAAGAGAGCATCCATGTAGGAGGCAAAGACCAAGACAGACAAGGAAAGGCAGAGTAATTTTTTTTTTTAATTTTATTATTATTATACTTTAGGTTTTAGGGTACATGTGCACAACGTGCAGGTTTGTTACATATGTATCCATGTGCCATGTTGGTGTGCTGCACCCATTAACTCATCATTTACATTAGGTATATCTCCTAATGCTATCCCTTCCCCCTCCCCGCACCCCACAACAGTCCCCGGTGTATGATGTTCCCCTTCCTGTGTCCATGTGTTCTCATTGTTCAATTCCCACCTATGAGTGAGAACATGCGGTGTTTGGTTTTTTGTCCTTGCGATAGTTTGCTGAGAATGATGGTTTCCAGTTTCATCCATGTCCCTACAAAGGTAATTTTCAAAGCTGGAGGAGAAAAGCTGCAACCTCTTTTTTTTGCAGAGACATTGCAGTTTCCTGTATGGAGGACGAGGGAATGCTGGGGGCACTGTCTTGGCCATACACTGAACCATGTGAACTCTTGTTATAGTGAGGGTATTGACCCTTCGTCATTTGGGACATCTTCCCCACAATTGCCCTTTCATTTATGGTGGCTTATGATTTATAGAAATTAAAACAATTTTATGTTGTCTGCCTGTTAATCTTTTCCTTTATGATCCATTGCTTTTATGCTTAGAAAGTCCTTCCCATGAAGAGACCAGCTACCTATCTGCATTTTCTTTAAACATGTTATTTTGTAATGTCAGCAAATCAAGAGGTAAAGAAAATAAGTATAAGAAAGCTGAGTAGTGTGATGTCCAATAAAAAACCTAAAAGAGGATGATACAAAGGTGGGTACTCGTGTCTTCTTCATGTGTCCTTGAATCAAGGCGCAGAAAAGAGCTTATACTGCTGTAAGGGAGATTTAGGAAGCCTGTTTCTGACAGTTGTTTGAACTGATGGCTGTTTCAACCATTGACTTATCTGTCACACGTTGTAGCAGCTTATCCTTAGAGACTTACAGAAGAAGTATCCTTCTGAAAGAGAAGATGTGTTCTCTGGAGCTATTTTCTACTTTTATTCCTCTGATGATACTATGTAGTACTTCAAACACCTATAGTTGTTAAATACTGAGAAATAACTTCCCTGTTTTTAAAAAGAGGCTTACAAAATGGAAAATGCAATATAAAATTAATTGCTGACTTTTTTGGCATTGTTAAATTGGTATGCCTTAAGATGCGATTCAGAAAGAATTTCCTTTCCTGCTGAACTCCAGTATATATGAGTGAGGCTAATTGTGTTTTGTTTGGATTTATCTTAGAGCTCTAGAATGTGAAGAATGGACATCTTATTTTTAAGCTTTAATATATATTTTCTTAGTTTATTAACTAAAATAAATTGTAGAGTGCATAAGAAATTACTAACCTCACAAATCCCACAGTTTTATTGACTTGAAGTTGTTTTATTTTAAAAAGTTTACAAGGTGAGGGGCAGTAATTTTAATAATTAGAATGTCCTTTCTACATATAATGGACTAATTATCTTAACCATTGACTTGTCAGTTAAGTTCAATAAGGATGTGGTATTACATTAGAAATAAATTAAGAAAAAACAATTTTCTATTGATAAAGTTAAGTTCACTTAGGAATACTATTATTGATCCTTATTTTTGATAAAGTTATTTAGTAAACAATATTGACTATTATAAACATTCATTCAATAAATATTTACGGGGTGCTGATCATATGCCAGGCACAGTTCTAGAATATTGTATTATATGTTTACTTTTATAATGTATGTGTAAAAAGTTTGCTTGTGATTTAGTATTCTTAACATGAGCTGATGATTATTTGGAAAAACTGGCCATTTGGACTCACACATATTAATTCAGAGACTCATAAAAAAGCCTTAAGTAAAATGTTCATGCAGTCTCCAAGGTTGAGATGTTGGTTATTGAAAGTTCTACTCTGTGACTTTGTCGTTATCATGGTGGAATGCTTGTCTACCACAGAGCTCACTGGGAGAAAATCCATTTACCATTTACCAAAGGCAGTGCATCTGAGGCTCAGGTTCTTAGACTTGAATTCTTTAAAGTTTGTTTGCTGCTAGCAAATCTAACATCGAGGCTCTTATATCTGCTCTAAGGAGCTCAGCTTCCAAACAGCTGAAATATTGGGAAGATAGCAAATATTTATCCTTGGATATTTTTCATGGAAATCCAATTAATTTTCCTCTCAATCTTCTTTATTTTGGTTTTCAGTTTATGGCAATAAAATTCAATATTTTTCATATTTGTTATTATAAAAGTAAACACCAATATCCAGCAGTGATTTTCAAGTTAACTTCTTTATTGCTTTTCTGTCATGTCTCTTTGATGGTACATATAATATGTAAACTTGGCTCCTTTTTATAGTTGCACCTCACTTTTTTTATTGAGATATAATTTACATACCATAAAATTCACCCTTTTAAAGTGCACACTAGTTAAATAGTAGTGACACTAGCAATCATAACTATTTAATTCCAGAACATTTTTATCACCCTCAAGAAGAACCCTCGCATCCAATAGCAGTCATGCCTTGTTCTCCCTTTCCCTGAGTCCCTGGCAAACATCAGTCTTTCTCTCTCTGTAGATTTGCCTGTTATGGAAATTTTATATAAATGGAATTATACAATATGTGGCCTTTGCATCTGACTTCTTTCACTTGGCATGATGTTTTCAAAGTTCATTTCTGTTGTAGTATGTATTAGTACTTTATTCCTTTTTATGACCAAATAGAATTCCATTGTATGGTACATTTTGTGTATCCATTCATCAGTTGATGACCATTTGGGTTATTTTCATTTTTTTTGGTATTTTGAATAATGCTGCTATGAATATTCATGTACAAGTTTTTGTGTGAACATATATTATCAGTTCTCCTGGGTTCTCTAGGAGTGGAATTACTGATCATATGGTAACTCTGTGTTTAACTTTTTGAGGAACTGTCAAACTGTTTTCCAAAGTGGCTACCATTTTGCATTCCCAACGGCAATGTATGAGGGTTCTCATTTCTCCATAGTTTCACTAGAACTTGTTACTGTCTTTTTGAGTGTAGCCATCCTAGTATGTGTGAAGTGGTATCTCATTATGGTTTTGATTTACATTTTCCTGATAACTAATGATGTTAGGATCTTTTCATGGTTAATATGAAGATATGCAATTTGTATATCTTCTTTGGAGAAATACCTGTTCAAATATTTTGTCTGTTTTTAATTTGGGTTGTCTTTTTCTTGTTCAGTTGTAAGAGTTCTTTATGTAGTCCAGATATTAGACCCTACTCAGATATTTGATTTGCAAATATTTTCTTCCATTTCGTAGATTGTCTATTTACCTTCTTGGTAGTATTCCTTGAAGCACAAAAATTTTTAATTTTATGAAGTCGAATATATTTTTTCTTTGGTTTAGGTGCCATATCTAAAATACACTATTGCCTAATACAAGGTCATAAAGATTTACCCCTATGTTTTCTTCTAAAAGTTCTGTAATTTTAGCTCTTATATTTAGATTCTGGATCCATTTCGAGTTAATTTTTGTTTATGATTTGAAGTAGATGTCCAGATTCATTATTTTATGTGTAGCTATTCAGTTGTCCTGTTTGTTGTACACTTCATTTCACTTGTTAAAGTCAACTAGTCAGGCATGTTTTGGGGAGACAAAATTTGGCTGATTCCTTGTCATCCCAGTTATATGCCACCATCCTACACAGAGGACATTCCAGGCAAAGAAACATTCCGTATTGCTAACAGGACTTTGGCTCCAAATTTCCATCTAGGCATATAATTTGGTGAATTAGTGCTATGGATTGAATATTTGTGTTCTCTCAGAATTCATATGTTGAGGTCTAAATCCCCAGTGTGATGGTATTTTGGGGCATTTGAAAGGTAATTAGGTCATGAGGGTGGAGCCCTCATGAATGGTATTAGTGACCTTATAAGGGAATGGAAAGATGAGAGTGCTCTCTGTTCTCCACCATGAGAGGACAGAGCAGGAACATGGCCATTTGCAAACTAGGAAGAGTACCCCCACCAAGCATCAGATCTGCTGGTGTCCTGGTCTTGGACTTCTCAGCCTCCAGAACTGTGAGAAATAAATGTTTGTTGTTTAAGCCACCCAGTCGATGGTATTCTGTTAGAGCAGCCTGAACTAAGATAATTGGCCTGTTGAGGATGTAAGCTTCAAGGCTGCTTCCCTGTCTAGTCTCACTTAAGGCCTCTAAGTAGACCCATATGGGTGCCCCTTTGCCATCTTTTTTTCAGGATTGTAACCTGATTCCCACTTGACCCCTTGGGGAAAGGCAAGAGCAAAGCAAGGATTGCCCTCTCCCAAGAAGAGGCATTAAGATTTTCCTTACAGCCTCATGGGAGAAACAGGAAGGGCCATGTGAACCTTTCCACAAAGAAAAGATGATGATCTTCAAGGGAAGAAAGAACTTTTCATCTTTTTTTTTTTTTTACCTTCCGTTGAAAACTCCTTCCTCTGGAATTGTGATCCAGTTGAGCCGTGGCTTGTTCAGAACTCCTTTTCTTGGAGTGGAATGATAGGGAGGTGTGCCTTGTGTTCTTCCCAGAGGTTCAAGCGTGCATTGTGGAAAAGCTTAGGATTGGTGAGCTCAGGCTCACCTGGGTGCAAATTTTGGTCCTACATTTCTGGCTTTGGTTCCTTTTTCTATAAAGCTCTTTTCATGTTTGTTCACTTAATTTATTGTTTTTGTTGATCACCTACTGTGCGTCAGACACCATTCTGTCTGTCACAAATTACTGAGGGAGAGATGCCAGATACACATGACACACAGCCTGGCCTGTGGTTGCCACTGCACTCATCCTCACTTCCCTCATTTGAGTCATTCACTTACTAAATTATGAGCCAGATACTATGCTAGGTTTTTGGGATACAAAGATAAAAAGATACACTCCATGTGGAGCTCATAATCTGTTGTGGAGGGAAACAAGCCAAGTCTTGGCTCACTGCAAGTGAGTGATTCTGCTGCCCCAGCCTCCCGAGTAACTGGGATTACAGGTGCCCACCACCATGCCCAGCTAATTTTTCTAGTTTTAGTAGAGACAGGGTTTCACCATGTTGGCCAGGCTGGTCTCAAACTCCTGACCTCAAGTGATCCACCCATCTCGGCCTCCCAAAGTGCTGGGATTACAGGTGTGAGCCACTGTGCCCAGCCCAAGCCAAGAAATTATAATCCCCTGAGGCAGGTGCTATAACAGACATTGGTTGGTGTGAAGGGAGATG
>NW_026652286.1:39217048-39236517 GCF_009828535.3 Hylobates moloch
AACCACTAGCGTGGAGGAAGCAGAGAGGACAGCTAAGGATAGGTAACCATCCTTATAAAGAACTATATAAAGAACATTCTTGAAGTGTTTAGCACTTGGAAGTGTTAGGCATTCATATGATGCCTTTTCCCTAACTCCACCTCAAACTTGTTGCCTGTGTTTTGAGAAACAGGCTGTGTTAACACAGTAAGAAGCAGAGACATGGTGGCATGTCCCTGTAGTCTCAGCTACTCAGGAGGCTGAGGTGGGAGGAGCACTTGAGCCCAGGAGTTTGAGACCAGCCTGGGCAACACAGCAAGACCTTGTCTCTGAAGAAAACTAAAAATAATAAAAATAAGAAGCAGGCTGGGCGTGGTGGCTTACGCCTGTAATTCCAGCACTTTGGGAGGCCAAGGCGGGTGGATCACAAGGTCAAGAGTTTGAGACCATCTTGGCCAACATGGTGAAACTCCGCCTCTACTAAAAATACAAAAAATTAGCTGGGTGTGGTGGTGCCCACCTGTAGTCCCAGGTACTTGGGAGGCTGAAGCAGGAGGATCGCTTGAACCTGGGAGGCAGAGGTTGCAGTGAGCCGAGATCACGCCACTGCACTCCAGCCTGGTAACAGGGTGAAACTCCGTCTCGAGAAGCAAAACAAAAAATAAGAAGAAGAAGGAAAAGCAGAGAGGTGAGTTCTTCCCTAGAGAGAAAGGCTTCCCAGGCTATTCTTCCCCACCTTGAGTTCTTATGATGTAGAGATCTAGGGGCAAGAAGGCCATGCGATAGGTTCAACTATCTTCGCTGAAAAACACTCCAGGACACAATTCTTGGTAAAGAAAAGTGCTTTTTTTTATTTGTTCTTGAATGTATAGGTTCTTTTAAGATCAGTGATACTTCCCTTTAAAATATCCTCCCTCATGCCCCAACCGCTTTGGATCCAGTAGCTGCTCCTAACAAGGGCCTAGGAGGAACTCATCCTACATAGCCAAGAAAAGGGTGCAGCTTGAGGAATGGGCATATGGCTCAGGAAGCAGCACCAGCTGATAAGAACTTTCCCCAAAGCAGCTCTGTCTGGCTTGTGAGTCCCCTTTCCCTGCCCTGGTCTGGGCTCCCCAAGCTGTGTCCCACCCCCAGAATTCCCCTGTTCCTTATGTGCCCTGATCTTTAGAGTTAAAATCATAATTAACATCTTTACAGCTGGAGAGCTGAGAGATCACTGTTCTCAGCCACTCTCCCACCACAACCTTATAGATGAGGAAACTGTATCCAAGGTCACACAGTTCATAATGGAAAGAGCCAAAAATTTTGGTGTTCAGACTCTCAAATCAGATATCTTTCTAGTATATACCTCCTTACCTCCAAGAAAGAAACCAATAGCTGCCTCCAACTCCAGAAACAACTGGAGCAAGCAGGTGGTGGTAATCAGCACAGGTGGGAAAGGCCCTGATATAGGGAGTCATGCTGACTCCAGCTGAACCCCAGCAAGGGAGCAGCCACCGCACTCCCTAGTCTCCCTCCATCCGAATGTTAGCAGCAGCAGGCAGGCACCCACCCTGCCAGGTTCTCCTCCTGGTTAGCAGCACTGACATGCATGGAAACATGTCTTACTACAATCCCAGGCACCTTCCCAACTGCAGCAGGCTCTAACTGGTGCAGCATCATGGTGAGGAGCTGCCCGCCAGCCTGGTCATCCAGTTTAGCCAGACTGCGGCCTGGATGCTGTAAAACCCAATCCACACCCTCGGGCTGACTTAGATGGGGTCTCTTAGCAAACATGGCTAAAACCTCTGTGTTGTCTGGGAGAGATAGAGGGAAGGACTCACAGATGCTGTCCTCCCAGCAGGAGCTCATAAACATGGCTGGCATGAGGAGAACTGAGTTCAGGAAAAGGAAAGGACTCAGGAAATAGAGAGACAGACAGAGAAAGCAGGAGCAGCTGTGATTCTTCCTCCCTACCCAACTCCTGAAGAGACCACAGACAGCCACAGACATTTCCCCTGTCTAGGTTTCAAGGACGGCTCAGCCTGTGTGGGCTGAGAGGTAAGAGAGAATCCAGAGACTTGTTTTTTTTGGATTCTCTGAGAATCCAGAGACTTGTGGTGTCATAAAAGCTAAGGGAGGAGGTTGTTTCACTGAGGGTTGGTGGGTGGTGTGAAATGCTACGGAGAGGTCAAGACAGCTGAGCACTGAAAGGTATTCATTCTATTTGGCAACTGGGCAGTCACCGGTGACTTTTATGAAAAAGTATACAGGGCTGAAGAACAGCTGAGGAAGAATCAGTTTTAAAAGGATCTTTTTAAAAGTAACTTGGTTAACAAGGAAAATGTGTAAGGGATAACAGACTCTGAGAAATGCTGTTTTAATCTTGGGGAGAACTTGTTTGCAGGCTGTATGGAGGTAACCAGTGGAGACAGAGGCTGGAGACTCCAGGGAGTGGGAGTAGCGGACTAAGCGAGGGAGCAGTCTTGGAGGACATACAACAGGATTCAAGACATAGAGAACTAAATAGGAGCAAGAATGGAGGGGTTGGGGAGAGTTACAGACACAGATGAATGAGAGGGGAGAGAGGAGCAGCGGGCAAGGAAGCTCTTGCTTTAGGGGCTGTCTTCTGTGAAGTAGACAGTGAGCTCAGTCATCTGTGGAGGGCAAAGATAGAGGCATGGGTGGGGGAAAAAAAAGGGGTCACAACAAGTTAAAGAATTTCCAGTCAATACTGAGAGCTCAACTGAGGCTGCCAACTGTGAATTTGTCATGCTTAGCAGCCCAGGAGGTGGAAGCAGCAAATATGATGCTGCCGAAAATGGAGAATGGCTGATAGTTTCAGCAAAATTGAGGGGGATACGCCTGGCGCAGTGGCTCACGCCTGTAATCCCAGCACTTTGGGAGGCCAAGAGAGGCAGATCGTTTGAGCCCAGGAGTGTTGATACCAGCTTGAGCAACATGGTGAAACTCCATCTCTACCTAAAGTAGAAAAATTAGCCAGGCATAGTGGCATGCACCTGTAGTCCCAGCTACTCAGGAGGCTGAGATGGGAGGATCACCTGAGCCCAGGAGGCAGAGGTTGCAATGAGCCGACATCATGCCACTGCACTCCAGCCTGGGTGACAGAGCCAGACTCTCTCTCAAAAAAAAAAAAAAAAGTTGAAGGGCATGAGAAAGTTCAGGATGCTGATAAAAACATCAGTGTGTGATAGGCTCTGGGTTCATGCTGGGGAGAGGAAGAAGTCCAGGAGAAAGCTAAAAGACAAGGAGAGGAGAGAGAGGGCTGAGGTCATGGAAATGGACTAAAGGAGCAGGGCAATTTTGGCAGTACTGAGGTAGGGAGAAGAAGCCCAGGAGATGACGATCCAGAAGGAGCAAAGGCTCAGTTCAGGAGTTCAAAAAAGAAGACTATAAGTGACTCCATGGAGTGAGAGAGGGAGCAGAACAGAGCCCAGGAACAAACAAGGAGGCGCCTCCGTCTTAGCAGCCAGGCAAGGAGCTGTTGCTAGAAATGGGTATGGGGAGGGAGCCAGAGTCCGCCGGGGGGGGATGGCAGGGACTGCCACGGAACAGAGCCTATGGAGGGTCTGGTTGCCACTCAGGTAGGGGTACTAGAGGCAGGCAAGGTGTATAGTTAGCAATTGCTAGAAGTCAGGCAGGGCTAACGTAACCATGTTCCGTGGAAGAGTGCTCTGCAAGTTCATCCTGAACCAATTTTTTTTTTTTTTTGAGATGGAGTCTCATTCTGTCGCCCAGGCTGGAATGCAATGGCATGATCTCAGCTCACCGCAACCTCCACCTCCCGGATTCAAGCAAGTCTCCTGCCTCAGCCTCCCACGTAGCTGGGATTACAGGCATGTGCCATCACACTTGGCTGATATTTGTATTTTTAGTAGAGACGGGGTTTCACTGTGTTGGCCAGGCTGGTCTCGAACTCCTGTCCTTAGGTGATCCACCCACCTCAGCCTCCCAAAGTGCTGGGATTACAGGTGTGAGCCACCACGCCCAGCCAAAAAATAAAATAAAATTTAAAAATCCTGAACCAATTTTTTACTAAAATCCCCTCTGCATCAACTGAAGCCATTTACTGTCTTATTTCTCAGCGCACCCAAGAAGTCAATTTTTCCTCTAGGACTGCATGCTATCCCATAAGAATCTAGAACTCACCGTATTTCCACTGCATGATGTTGTCAAGAACAAAAGGACTTGGCTGACTTCAAAACTGGGCCATTATGGGAGTAAGTCAAAAGCAGGATCAGCCCAAATGTTAATGAAGAGCCTCTGCAGGCAGTCACTTGGCTAGCAGGATTTTTTTTTTTTTAATTTCTGAGTCATGTTCTGGTTTTTGCATGCAAAAACAAAACAAAACCATGACTCAAACCACTGGTGGCTAGGTCTAAAGGAAAAGCTAGCAAGAGGCAGGTGTCTAAACACGCAGGCTCTCTGTGATGAGAAGGGAGCATGTGTCTCTCCAGCACATTACTAAGACCCCCCTGGCCCAGCAAGCTGATCCTTGAGCCCAGGAGGCCACACCCAAGCTGGGAGCCTCACTGATATAAGGAAAGCCAAGCTTTTAACAGGCATTTCTGCGTTAAATTTGTGGTCTCCAGTTGCTCCTGAGGAAGGATCAGGTCTGAGCCTGTCATAACACTCACCAGCTGCCCAACACCAAGTACAACAAAGCTCACAGGGATGGTGGGAATGTGGGCTGCACAAAGGAAAGATGACCTAGAGCAAGAATTAGTGACATGAGAACAGAGGGTACTTTGCCAAGCCAACTGAACAGAGAAGAAGATTCAAAAATTGAAAGGGAAATGACCAGATCCCAAACCAAAAAGTCATGTGAGTCTCAAGGGGCAGAAGCCTAAGTCCAAAGACTGTCGGACTAGTAAAGCATTGAAGACTCAGTTACCCCAAACTAGAAAACAGGATCACGGAAGCCCATCTGCTTAGGAGAACGTGGCATGTGCTGCTGAAAGAATGGCAAGCCAAGGGGCATGGTTTGCTTTAAAGTGAAGATGATCTCTCAGGTTGGGTAGAGAAGGAAATGAGCAATACCATCAACTCACAAAGAGAGAAGAAATGTTTTCTAATTAAAAAAAAAAAAACCTGCTCATTAGCAAAGGCCCTACAAACAAGAACATCCTTGAACTTCATCTCTTAGCAAAAACAAAGCCATGACCTCAGACTCCCCTGAAATTAGCTACGCAATGACAGGACCAGGGAGAGCTGTCTCAGTCCTGGCCACTGACATGTCAGGTTCATAGCTCCCCCAACAATATAAGCAATGGGTTCCTTCTCAACCAAGCCCTTGCTTGGGAGGTAGCCTGACCTCCAGTATCTTCACAAACACCCTGCGAGGGCCATGCAGATCCATTCAGGATGCAGCCTCAATCTCCTGTTCCCATGGCTTCCAGAATGCTTCTCTCCGCAATCTAGGAGAACTAAGGCTCTGAGGTTGCTTCACAGTCACCAAAGGACACTGGCTTTTTGCCTCTTGATTTTTCCCCCGTCCACCTTAGACAAACTTCCCCCAGGAATATCTAGATCTGGCCCCTGTTGGTCCCTGAGGCCTTCTCTAACCTCCAACAAAAAGGGCTGCCAGAAAAGTGTTAGCTTTTTTGGGGCTGTAGACAGCCTGGAGGCAGGCTAGTCAGAAGACTCACTTCTGATCTTTGGCTCATGAACTTGGAGAGGTTGAGAACTAGAATCTTTAAGCAGGAAGAGAGGCCCAGAGGAGTGAGCTGGTTGTGGGTTACTCTCTCCACCCAATGGAACTCTGGACCTGAAGCAGACAGCAGCTATCTCACAGTATTCACAAGCAGAACTCAAGATCCAGACCTCTAAATGAGGATGATGAAGGGTATGGCCACTGACAAGCACCAACAGTCACTTCTAGGAAGGCAGGTTCTCACCCTAAAGAAGTGTGATTAGCCCAGAGTAAGTAGCACAGAGGGTGGGCTCTGAAGTGGACATCTTTCTAAGTCTGTAAGTGAAATCTGAACCAGAAGATGTAAGTGGTCTCTGCACAGCCACCCAGCTCAACCAAGAATGTCACACCATCCACAGCGTTTTCACAGCAGCCACCTATGTCAACATCAGGAAAGTGACTATGCAAAACAAATACCCTGAAAACCGTTAGAACCCAAATAGGCACAAATTGAGACCTATGGCCTCTAGAAACCTCCACTAGTCTGCACATGGCAGATGCCTCTATCCAGACAGGACAAGCAAAGGCAAACAGTGACAGTCTTTGGCTGTGCTGGGCCAGGGATCATAGTCCTGCCATATGTCTAAACCTCTCTCCCTTCTTTTACCCACTTCTGAGCCCAGGAGGAGTTCAGATGTATACATGGCTCCTGAGCCCTGGACACTAAAAGGTTAGACAGGTCTGCTTTCCCAGGCAGAAAAAAATTCACCAAGGAAAGTAGATCCTCCCAAGCCTAACCAGGTGTGGTCTTGTCAAGTGGAGCCTATACAATTGATTACTCTGGTAATAATAAATACCTTCCTCTTTCCTGTTTATTACTGAAATCTTCTCTGTAGTGGATGTACTACGGCTCCCAAATAAATGCTGTAGATGCAAATGGCAAAGAAGAGCACTACACAGTTCAACAAGACTCATCTACCATCCACACTCTGAAGAGGATAAGCTGCATGATGGGAAGGAATGGTCGACAGTATGGGACAACAGCTGCCAGAGTGCCCAGTCTCCTTTTGGCTCTCACACCTGAGAGATGCTGTTGGCCAGGCGAAATGACACTCTTTTTGCTCTTTCATTCTCCTGAAAGAAAAATACATATTTGGAATTAAAATAGCCAAACGTAGGATTTATTAACATGAAAAGGCTATGTCAAGATTGCAGTTCTGCAGAGTCAACATATTTTATTCCACCCTAGGAATGCAGCAGTAAAACTTACTGAAGCCACTAAACATTGTATGCTAAGTACGGTAAGCAACTGGGGATGGCTGGTCAGACCCTGGCACACAGTAGGCAGGCAAAATATTTCAGTGGAATTAAACAGCCCTGAATGGACATTTCTGGTCTACACAGGTGGGACCAGCCCAAAGATCAGAGGAGCTCTCTCTGCTGCAAGCAATACCTCTCCTTCCTTACCTACACCAAGGGGCTAAGAAAGATCCCTTCCTTTCTCTCTCAAACCCAAACAGAAACTAGGCACTAAGACCAGGTAATTCCCTTCTTAGGGGCATCACAATCACAGTGTAGTGTAACCAGGACCAAACTGGGAATCAGGACAACTGGTTTCTCAGCCCAGGTCTGCTGCTAAATGCTGGGTTACCCTGGGCAGGGACAGGTACCTTTCTGAATTTCAAGTCTCGTGAGTAACTGGCGTTGATGAGCCCTGTACTGCCCTGCCTTCCCTGGGGGCTAAGGAGCTGGAAGTGAGGGTTCATTGTCACCACTATCTTTTTGCGCCACCTGAACAGCTTCACCTTAAGTTGCTGCTTGGGTGCCCCTCTGCTTGCCTGATCACCGCCCACCTGTTGCCAGCTGGCAGTAACTCTTTACCATATGTCGTCGCCGCCTCTTGGGTTGGATGCCCTCCTGCATGTAGGAAGGCCACGGGAAGCCCTGGGGAGTGGAACATCCACTCTCACTAGACACCTCCTCGGAGTCTGAGTCCTCCTGCCTTGGCTGGGCAAACCGTTTCTCTGGGTAGATCTCCTTCAACCAGCCCTCAAAGAACACTTCCAGGCAGCGGCCGGCCTCTGCAACCTCGGAGTCAGGCTAATGGGGGAGGAGAGCAGTGATGGTCTAGCCCGTTTTTACCAGTCCATCTCTTTCAGGTGCCTCAAGAGCTACACAGAGCACAAAGCCTGGCGGGGTGTCCTGAGGTGTCTGGAACTTGACATTTTTCTCCTAGGACTCAGGAAAACTAGTTTGGTAGCAGCTCTTATAGCAGAAGTGACCCTAACAGGTATCCACAGATGGCCACTCACTAGTACCTCCCCTTTTTCCTGAGTCCATGCTGAGGCCTGAGTGTGGGAGAGAGCTTTTAAACACTCACCACAGCAGGCCCCCAGAATCTGCTCCCCAGTCCTCAAGGCAGCCCAGACCAAACCTAACCTCCCAACCCTACCCACCCATGACAGTCCTGGGGTTGCAAGGAAATAGGAGAGAGGGAAAACAGGCAAGACATACGTAATTGAACTTAGCACAGTTCCAGAACATGAGGCGCACATCTGATACCACCTCCTCTGGGGTGGTATAGTGAGCCGGGTCCTTCTTTTGCAGCTTCCTCCGGATGATTGACAGGTCCATGGGCCTCTTGATAATCTGGTAATAATGCCGGGCCTTGGGGGAGGAGACATGAGGAGAAGGAGGCAAAGGGAGTGAGAGAAGAAATGTAGGTGTGGATAAGAAGGAAGAAGAAATGGAAAATGAGTTGAAATATAAGTGAAAGAATAGGAGGAGGAATGATGAGGAGCAGCAGGAAGAAAAGGATGGAGAAAGAAGACAAAGAGCAAGGGAAAAGGAAGAATGTGTCACCTGTCAAGTAGGATCTGATACAGTAGCAGTTGTGGTGGGGGAGGCTGGAATGGCCATGGCCCTACGGTCCCCTGGACTATCCACAAGTTAATATTGTCACTACTCCCAGTGGCCATGCTCTGAGCCCAACCTGGGAACCATCATGCTCCTGCCTCATGGCCTGGGCCCTCTGAGCAGAAAAGACAGTAGCAGGCAGAAACAGCGTGGCCTTCCTTACCAGGGGGCTGACAGGTTCATGGAAGGGCAGGCTGAGGTTATTGCAGCACAAGGACAATACCAGCTTCTCACACTTCTGCAAAATCAGAATTGGCAACAGAGTCACTTTGTTCTGGTCTCACCTCAGTATGAACTAAAGATGTTGACCCTGATAACTCCCTGGCTCTGTCCCACAGGATGCTAGCTGCCATACTAAGGCGCAATTCAGGTTCCCAAGCCAGAGGAAAACTGCTAGGAGAAGGAAAATTATCCAAACACCCCTGGGCCAAGTTGTCAGGCATAGCACAAAGAAAGGTATCCAGAAAAGCCCCTCATCCCCTCTGAAAGGCCTCAGACCCTGTAGCCAGAAGGGGGCTGCCAAAGGCAGGGAACCTTGTTTCCAAAGACTCCTCCCTACCTTCTGGTCATTTATGCTTAGGCCAGGAGATGCCCGCATTCCAGGCTGGTTATAGCGGGCATTCTCACAGTCGTACTCCATCTCGGGCTGGGTCAGGCTGCGGCACAAGGTACATACCCACTCTCCCCTGCAGGGCAGGTGAGGCCATGTTAGGCCTCAGCACATTGCCCAGAGCACCCTTCCCTCTCCCTCTGCCCTATGGCAGGCGTGAGAAACTGAGTCCCTCACCTTGCCATGTAAGAAATGGCTTTCTAGCCACAGGCTGGGAAGAAATTCAATAACTCAGAATTTTGTGAATCTAGAAAAACAGGGGTTAGGGGAGGCTAGGGTAGTAGTATAGGCACAAATCCACATGCAAGAAGAAGGTGAGAAAAGAGGTAGAAATGAAGTCAACCAAATGTCAAGCATCCACCTGTCTGTGTGCAGAAGATACCCAGGCCCATTAACTCACAGACCTGCAATTCAAGCAGGTCCAGAAGAGGGTAGTAAGCCCATCCTGGGAGCTCTATGGATCTGGCCTGGAATAATCATCCCTGGAAGGTAACCCTACTAGCCAGGTGATGGTCCTGGACTGGCATGACTCACCCTGGGAAGCTGAGCAAGGCTGGCACATGGCAGGAGAGGTGGAACACTTTGGGGCAGCGGTCACAGCACAGTAACTCTCCACCATTGAGGCAAACAGCACAGAAGTCCTCATTCTCTATTGGGGCTGGGGGGCCCTTCTTGGCTCCTGGGGTTCGAGGAATGAGTCTGTGTTCTTCAGGAGATGTGCCCTCCACTTCTGGTGGCCGCTGCCCAGCCAGAGAAGTGACAGTGACCTTTCTTCCCTCCAGACCTGGGGCCTGGGTGGCCTCAGACAGTCTGTCCTGGCTGACCTTGGGGAAGAAGTAAGTCTGGGCAGCCAGAGCACAGAACCAACAAGCTCTCGAGGGAGGGGAGGGAGAGACTGGCAGGCCCTGCACGCCTACATGAGAGCCACTTATTCCAGGACCCCAAGCCAGCAAGCCCCATGAATGCTGGGACACCTCACTCCTAATATGCATCTCACAGGCCCCTTGCAGCAGGGGACAACGTCTGGCCAAGCTGCAGCCCCATCAGAGACTCAGGAAAGGTCCCAGAGTCAGAATTCAGGCAGTAGCAAAAAGAATAAGCTTTTAGGCTGGGCCAGGGTTTAAGGCCAAGGCAAAGCAAAGTGGTACCTTAATGGACATGCTGGAGGACTCAGTGCCACACTCGATGATCAGCAGGAAGCTCCCACCCTGATCATTCTTCTGTGGCTTCAGTTTGAACACAGGCATCTCTCCTGAGGAGGCAGCACAGATCTTGAGTCGCTCCAGTCGCACATAGGGAATCTTACGCTCGCTATTGAAGGCTCTGCAGCAAGACAGACACCCCGGGGTCTTGGTGGGATCCTCCTCTGGTCCCAACCTCTAAGTCAGAAACATCCATGATCCCTGTGATGATTAATATTGAGGGTCAACTTGATTGGATTGAAGGATACAAAGTATTGATCCTGGGTGTGTCTGTGATGGCATTGCCAAAGGAGATTAACATTTGAGTCAGTGGGCTGGGAAAGGCAGACCCACCCTTAATTGGGTGGGCACCATCTAATCAGCTGCCAGTAAATATAAAGCAAGCAGGAAAACATGAAAAGGAGAGACTGGCCTAGCCTCCTGGCTATATCTTTCTCCTGTGCTAGACACGTCCTGCCCTTGAACATCGGACTCCCAGTTGTTCAGTTTGAGACTCAGACTGGGTCTCCTTGCTCCTCAAGCTTGCAGACAACCTATTGTGGGACCCTGTGATCACGTAAATTAATACTTAATAAACTTCCATACATATATATGTATATATATATGTATGGAAGTATACACACACACACACACACACACACACATATCCTACAAGTTCTGTGCCTCTAGAGAACCCTAATACAATCCCCAGCTGAATTGCTGCTCCAGATCCTCTTGGATCTGGACTCTGAATGTGGACTCTACAGGTCCACATTCTGCCCTCCTGGCCCAGCTCTGCATGGCCAGGCCCTGTCAGCCACTGGGAAGCCCTATGGTATAGTCCTGGTCAAAGACAGGAGGTCCCTGAAGTGCAAGGACTGCACCCAAAGCGCATGCCTCGTGGCGCAGGAGCCAGGACATCCTCCCACAACCATCCCAGACATCCACTTGAAGGTTGAGGGGTTGAAGAAGGCAGTTGCAGGCAAATTTCTTCCACTTGTAGTTAATTCATCAAGGATGCTTCATCCCTGTGCCAACATCTCAGGATGTGAAGCCATGGGTGGGAGGGAGATTAGCCAGGAGGCTGTTACCTGATGCTCTCGTTCTCTTTTGCATCCAGCTCTAGGGCTCCTTGTTCAAAATTCTCACACTCTAAGGCAAAAGACAAACAAATACCTGTGACACACATTTGTGGCAACAAACCTCATCATGCATACCTTCCACTTATATCTGCTATTCATACCTTTGGCCACACACCTGTCATATAGTAGTTACCTACACTACAGTCATTCATAGTGGTGACAAGTCTGCCATGGATCTCCTTCTTGAGAGGAGGAAGCCCACCTTCTTTTAAAAAGATGAACACAAGTAACATTCAGAGGCTGCCTATGGGTGAGTGTTGGGTCAGGCACTGATGGGCCAGTTTCTCACCTTCAAGATGAGCTCAGAAATCACTTGTTCTCAGTACACCAGTGTTGCCTCCTCTGAGGAGTCTATTTGTCCAGCCTCTGCCCTGTCAGCCAAGTGCTGGGATTCCAGCAATGCTTGAGAATCCAGCTCACACTCCATGGAAAAGAGGCTCCCAGGGAGTTCTTCCCTGAGTATGCAGTCTATGGAGATGGGCAGGAGGCAGTGGTGGGGCAAAAGGATGAAACTAGCATCCATTCAGCACCAGGCATGGTCCTAGGCACTGTACATGGGCAAGCAGGGTCTAAAAAGTTTAACTGCATAAAATGCAGCGTCACATTATTATGTGTAATAAGAACCAATAATTTTTCAGTTGGCCTTTCAGTCAGTGTGAAAAAAAAAAAGGAGAAAAATTATTCCTTTCGTTTTCATTTATTACACGTATAAGAAACAGACTAATCATTACAAATTAAACACGCATCATACATTGAACGAAGAAAGTCCCAAATGATCATCAGGGAGTCGCTTCCTGACTTCCCAACTAGCCCTCACCTTCCACAGAAGAACAAACTTAGCCTAGCCTGGTTGGAGAAGGGGTATGGGAAGCTGAGAAGCGAATCAGAACCAATCTCCAATGGTCCAAATTCCCTTCACTATGAGGCACAACACAAATCCACATTACTGTCAGGTACCAGGAAAATCCTTACTACTCAGAGGAAGTTATCAAATGATTTCACTATAGTTATTGGTCCCAGTAGCCTATGAAGTAGGTGCTATTGGCCCCATTTAGAGAGAAAGAAATCAGTTGAGGGAGGTTAGGTATCTTACCGAGGATCACAGGGAGAGAGAACTGGTTTACTAACTTCCATCTATTGGACTCCAAAGTCAGACATGCTCTTTTCCCTATAACATTTTGTCAAGGCTAGCCCTCCTGGGCTGAGTTCTGTTTCCCCCTAGGTATAATGCAGACCCCCAGGACTCTTTGCATGGGGAGTGTTACAAAGAGAGTAAGTCCTGGCCATGCCTAGATCAGCCATGGCCACAGTGAGGGAAGCAGAACAGGTGTCACTAAGACAGTTCCAGAGGAGAGAAGTAAATTCAGCCTCAGAGAGATGCACTGCTTCCCCAGCTTAGAGCTTGTCTGCTGGCCTCTCTCACCTAGAAGTGCTGAGTCCATCTGCTCAAGTCTGTGGCCAACACGAAGGGCAGGCTGCTTGAGTCTCACCTTTTGGGTTCTGGTACTGCTGCAGAGCTGTAGATGTGCTGACCACTGGCGCCAGTGGAGGTTTCTTCACAGAGAGGTTAATTGGCTCCTCCAGCTCTGAGGGGATGGCCAAGTCCTTGGCAGCATCCAGACCAGGGACTATGAGACCTTGTCCCAGTGAGTCAGTGAAGTGAGTGGAATCCTCACTTTCCATCTTTCAAAAGTGAAATGTCAACAAGAATCAAAGAACTCAGACATGGTTGTCATTAGTGGTCTCAGAACTGTTAAGCTAAGGTCAGAATAAGGGTCCCAGTGGCCAATCTTTTGCCCATTGATGAACAAAGGAAGTTTGAATAGCATTTCCCCAGGACTTACCTTACACAGAGCATTCCCCAGGGAGGGATCAGCCCCATCTCCGGGGCACAGGCTCCCTGAAGTTCGGCCAGAACTGGAGCTGGACCCGGTTTCTGGCTGTATGTCAGAAACTGGAGGGATGCTCTGCAGAGGACAAGTTGCAAGACTCGGCACAGCCTGGGTGTGACCAGACATTAGGCTGGACCCAGCCTGAGGGTGATCACTTGCCAGGCTTGCCATAGCCTGAGGGGAGTCACTTATCAGGTTGGGCATGGACTGGAATGTGTTATGCACAAGGCTGGGCACAGTCTGTAGGTGACTGGTTGTCAGGCTGGGCATGGCCTGGTTTTGAACACTTGTCAGGCTGGACACCATTTTGGGGGGAGCACTCAGCAGGCTTGGTACTGCCTGGGGGGCACCAGCTGTCAGGTTGCTCACACTCTGGATCTGTGGTTCTAGGGGCCTCTCCGACCTGGTAGATGACAACTCCATCTCCAGAGTGTTGGAAAAGCCCATGATGCTCACCGAGGTGGAGTGCTGCGGGAACAGAGACAAGGGGTAGAGTCAGGCTGCTAGCTGGGAATGGAGGGAGGCAGAGGAGGGACCCAACCCACAGGAGCTCCCATGCTCCAATTCCACTCTGGCTTCAGAGTCTGGTAGCTGTCAGGAACTCAGGCAATGCATGAAGCCCTGTTCCTCTTCCTGAAACCAAAGAGGCTGCTAGGCTATGACACAGAGAGAGAGGCACAAGCGGAGGACTGTTTTGTGTGTGTGTGTGTGTGTGTGACAGCAAGAGTGAGAAAGAGAACTTATTTCCTGACCTGAGGCATGTACACACACACACACACACACACACACACACACACACACACAGAGTCAGCCACATCCCTCACCCCAGGCTTGTACCTAAGTAAAGGGTCAGGTTGTGGGACTGCCCTCTAATTTCAAATTCCCCTCTGACTTTACCACCAGTGGCTTCTCTTCCTGTCAAGGGGTGCTATAGAATAGTTTCTGCGATACAAAAGTAGCAGGGAGTTGAGAAGGCTCAAACTCTTATCTGCCTCAGACCTTCTTTGAGAGAATGCCAAGGCTCAGAAAGTTCCAATCAGTCCTGGGGAACCTGGGTCAACTCCAGGGCCTTAATATGGGGTTGTTCAGATCAACTCCAAGCACTACTAACATTTGATGTAGGCTTTAACCAAGATATTTGAAGGTCTTTTCTGGCCCTAGTATACCTGCCAAAGATATTCCAAACCAGAGGCAGAGAACATCAAAGCAGTTAAATCTTAATATCACCCAGTCCGTACAATCATTGGATAAGGCAGTAATGTTCTGACTCCAAAATTATTTTCTTACATCTGAGGAGAAGAGATGTAAAAGGTTTATAAAAAGAAGTTGAAGATATAGATTTCTGTACTGAATCCATTCCATTTTTCAGATTGAAGAGACAGATTTAGGGAAAAGGAGGGAGACTGGCTCTAAATATAACCTTCAGGAATGTGTAAGTTTCATATCCCTGCCCTTTAAAAAAAAAAAGGCTAAATATATAACAATTTCACATCTTTTGAAAAACAAAGAGAAAACGAGGATTAGGCATATCTATCTAAGTTTCCAAAATCAGTGTCTTGAACCTGTCATTTCTTTCCCCATTCAAATTTTCACAGGAAAATAAATACTTCAAATACATTCTCAAGTTTCAATATAAAGTTACTAAAGCGATTTTGCCATGAAGACTGTCCTCATCTCAGTGAAAGTCACTCCTAGTCATTCAGTTCTGCAAGTCAGATCCTATGAAGGAGGCATCAGTGAAGCATCCCTCCTGCCACACCGAAGCTAATACCAAGCCCCATCAATTCTACCCCTTAAACATCTCTCAAATATACCCACTAATTCTTCCCTCTGCTGATGGTGCCCTAGCCTAACCTACTTTCACGTCTCCCTAGACAACAGTAGTAGCCTCTTCAATGGAGAAATATTTTCAAAACACGGATCCGATCACATCATTTCTTTTCATAAAACTCCACAGTGCACTCCATTCTTCTTAGAATAACTGCAAAAATTCTTAACAAGACTCCCGAGACCCTGACGACCTGTCCTCTGTCCTCCTTTGTAGCCATAGCTCATTCAATAACCCTCTCCAGACCAGGTTCCTGCTTTTATACTCTCATATGCCTTGTACTTGTACTTTCAGCCTCATACCACAATCCGTGGTATCATTTGATTAATGTCTGTTTCCCCTACTAAAGTGTAAACTCCATTAGGGTATGGATTTTTATCTATTTTGCTTACCCACTGTATTCCTAGACCCAAGAGCAGTGTCTGGATGAATAAATGAATTAATGAGCTGTTTAAAAATTCAAAACAACACTAATACAGGACTGTTTATTCTACAGATCTTTAGCCAAATGAACAGCAGCTTAGGTCTACTGACAACTTAGTCTATGAGTCTCTCTAAAATAATGATTATTTTTATACAGCTAAAGTTTATTGAGAATTTATTATATGCAAGGCAATTTGCTAAATGTTTTACATATATTACGTTATTTAATCCTCACAATAACCATTAAAGGTTAAAAGAGAGAGGTGGAGCCAAGATGGCCGAATAGGAACAGCTCCGGTCTCCAGCTCCCAGCCCCAGCGACACAGAAGACGGGTGATTTCTGCATTTCTGCTTGAGGTACTGGTTTCATCTCACTAGGGAGTGCCTAACAGCGGGTGCAAGACAGTCGGTGAAGCGCACTGTGCGCGAGCCGAAGCAGGGCGAGGCATTGCCTCACTTGGGAAGCGCAAGGGGTCAGGGAGTTCCCTTTCCTAGTCAAAGAAAGGGGAAACAGACAGCACCTGGAATATCGGGTCAGTCCCATCCTAATACTGCGCTTTTCCAATGGGCCTGGAAAATGGCACACTAGGAGATTGTGTCCCGCACCTGGCTCGGAGGGTCCTATGCCCACGGAGTCTTGCTGATTGCTAGCACAGCAGTCTGAGATCAAGCTGCAAGGCGGCAGCGAGGCTGGGGGAGGGGCGCCCGCCATTGCCCAGGCTTGCTTAGGTAAACAAAGCAGCCAGGAAGCTCGAACTGGGTGGAGCCCACCACAGCTCAAGGAGGCCTGCCTGCCTCTGTAGGCTCCACCTCTGGGGGCAGGGCACAGACAAACAAAAACTCAGCAAGAACCTCCACAGACTTAAATGTCCCTGTCTGACTGACAGCTTTGAAGAGAGTAGTGGTTCTCCCAGCACGCAGCTGGAGATCTGAGAACGGACAGACTGCCTCCTAAAGTGGGTCCCTCACCCCTGAGCAGCCTAACTGGGAGGCACCCCCCCAAGTAGGGTCAGACTGACACCTCATTCAACCGGGTACTCCTCTGAGACAAAACTTTCAGAGGAACTATCAGACAGCTGAATTGGTGGTCTCACGAAAATCTGCTGTTCTGCAGCCACCGCTGCTGACACCCAGCCAAACAGGGTCTGGAGTGGACCTCTAGTAAACTCCAACAGACCTGCAGCTGAGGGTCCTGTCTGGTAGAAGGAAAACTAACAAACAGAAAGGACATCAACACCAAAAACCCATCTGTACATCACCATCATCAAAGACAAAAAGTAGATAAAACCACAAAGATGGGGAAAAAACAGAGCAGAAAAACTGGAAACTCTAAAAAACAGAGCACCTCTCCTCCTCCAAAGGAACGCAGTTCCTCACCAGCAACGGAACAAAGCTGGATGGAGGATGACTTTGATGAGTTGAGAGAAGAAGGCTTCAGACGATCAAACTACTCTGAGCTATGAGAGGAAATTCAAAACAATAGCAAAGAAGTTAAAAACTTTGAAAAAAAATTAGAAGGATGGATAACTAGAATAACCAATGGAGAGAAGGGCTTAAAGGAGCTGATGGAGCTGAAAGCCAAGTTTCGAGAACTACGCGAAGATTGCAGAAGCCTCAGTAGCAGATGCGATCAACTGGAAGAAAGGGTATCGCTGATGGAAGATGAAATGAGTGAAATGAAGAGAGAAGGGAAGTTTAGAGAAAAAAGAATAAAAAGAAATGAACAAAGCCTCCAAGAAATTTGGGACTATGTGAAAAGACCAAACCTACGTCTGATTGGTGTACTGAAAATGATGGGGAGAATGGAACCAAGTTGGAAAACACTCTGCAAGATATTATCCAGGAGAACTTCCCCAATCTAGCAAGGCAGGCCAGCATTCAGATTCAGGAAATACAGAGAATGCCACAAAGATACTCCTCGAGAAGGGCAACTCCAAGACACATAATTGTCAGATTCAACAAAGTTGAAATGAAGGAAAAAATGTTAAGGGCAGCCAGAGAGAAAGGTCGGGTTACCCACAAAGGGAAGCCCATCAGACTAACAGCTGATCTCTCGGCAGAAACTCTACAAGCCAGAAGAGAGTGGGGGCCGATATTCAACATTCTTAAAGACAAGAATTTTCAACCCAGAATTTCCTATCCCGCCAAACTAAGCTTCATAAGTGAAGGAGAAATAAAATACTTTACAGACAAGCAAACGCTGAGTGATTTTGTCACCACCAGGCCTGCCCTAAAAGAGCTCCTGAAGGAAGCACTAAACATGGAAAGGAACAACCGGTTCCAGCCACTGCAAAAACATGCCAAATTGTAAAGACCATCGAGGCTAGGAAGAAACTATAGTAACTAACGAGCAAAATAACCAACTAACATCATAATGACAGGATCAGATTCACACATAACAATATTAACGTTAAATGTAAATGGGCTAAATGCTCCAATCAAAAGACACAGACTGGCAAAGTGGATAAGGAGTCAGGACCCATCAGTGTGCTGTATTCAGGAAACCCATCTCACGTGCAGAGACACACATAGACTCAAAATAAAGGGATGGAGGAAGATCTATCAAGCAACTGGAAAACAAAAAAAGGCAGGGGTTGCAATCCTAGTCTCTGATAAAATAGACTTTAAACCAACAAAGATCAAAAGAGACAAAGAAGGCCATTACATAATGGTAAAGGGATCAATTCAACAAGAAGAGCTAACTATCCTAAATATATATGCACCCAACACAGGAGCACCCAGATTCATAAAGCAAGTCCTCAGTGACCTACAAAGGGACTTAAACTCCCACACAATAATAATGGGAGATTTTAACACCCCACTGTCAGCATTAGACAGATCAACGAGACAGAAAGTTAACAAGGATATCCAGGAATTGAACTCAGCTCTATATAAAGTGGACCTAATAGACATCTACAGAACTCTCCACCCCAAGTCAACAGAATATACATTTTTTTCAGCACCACACCACACCTATTCCAAAATTGACCACATAGTTGGAAGTAAAGCTCTCCTCAGCAAATGTAAAAGAACAGAAATTATAACAAACTGTCTCTCAGACCACAGTGCAATCAAACTAGAACTCAGGATTAAGAAACTCACTCAAATCCACTCAACTACATGGAAACTGAACAACCTGCTCCTGAATGACTATTGGGTACATAATGAAATGAAGGCAGAAATAAAGATGTTCTTTGAAACCAACGAGAACAAAGACACAACATACCAGAATCTCTGGGACACATTCAAAGCAGTGTGTAGAGGGAAATTTATAGCACTAAATGCCCACAAGAGAAAGCAGGAAAGATCCAAAATTGACACCCTAACATCACAATTAAAAGAACTAGAAAAGCAAGAGCAAACACATTCAAAAGCTAGCAGAAGGCTAGAAATAACTAAAATCAGAGCAGAACTGAAGGAAATAGAGACACAAAAAACCCTTCAAAAAATTAATGAATCCAGGAGCTGGTTTTTTGAAAAGATCAACAAAATTGATGGACCGCTAGCAAGACTAATAAAGAAGAAAAGAGAGAAGAATCAAATAGATGCAATAAAAAACGAAAAAGGGGATATCACCACCGATCCCACAGAAATACAATCTACCATCAGAGAATACTACAAACACCTCTATGCAAATAAACTAGAAAATCTAGAAGAAATGGATAAATTCCTCGACAAATACACCCTCCCAAGACTAAACCAGGAAGAAGTTGAATCTCTGAATAGACCAATAACAGGTTCTGAAATTGTGGCAATAATCAATAGCTTACCAACCAAAAAGAGTCCAGGACCTGATGGATTCACAGCTGAATTCTACCAGAGGTACAAGGAGGAACTGGTACCATTCCTTCTGAAACTATTCCAAT